>NC_047086.1:212429923-212778048 GCF_902459505.1 Geotrypetes seraphini
AACCCGAGTCGATCGCGGAGTGTTGCCGTCCTGATCTACAGGGCCGATCAGCCTTCCTCTCCAGTGTTCTCTCTAGGGCTTTTTAACTGGGCGGTCCGCCCAGCTGTCATCTGCTGCTGCCGCCGCCGCTGAACATTAAAAAAACCAAAAAAAAACGGCTTGGAGATTTTAGCCCGTAGCGAACTTATGCTCCGTGGCTCTAACGTGTGCGTGCCGGCTTCCCTTCTCTTCCCTCTGAAACCGGAAGTTATGTCCGGGGGGGTGGGGGGAGAGAAGGGAAACCGGCGTGCACATGTTGAGAGCCCTGAAGCAAGCGTTCGCTACGGGCTAAGGCGGGAGACAGGTTAGTGAAGCATTTGCTCTTCTTGCTGCCGGGTCCTGCCTACTTTCTGTTTCCGCGAAGGCAGGACCCGGCAGCATTTCCCCAATAGGTCCATCGCGATCTTGGGCCAATCAGCCTTCCTCTCCTCGACGGCAGAATTGACATCGGGGAGAGGAATGCTGGTCGGCCGAAGCAGGGACAGCCTGGGGCGGCGTCGGCTTTCGGGCCTGTTATTGGTGGCGGTTTGGGTCCTGGTCCCCGATGGCAGTGGCTTGGGGAGGGCAGGGAGAAAGAAAGAAAAAGGGCAGGCAGGGAGACAGAAGGAAAGAAGAGAAACAGAAAAAAAGAAAGGGAGGCAGAGAGAAAGAAAGGGCAGAGAGAGAGGAAGGAAAAGTTGGGGGAGGGAACGAGGTCTGGAGGAGAGGAAGCATACAGGCTAAAAGAAGGGAAGAAAGATTGGATGCACAGTCAGAAGAAGAAAGTGCAACCAGAGACTCATGAAATCACCAGACAAGGTAGGAAAAATGATTTTATTTTAAATTTAGTGATCAAAATGTGTCTGAATTTATATCTGCTGTCTATATTTTACACTAAGGTCCCCTTTTACTAAACCGCAATAGAGTTTTTTAGCGCAGGGAGCCTATGAGCGTCGAGAGCAGCGCTGGGCATTCAGCGCAGCTCCCTGCACTCTAAAAACTGCTATCGTGGTTTAGTAAAAAGGGAGGGGGGTATATTTGTCTATTTTTGTATGGTTGTTACTGAGGTGATAGTGCATAGAGTCATCTGCTTTGACTTCTTTGAAAAACCCTGGAATAGGAATGATAATTAACATTTTCTATGCGTACAGTGTGCGTTGTGTTTTTTTTTAATTTTATTGTTGGTAGATCATTTTGACTTGGTCATTTTAAAAGTAGCTCGCAAGCCCAAAAAGTGTGGGCACCCCTGCTCTAAAACCTCCCACTTAGAACCAGGTTGACTGAGAGTTAGGCACTAAACCAATATACCTCCTCTCATCAACAGTCACCCTGGGGAATCTGATCTTTTAAGAAAGTTCTGAGTTCAGTTTCAAACTAAGAGGCTAAAACCAGCCAGAGGTCTCTTCTCAAGGAGCACTTTTAGGGTAGAGTGAGAGGATTCACATGCCTGTGAAATATGACGTGCTTGGTCTGACATCAGGTTTTCTAGGGCTGTCTCCCATTTGCTACTCCCCAAGTCTCCTTGAGAAGAGACCTCTGGCTGGTTTCAGTCTCTTAGTTTGAAACTGAACTCTGAGGATTTTTTTAAGAGATCAGATTCCATAGGTGACCCTTGAGGGGAGGATGCAAAAACCTGAGGGAACAGTACAGTTTAGGGGGTGAAGAATTTATGTATACAACTGAAAAGCGGGACTTGGGTGTGATTGTATGTAATGATCTTAAGGTAGCCAAATATGTTGAAGAGGTGATGGCAAAAGCTAGAAGGATGCTAGGGTGCATAGAGAGGTATGGCTAGTAGGAAAAAGTAGGTATTGATGGCCCTGTATAAGACTCTGGTTAGACCTCATTTAGAATATTGTGTACAATTCTGGAGATTGCACCTTCAAAAAGATATAAAAAGGATGGAGTCAGTCCAGAGGAAGGCTACTAAAATGTGCATGGCCTTATACATTTTTAAGTCTGTCTCCATATACCTTATGACTACTTTGGAGGAAAGGCGGGAGAGGGGAGATATGATAGAGACATTTAAATACCTATGTGGCATCAATGCACATGAGTTGAGTTGAGTCTCTTCCATTTGAAGGGACACTCTGAAATGAGAGGGCTTAGGATGAAGTTAAGAGGTGATAAGCTCAGGAGTAATCTAAGGAAATACTTTTTTACAGAAAGGGTAGTAGATGCATGGAACAGTCTCCTGGAAGAGGTGGTGGAGACAGAGTCTGTGTCTGAATTCAAGAGGGCCGCCTGGGATAGGCACATGGGATCTCTTAGAGAGAGGTAGAGATAATGGTTACTGCGGATGGGCAGACTGGATGGGCCATTTGGTCTTTATCTGCCATCATGTTTCTATGAATTATACAGGCTCAAGTTATCAAATTATATATACAGTCTGAGGTAATATATCATAAATAGCAGCTGACCATTTATTTTGTCTTTGTGTTGGATGACTTGTATTATTAGACTGAGTCTCTTTGGACCCGTAGTAGGGATTTCTTAAAAAGCCATGTTTTTAGATTTTTGCAAAATAGTGTGTATACTATGGTTGTGCAAATTTTGATGGGAAGTGAGTTCCACACTTTTGCTATTTGATAGTTGAATGATTTGCTGTAAGATGTATTTTATATCTTTCAGAGCTGGAAATGATAGGATCTGGTTGTTAGAGTTGTTGGTCCACAGATCTACCTAATAGTGCAGGGACACACACACAAACACTCCACAGAGAAAATGTAAAGAATTCCATGAGCCATACTCTACATGCTTTCCCTGCTTGTTTGCCTGTGGTTTATAGCTACTCTGAGTAAAATTCAGATACTGGATGTTTAATGCAGCTTACAAAGGACACTGCTCCCCCCTGTATGAGCATCACTCTTAAAAAAAGGGACAACAGGGGCTCTTTTGAATACAACTGAGAAAAACCTTCACTGTCTACTATATAGCTGCCTTTTGCAGTACTTCTGTTGCTGATGGCGTTATGCACACTGTAGACACTCCAGAGAATGTTTAGAATTATGTACCCAAAAAAATCAAAATAATGTACCCAAAATAATGTTTGGTCTAAGTCAAAACGTATAAGTGCCAACGAGGCAACCTACTTAAAGTTTTGGTTATACCTGCTACATGCCTAGGTCTAGGTTGGCCCACCTCTCGCCCTTTCCCCTCCTCTAAAAACGCCTCTTTTCTCTCTGTGCGTTTAGAGGCAGGGGAAAGGCCTAAGCTGGTTTTAGATACGTCTAAAACCAGCTTTGATTATGGGTACTTGGACGATCAGGCTTTTTGATCGTCCAAGTACCCATTTAGGCCACTTTTAGACGTTTTCTTTTTTTATTATGAGCCCCATAATGTTCAGCAGTACTCTAACAGAAATTGAGGTTACCAACAACCATAAAATAATTTGCCTAGCAATGTTTTTGGTAGTTTGCCAAAGGGCCACCAGGCTTCAACTCCAGGCAGTAAGTTGGTGGCTGCTGGTGTTGGTATGCATGAGCGGCGGGCGGGACAGAGAAGAGGGCGGGAAGGGGTGCCACTCACCCTCACTATGCCACTGTGCCAGACACACTCTCCATGGCCTCTGGTGTTGGAGAGATCCAGCTTTGCAGGATAGCTCCAGTTCCTGACTCATGCAGAGAGCTCAGAGCCACTCCTGATTTGCTGGTTTCACCCCTCCTCCCCCCCCCAAGAAAAATCGACACCTCGTTGGGCAGAAACACTGCTGGTTGTTGAAGGTTGCAAAGAAGGACTTCTGAGTTCTGGGCCTAATAATATGTCAGACCTCAGAGAAAGACCAGTAGCAACCGCTTCCTGGCATCTCTCTAGCAGACTTTCTGCTCTGGTTACCAAAGGATCAGTTGCTCTCTGGACAAAAAGGGCTATCGGACTCATCAAAGGAATGCTCATGGTCTCAGAGGGATAGGCACAGAGCTTCCCCTTGCATTTCACTATTGTGCAGGTAGGAAAATGACCAGAGAGCAAACACTAAACCTCTGCCATCTTGACTCCACCTCCCCAAAGACAATTAATTAAACATCAAGAAACTTCATGCAAGCAAGGTGGGCCCAATCAAGCTACCTACTTGAGTGCAACCAGCACTCACATTTATACAGCTATTATAGGCTCTCCCACAGACTTTACAATAGCAAGCTATTGCATCACTTATTGTACTTGCTGGACAGTTGAAAACCAATTAATACTCTTTTGGCTGCTCCATGGCAAGCTTTTGGAGACACACATACATGTCTGAATTAGGAAGCAGGCTAAATTGATATCTGATAGGGTGGATGTCAAGACTCATATTCTTTTATACTGGAAAGGAGATTATTGAAGTAAGAACCTAATCTTCCCTTCCAGTGCAAAAGGTGCATGAGTTTTGACCAGTGAGACATACCATAGCTATGAGTCTAGGGTGGGGCAGATAAGCCTGCTGCTAGCACTGAGGACCCAAAATTAGCATCCATTTGTGCAGTAACATCCACTCTGTAAAACTTTGTGAAAGTATGGAAAACGGACCATGTAGCTGCCCTACAAAGTTCCTCGGGTGGAACTGCCTGGGATTCTGCCCTGAAAAAGCCACACTTCTGGTGGAATGTGCATTCAAAGAGTTTTACGGCTTTTTACCACAACCAATGTAGTCAGACAAAATAGCCATGCGGATCCATCTGGATATAGAAGCCATAGATGCAGCTTCCCCGGTCTGCCTGGACTTGTGATCACAAAAAGATGATCTGCAGAGTTGAGTTGAGTTTGTTTAGTATGATATAAAGCATTGAAAACTCTTTTTAATATTTTACAGAGGGATCCTTGATAAAGCAAATTGTTGTGAAACATGTCTGATCATGTAACCCAGTAGCTTGATAAGCTAAGTATACAACTTATTTGAACATTTTTAAATAGAATAATCTCAAGGAAACTTCTAAAAAGAGCACGGTGGATAAAAAAAAGTTAAAAGTTTAAAAAAAGTTTACTTAAATAATTGCAAAAAAAGAATGTGAGCCAATGAGGAATGAAAACATCGGTATTCCCACCGATATTGAACACTACTAAGGGTGGAGGAGGTGTACCTGAGGCCACATTTTGTTACATTTGAAATATATAAGAGTATGTTTAACAATTTGTAATTCTACAGAGGGGAACGCTGGATATGTTGGAGGTTGGGTAAAGTATTGGAGAGTTGTGTTATATGATTCCCAACCATAAATGAAACAGATTTAAATAGTGCCATCTTTAGTATGAGTGCACAGTGTTGAATCCCCAGAAGCCATTTTACTGTCTCTCAGACTTTGACCACCTTCTCTGGCCTTTCAGATGGAGAATCCACAAAGAAACAAAGTACAAAAGAATTTGAGTGTGTAGCCCTCTGGCAAACTGTCCAGTACCCATTTCTCTGAATAAATCAGTCTGTACTGCAGACCTGACATGGTCCATGTTTTGACTCTAAAACCTGCCTCAGGGGTACAATAAACATTCAATAGATGGCGATCTAGTAACATCAATGACCAACAGACACATATAACATAGGAGAGCAAAATGGCATCTTTCTGGCAAAAGATCATATGCAACGTTTCCGTATGAAGACACGTAGCAGCGTAAACTTTGTCTATTGAATGTTTATTGTACCCAGAGGCAGGCTTTAGAGCTGAAACACAGACCATGTCAGGTCTGCAATACACACTGATTTCAACACTTGGGTCTGCAACATCGGGAAATCCAAGATGGCTACTGCAGATACATTTGATGCCATAATAAAATGGACAGGGAGAGCTAGATTGAAGTTTTAAAAACTCAGAAAAGGAGATTTTGGAGGTGAGGGACCCTACAGGAATTCCCAGGGACTCTCAAAACATCCATTTCTTAACACCCAAAGTCTCACATAGACAGTAATAGACTGTATTCATAGCCTGGTGCCATGCCTATATCAGCTCAAACTGCAAATGGACAAAGGAAAAGATTTCTGTCTTGAACAAGCATAAAAAATTGTCCAGAAGCTTGTCTCTTCCGGCAGCCTTTTAGACAGGCTCTGAAAGCCTGAAACCCTATACCCCACTAGCTTCTCATGTGTCTTGGGGGGGGGGGGGGGGGGAAACGCAGCCGGCTCCCGCTATGGCCCTCTGGACCAACACAGGGCCACTTGGCCTGCACTCAAGCACCTGAAAAATGATGAGCGAGCAGAGCTCTCAGGGAAATGCCTGGGATCAAAAGGAATTTTTCACTATGAGCCATTTCTCAAAAAAACAACAACAACAACAACAACAAAAACCCTGGGTCCAATATTGTAAAACGCATTCCCCCACAATATACGAGGCTTTCATAGCTCAAAACTTAAAACTTTATATTTGATTCCTAATTTTGACACCTGTCCTAATAATATACCTTAAATAGCACATTTAAAACAAATTAGAGAAAATATTTTGTCACTCAATGTACAATTAAACTCCAGAATGTGTTGCTGGGGGATGAGGATGTGGCAAAAAAAAAAAAATAAAACCCACACCACACAACATAGATTTAATAAAGGGTGGACAGCTCCTGGAGGTAAGGTTCATAAACAAATATTAATGCGGTAGACTAGGGAGAAAGTACTAGTTATCCCTGGGAGTAGGCAGGATCTGGTCTGTCTATTTTGTGAGATCTTGCCAAGTACTGTACTTGTGACCTGGATTGGCTTCTGTTGAGCTAGATGGACCTTTGAACTGGCCAGTATGACAGTTCTTCTGTACTTATCATTAGACATAGTCAGCCTGTAGCCATGACAGCCCCTTTTCCACAAAGGTTACAATCAAATTAAGAACAGCATGGCACTATGGATAGTATATAATCAGTGACGTAACAATGGGGGGGCAGGGCGGGAGGGGTGGTCCACCCCGGGTGCACAGCCGGCACCCCAGGTCCGGAACCTCCCGCCTTACTCTTCTGCGGGACCTTCCTGCACCTCCCCGTGGCTGCTGCTCCACCCCTTCCAACGTCATTTACTTGTTCTGGAGCAGAGTCGGCAGCCATGGAGGTCATGTGATGACTGCAACTGCTGGCTCGGCTCTGGGGTAGACCGGTTAGACCAGCAGCCACAGTCATCGTGGGACCTTGCTGCACCTCCCTACAGCTGCTAGTCCACCCCCTCCGAGGTCACTTACTTGTTCCGGAGCTGAGCCGGCAGCCGCAGTCATCACAGAACCTTGCTGCATGGCATTGGGGATGGGCAGACTAGATGAGTCATTTGGCCTTTATCTAGTATCATGTTTCTATTTCTTTGGTTTTTCAAATTTACATCTGCTATCTTTATATTTTACACAATATTATTTATTTATTCAATTTTCTATACTGTTCTTCTAGGAGAGCTCAGAATTGTTTACATGAATTTATTCAGGTACTCAAGCATTTGTCTGTCCCGGCAGGCTCACAATCTATCTAATGTACCTGGGGCATTGCCCAGGGTCACAAGGAGCAGCGTGGGTTTGAACCCATAACCACTGTAGCTTTAACCACTGCGCCACGCTGCGTCACTGTTTCTAGTTCTGTGGTGTTGCATTTTATGCAGAGTCCAGCTTCTTGGTGGTTTAGTTTAACTTTTGTCTACATATTTCTATTATACTCCCCCCACCCCATCTTTTTACAAAACTATAGCGCGGTTTTTAGCACCTGCCATGGTGGTAATAGCTCCGACACTCATAGGAATTCTATGAGCGTCGAAACTATTATTGCCATGGCCAGTGCTAAAAACTGCATGACAGTTTTGTAAAAAAGGGGGGTAAGCTTGTGATTACATATTCCATACTTGGCGAAGGTGTTTTCTGTATTCTGTGTGTACGAAAGACATGGTTCTCTGTTAGCATTGACTGTCCAGGATCAATCTGTACTAATCTAAACTAAACTAAACTAAATCTTAGGTTTATATACCACGGCATCTCCGTAGACGCAGAGCTCGGCACGGTTTACAGGAATTAGGATGAAAAAGGAACTCCAGTGGAGGATTTAAGGATTAGGTGTAAGAGGGTGTGGAAGGGTGGGAGAGGCCAAAGAAGGGGGAAGTGTTACAGTTTTGAGAATAGCCAGGTTTTTAGGTGTTTGCGAAAAAGTTGGAGGGAGCTTGAGGTTCGGAGCGGGGAGGTAAGGTTATTCCAGTCTGGCTTGTTTAGTTTTACAATGGGTGTACTGTTCTACTTCTCACTGCCATTTATAAGATGCTGCCTTTTCCTAGGTACACTCTCAGTGTACGACGTGTGGATTGTTACTAAAAATCATGTTTTTCATACATGGGCCCCGGGTGTCACATATGCTAGGTATGCCACTGTGTAGAGTAGACCCTTTCTGAGGTGAATATGGATTTTGAAGAGAGCGGATAGTTGGGATGCATTTTTGTTGTTTATGAGGCTTGTTTACAAATACCAATTTGTTGCACAGAAAATGTTTTAATTTCATTTAATAAAAAAGATTGAAATATATGGATACCATGTGGCTCTGTCTTCCCAAAGCTGCAAATCAACAAGAGAATGCTGCAGCCCACAGAGCACTAATGCCAAGCAGTAAAAACAGATGGAAATGGGAATGCAGCTGCAACTCTGTTATTGGCGTAGTAAGGCGGGGAGCAGACCGGCCCAGGCGCCATCTGCCAGCACTTCTTATCTCTGACCTCCCATGTACCTCCTTAAATGTTTGCCGACGCAAGCACATCTCCTGCCTGCCGCTCGCTCCGGCCTCCGCTCCCTTCTGACATCACTTCCTGGTCACAGGACCAGGACATGACATCAGAAGGGAGCCAAGGCCAATGTGAGCAGCAGGCAGGAGATGCTAATTACTCTGACATACATTTCAAGAGGTACAAGAGGGGGCATTTAAGCGGCAGGGAAATCGGGATGGGAACCAAGTGGTGAGAGAGTGGGGTAGGAGAACACAATTCTGGGCACCACTGCCCTGAGGGCCAACCTCCCTCGCTAGGCCACTGCTGGCATGCTGCAACCCTGAGTTTGGAAATCATCGCTAAAATCATTTGCAGAGTGGTTCTAGAACAGTGCACCCGATAGGAACCTAGCGGAACATGGGTGCCTACTTTCCTTTTTAGAATACAGTGTTCCCCCGCGAATTTGCGGTTTGCGGACCCGGATATTCACAGTATTCTCCAACCGCCTCTTCCTGTACTAAAGTCAGGCCTCACCAATCAAGAGCTGTGTGTCAAAGCAGCTCCTCATTGCTGAAGCCCGACTTTTGTACAGGAAGAGGCGGTCGGAGCATACCGCAAGTGAATTCCTTCACTCCCCGGCACTCCAGCTGCCCTCTCCTGCCTCCCCAGGCGAAAAACCATATTCACGGTTTTTCTATATTCGCAGGGGTTCCTAGAACAGAACCCCCGTGAATATTGGGAGAGTACTGTACTAGAGTAACCGAGTATATAAACACTTAACATAGGGGAGTGTGTGGCGCACTGGTTAGAGCTACCACCTTTACACCCTGAGGTTGTGGGTTCAAATCTCCCATTGCTCTTTGTGACCTTGGGCAAGTCATTTACCCCCTCCCCCCCTTTTACAAAAGTGCAGAAGATGTTTTTTGTGTCAGCTGGTGCACTGAATGTTCTGCGCTTCTCTGACAGTCATAGAGTTCCTATGAGCATCGGAGCAGCACAGAGAATTCAATGCGCTGGCCGGCGCTAAAAATCTCTGTCCACAACCCGTTTCAAAATTAACAAAATGCAAACTTTAACAAAATGCTAATCTCCATATGAGAAGGACTGCAAAAAATCTGTTGAGGAGGAGGAAAAAGATAAGGCTGAATTTTACAAGCATGATATCTACTGAGAGTTTCAAAGAAAATTTGAGATAAGTGAACTTTAAAGTAGAGAATGACACGGACAATTTTTTTCCCCATCCCCATGGGAACTCATTTTCCTGTCCCTGCCGCATTCATGCAAACTCTATCCTCATCTGAACAAGCCTCAGAGCTTACAAGAATGGGGCAGGGACAGCGACAAAATGTGCGGAGATGGGACGAGGAAATTGAGTTCCTGCGGGGACCGGGAAAAATTTGTCACCATGTTATTCTCTTATTTAAAGTCTTTTTGGGAGTACTGAATTCTGATGATTTATTTGAAGTCATTCGAATGTATCATAATTGTATTTAAAGATATTTAAGGAGACATTTGCTAGAGGACATTTCATTCAGATTTGGGAGGAGGAGGTTTTTTATGCCAATGAGGTTTCTCCTAATATTGTATCTGTCTGCATTAAAAGTGATTGTGGCAGGTCCTAGTCTGAAGCTTTTTCCTCCTCAACAAATTTTTTGCAATTCTTCTCATATGAAGATTAGCATTTAAGGGCCCTTGTACTAAGGCGTGCTAAACGCTAACACATCCATTATAGTCTGTGGGCCCGTTAGCACTTAGCATGCGCTAAAACGTCTGGTGCGCCTCAGTAAAAGGACCCCTTAATTTTGAAAAGATTTTTGGCTAGTGATTATTATGCACCCTTTAGTTTGTTTTTTTGTTTTTCCCCCAAGTCACTGACTTCCCCATTACCCCAGGTACATTAGGTAGTGTGAGCCCACCGGACAGATAGCGAAAAAATGCTCGAGTACCTGAATGTAAATCACTTAGGCTATAAATGGTAAATAAGTACTAAGGGCTCCTTTTATCAAGGCACGCTACGGGGGTTAGCACGTCAGACATTTTATCATGCGCTAACTCCTGCGGCAAGCCATAAAATTAACGCCTCGTCAATGGAGGCGGTAGCGACTAGCGCGGCAGGCGGTTGAACGCGCGGTATTCCGCGCGTTAACCGCCTACCGTGCCTTGATAAAAGGACCCCCTAAGTTTTTTGAACATATAGGCATGAGTTTATGGTTCACTGATTTTTTTTATTTTATTTATTTAATCATTTTTTATCCTGCTTCAATTCTTTTTTTTTTTTTTTTTTAATTGTCTTTATTAGCAAAGGGAACAACAACCAGGGTCAAAACAAGCAGAAAACATAACAGGTAGAGAAAACAATACTAGAAAAGTTTATGGTTCACTGATTTTTTTATTTTATTTTTATTTCATCATTTTTTATCCTGCTTCAATTCTAAACAGATTATATCTAAAACAAACTTTTTAAGATACAAAAACTTTAACAAAATCTAGACAAGGAAAATAGACCGTTCACTTAAATTAACTGACCCAATAGAGAATTTACACTCATCAGCTCTTAAAACGATTGTCTGCTTGCCCTCAATCAGATCTGTACCTTGAAACCTACAAAAGTCAATAAAATGCTTTAACAAAAAAAGAGTCTTCAACAACTTCTTTGACATACACCAAACATTAGTCTTTCCAGGCAAGAAGATAGTGCTTAGAGGAATCCAGGTTCAAGTCCAAATTGCCCAACAACAGAAGCAGGCCAGTGGACTGGGGAGACACCTGAAGTTGTTTGCAAATCCAGTACCAGGCCTGACGCATTGATTTCAAGATCGGGAGCTGCCATGCAGGCAGAATTCGATGCGGCACTTTGGAATGCAGATAATACAAGTGAGCCGGGGCAACAATCTGCTGTTCCAACGCCAGAGGCGTATAAAAACGAGAGTCCTTTATCCAGTCTACCAAGTGCCGCATCAAACACGCGACATTATACCTTCTCAAGTCCAAAAGTGCGTGACAGCTATTGGAGCGTGCAGCTTGGCTTTCTGTTGTTCCACAAAAACTTGCCTAATGCAGAATGAAAAGTCTGTAAATATCTTATTAGTCAAATACAAGCGGAAGGTTTGCAGGACAGAAAGCCATTTAGGAAATAGCACCATGGGGAGCTGTTACAGACCCGGTGGATATTCGGAGGAGGCTGTCCGGTGGTTCCTGCTTCCTGCAGCAGCGGCTCTTCACCATTGATTGAATCGCCGACAGGCATTTGCTGAGACGGACCCCCTGACGTCATTGGGTCCGTCTCCAACTACTTCAAAAGCACGTGGCCGAAGGCTCCTTGGGAGCCCCTTGGAGCCACGAGGAGCCTGAGAGCAGGATCTTCTTGGTAATATAATTTACTTTAAATATTTGTATGTTTGTTTGGAGATGGGGAAAAGAAAAATCAAACCAAAGAGTTCAACACCAGTGGTATCTGGCCCCATGGACAGAAAATCCACTTGTTGCATCATCAAATATAGATTCATCTTTGTCAGGAGCATCAATAAGCCCCCTCGAACGGACTCCTCCCCTTCACCCAGTATCAAGTGATAGTAGGAAAATAAATCCTACTATGCCCGATGCACAAGGGGTTTCCTCTACTCATATAGATAAATTAGTTTATACTGAAATACCTAAACCATTGATTTTTTCTGGAGGAGTAGAGGAAGGTCCACGTACAGAGGAAACACAGGATATTACCTTAAGGGACTTATGGTTAGGAATATCTAGAGTTGAAGGGTGTCTCAGAACAATGATGAAACAAATGGGGGATTTTTCACAGTCTGTTTCTTCTAAATTAGAAAATGTGGACTCTAACTTAGGTTGTTTGGATAAACGATTGAATATTGTAGAAACTCAATGTAATAATTTACAAGCTATCTCGGTATCTGCTGTTAAAGATTCTACAGTGATACATTCTAAAATTGAATCTATGGAGAATATGAATAGAGCAAAAAATCTCCGCTTGGTCAATTTTCCAGTAACTCATTTATTGTCACCTGAAATTTTATTAAGGAAGTTTCTTAAAGAAGTACTGGGAATGGCCAATGCGGAGAAATTTCCAATAAATAATTATTATTATATTCCTCCAAAAAAAATAGAATCTGCCCAGGAGGTGGACCATCTGGTCACACCAGAGATAAATTTGACTGAATTTTTGGAAGACACACAGGATGTGATCCAGAGTCGGTCCACCCTGGTGATAACATGCATGAGTGAGATGGATAAGACGTTAATCATGAAACTTTATTTTAAGAACAGGTTAACGAAATTTTGTGGGGATTTCGTTAGGATTTTTCCGGATGTCTCCAGAACCACTCAATTAAGAAGGAAAGAATTTCTGAAATTGAAGGATAGAGTTTTGGCTCTGGAGGCATCTTTTTACCTGAAATTTCCCTGTAAATGTTTAATTAAGTTACAAGATTTTGAGTATGCTTTTTGGGATCCTATACAACTACAGCAATTTCTAATTGCGAGAGAATAGAAATGAGTTTTGTTTCACCTAGCTGAGAATAAGAGGAGTAATTAATTTAATATCCCATAGTAAGGAATGATTCAAGGAAGGCTAGTACAACCAAGAATTATTGTCCTTTAGTTTTCTTAAATTTATTTTGATTAGAAATTGTAACATGTTCTCCCCATTGATGTGGGCTTAAAAGGAATTATGTACGTATGATTTGATTATGTATTGCTATGAGTGATTTTTCCTTTTTTCCTTTGGAAATATTGGATATTGTAAAGTATTCAAAAGCATAATAAAAAAAAAAAAAAGGAAATAGCACCATTTTGTAAAGCACAATATGCCCTCGCAAACTTAAGGGCAGTTTAGATCACAGGGTAAACAAATCCAATGATTTGTGCAGCAAAACAGTATAATTTTCTTTAGAAGCATCAGTCACATTCACTGTAAGAAATATTCCTAAGTAACGCATCTTGTGAGCAACTCTTTTGAAGGGAAAGTGAGAAATCCAATCAGCTGCAAGAGCCTCCGATTTATCAAGATTTAAAGTAAATCCAGACACCCTCCCATGTTGCCGAACCAAATCTAACACTCTTAGTACTGAGGGACAGGGTTGGGAAACACCCAGCAGCAGGACATCAGCAAATGCCAAGATGTTTGAAAAGGTGATGGCAAAAGCTAGAAGGATACTAGGGCGCATAGGAAGAGGTATGGCCAGTAGGAAAAAGGAGGTATTGATGTCTCTGTATAAGACTCTGGTGAGAATTCTGGAGACTGCACCTTGAAAAAGATATAAAAAGGATGGAGTCAGTCCAGAGGAAGGCTACTAAAATGATGTGTAGTCTTCGTCAGAAGGTGTTTGGGGACAGACTTAAAGATCTCAATCTGTATACTTTGGAGGAAAGGCGGGAGAGGGGGGAGATATGATAGAGACATTTAAATACCTACGTGGCGTAAATGCACATAAGTCAAGTTTCTTTCATTTGAAAGGAAGCTCTGGAATGAGAGGGCATAGGATGAAGTTAAGAGGTGATAGGCTCAGAAGTAATCTAAGGAAAAACATATTTTTTGTTCCATAAGACGCACCTCACCATAAGACGCACCCCAGATTTAGAGAAGGAAAACAAGAAAAAACTCATTCTGAACCAAATTGTATATTAATATATACACGACACTTTTAAATTCCGACCCAGCCCCCCATCAATCATCACTTTTACATACCCCCCAGCACCTTTAAATTCCATCCCAGCCCCCCAGCACCTTTAAATTCCGTCTTGTGAGGCGAGAACTGAGGCAGCCATTCAGAAGTGGTGCGCGCCCATGCAGCAGCGCGCTTGAGCGCTGCTGGCTCCGATGTGCTGGTAATCAGCAGGCAGCCATCCTGCAAAGCACCAGCGACCGGCACAATTAGGAAGTGTCGCGGGCCCAGGCATTAGCATGCTTGTGCGCCGTGGGCCCAGACAAGCAGAAGGCAGCTGTCCACCGACCTCCAAAATTTAAAGGTACCGCCGGGTAGGATATATTTGCTTCATAAGATGCACCCTTATTTCCGCCCACTTTTTTTGGGGAAAAGAGTGTGTCTTATGGAGCGAAAAATACGGTACTTTTTTACAGAAAGGTAGATGCATGGGACAGTCTCCTGGAAGAAGTGGTGAAGACAGAGTATTCTGAATTTCTGTATTCTGAATTTCTGAATTCACGAAAGCGTGGAATAGGCATGTGGGAGGAAGAAATAATGATTACTTCAGATGGGCAGACTGGATGGGTCATTGGCCTTTAACTGCCATCATGTTTCTTTGTTGCTATTTAACAGATTCATTCAACAAGTTCTTAAAAACTCATCTTATTGATACATATTTCAAAGAGCCTGGCAATGCAATCCTCATGCGTGGACCAGCCAATGACATCGCTAATGTCCACATTTTCATATTATGCACCCCAGTCACTATTCCCATATATAATTTCATTGTTTAGTGAGATTGTAAGGTATATTCCTGCACCTAAATGCCAGAGATGTGCACATCCTATATAATAAAACCCTAGATGCGCATGCGCACTCCTATCTGCGTGCTTCCATGATCCGTAGGTCTGTGGCCGCAGGAGTGCGCATGCGCAACTCCCCAGCCTTACTTCCCAGCACCCGCAAACTACTGTTTTGTTTTGTTTATCTCCGTCCCCTTCAGTCCCTCTAAGCTGCACAAGCACGTTGGCTCGAGCCAGTTCAGATACGGACCCACGCTCGGGATGCCAAGGTAATGTCCCTTAAACTCCCTGGCCGAAATTATTTTAATTTGAAAGCCGCCGCCACGGCTCCTCTCTCATCTTCCGACGCAAGTGCAGTTCATGAGAGGAGCCGCGGTGGTTTTGAAAACGGCTCCCTTAGTTCTTTGCCGAGTTATTTTTAAGTTTAAAGCTGCCGCCGTGGCTCCTCTCACGATCCCGGCCTGCGTCGGAGAAGGCTTCCGACGCAGGCCGGAATCGTGAGAGGAGCCGCGTCGGCATCTTTAAACTTAAAAAAAAAATCCAGCAAAGAACTAAGGGAACCATTTTATCTGCATGCTGCTACGAAGGAACAGGGGAGGGGGAGGGAAATGCTGATGCACAGGAAGCAGGCAGGCATGGCAGGCAGGCAGGGGGAGAGGGAAAGGGGGCTGCTTTGGGGGGAGGGGTGTGCTGGGGCAGACAGCAATCATAGGGGGAAACAGAAGGGGGACACGGAGCAGGCAGGCATGGCACAAGAGGGGCAGGGGCAGAGGGAAACGGGGCTGCTTTGAGGGGAGGGGTGTGCTGGGGGCAGACAGCAATCATGGGGGAACAGAAGGGGGCCACGGAGAGATAGGCAGGCATGGTGCAACAGAGAAATACAGGCAGGCAGGGGGCAAGGGAGAGACACAGACAGACAGACAGCATCCAAGCACAGAGAGAGAAAGGGAAAAAAACCCAAACAGTCATCTATTCTAGCACCTGTTAATTTAACGGGCTTAAACACTAGTAAATTATAATATTCTACAATTTGCATGTGTAAATATTTGCCCCTCTTGCAAATATGTACTTTGTAAGGGTATCTGCAAAATAGTGCTTAGTCAGAATTTTGGCATTATTCTAACACGCATAATGCCCACGTCAAGGTTAGCACCTATTTATAGAATTACTTTGTAATTAGCCACTCAATTTGAGTGTTCTTTTTCCTCAAAGTCTGCACCAATTGATGCTTTTGGGCAACACCTAATCTAAAGCAACAATTAGTATGAAAAAGCAAACTTCTACCAGAATCACCAACGATGACACTAAAATAATGCTGCACAACACCCCACTGAAACTGGAATCAGAACTGAGAATCCTAAGAATTCTGGGAGGCACAAACAGGAACATTAACCATGAAAATATTCACAACACTGAGAAAACTAAGGCGAATTTGGCATTGCTTCGCCAAAGAAAACTTTCAGGTCTTGGTTCAGTCACTAGTACTATCCCAACTAGATAATTGCAATGCTCTTTATGTAGGATGCAAAGAAAATATACGGAAAAGACTATTAAACCATTCAAAATGCAGCAGCCAGACTTATTTTCTCAGCAACCAAATATGACGAAGTGACACCCTTGTACCTCGAACTACACTGGCTCCCCTTCGAAGCAAGGTGTATTTTTAAACCATGTACACTAATCTTTTTAATCTTCCATAGCAAAACACCAGACTACAAGATGAATTCAATAGAAATGCCACCCAAAGACAAATACAACTTGATCAGCAACCATATGAGAGTAAGAGTCCTAAATCCTAGAGGAAACAAATACAAAACTACTCACTCTACAACCTTCCCATACCTGGCAGAAATTTGTGAAATCTTTTACCAGCACAATTAAGAAACACATAGGCAGCAGAATACTTTTTTGGGGGGCCCAAAAGCTATACCCCAGACTCATCCAAGCTCCGCCCCAGTCCCCATAATAATAATTCCAATTGTAATACCATTTCTTCCATTCATTCATATACAGTGCTCCCCTGTGAATTTGCGGTCTGCGATTCACAGTCCCGGTCATTCGTGGTATTTTCCAACCACGAATGACCGGGCAGGAGAGGGCATCTGGAGAGGCAGAAGAGGGCATCTGGAGCGCCGGCGAGTGAAGGAAATCACTCGCAGTATGCTCCGACCGCCTCTTCCTGTACTAAAGTCGGGCCTCACCAATCAGGAGCTGCTTTGACACACAGCTCCTGATTGGTAAGACCCGACTTTAGTACAGGAAGAGGTGGTCGGAACATACTGCGAGTGATTTCCTTCACTCGCCGGTGCTCCGGCTGCCCTCTCCTGTCTCCCCTGCTAAAAACCGTATTCACGGTTTTTCAACATTCGCAGGGGTTCCTGGAACGGAACCCCCATGAATATCGGGGAAGTACTGTACATAGAAACATAGAAATAGACGGCAGATAAGGGCCCACGGCCCATCTAGTCTGCCCACCTTAATGTCCCTCCCCTACCTTTGCCCTGTGAAGAGATCCCATGTGCCGATCCCATTTGGCCTTAAAATCAGGCACGCTGCTGGCCTCAATCACCTGTAGTGGAAGACTATTCCAGCGATCAACCACTCTTTCAGTGAAAAAGAATTTCCTGGTGTCACCTCGTAGTTTCCCGCCCCTGATTTTCAACGGATGCCCTCTTGTTGTCGTGGGACCCTTGAAAAAGAAGATATCTTCCTCCGCCTCGATGCGGCCCATAAGATACTTGAACGTCTCGATCATGTCCCCCCTCTCTCTGCGCTCCTCGAGCGAGTATAGCTGTAATTTGTCAAGCCGTTTTTCGTATGGTAGATCCTTGAGTCCCGAGACCATCCGGGTGGCCATTCTTTGCACCGACTCCAGTCTCAGCACATCCTTGCGATAATGTACATACAATATAATCTTATTAGCAGTATATAATGGTAACCACATAATTTTGAGATATGTGATCAGACCCTTGTACTTTGCAAAAGCCCCGAAGCCCTTTAAATCCCTATGGGCTTTGGGGCAGTTACTGCAGTGGCCCGCACTATTGGGCTTTGTAAAAGAGAGGGAAAAATAGCAGACGTAAATTTAAAAAAACTGATATATTCCAATCACTACATTACAAACTAACAAATACAAATAATACAAGAAATGGAAAATATGATACCATTTTATTGGACTAAATATATTTTTCAATTAGTTTTCAAAGACAAAAGCTTTTACCTCAGGTCAGTATGGTATACTGCTGTTGTGGTATCCTGTCCTGAGGAATGTAGCTTTGGTCTCTGAAAGTTAGTCAAAAAAGTATTAAAATTAGTCCAATAAAAAGATAACACCTCATTTCCATTTATTAACAACCACACTCAAAGTGGTTTGCATACAAGTACTTCAAGCATTTTCCCTATCTGCCCTAGTGGGCTTACAATCTATCTAATGTACCTGGGGCAGTGGAGGATTAAGTGACTTGCCCAGGGTCATAGGGAGCAGTGCAGGGTTTGAACCCACCACCTCAGGGTACTGAGGTTGTAGCTCTAACCACTGTGCCACACTCCATCACACTCGCCTACCACACTACTTTTATCTTAAATTGAAAATAAAATTGCTTTCTTACCAATTGTAGTCCTAGTCTCTGTTTTATTTTAACTCTCTTGCCAGAATTTCCTGTTTGATGTTTTTTTCTCGTCCTTTTCATTTTTGCTTTCTTCAGTTTATTTTCTGCCTTTACCTAGATTAAATTCTATCTTACTATCCAGTTCTCAATTTCCTTCTTTTCACTGTATCTACCTATAGCTTGACACCTCTTTCCCTCAACCCCTCCAATATCTCACTAACTATTCTCTTCCCCTCATTCAGCGTGTGCCCTTTTTCTTTATCCCTTCCTTTCATCTAGCATGTGCCTTCTTTCTCTACCCCCTTCCATCCAGTGTATGAGCCCTGCCTTCCCCATTTCCATCCAGCATCTTCCCCTCTCTCTCTCCTATTCACTTACATCCAGTGTCTGCTCCCCTCTCTCTCTCCTCCCTACTACCATCCAGCAGTCTGCCTCTCTTCCCTTCTCACTTCCATCCAGTGCTTATCCCCTTCTCTCTCTCCATTCACCCCACTTCCATCAGCATTTGCTTCCTTCTCTCTCTACCTCCACAGTTTGTCTGTCCCTCTCTCTCTCTCTCTCTCTTCCTCTGAAGTCGGGTCTGTCTCTCTCTCCCTCCCTCCACAGTTAGGTCTGTCTCTCTCTCTCTCTCCCTCTGCAGTCAAGTCTGTCTCTCTCTCTCTAGTTGGGTCTCTTTTTCTCCTCCCCCCTTCCTCCAGGTATATCTGTCTTTACTCTCCCTCTCCCTTGAAGTTCAGTATCTCTCTCCTTTCTTTCTTCCTTCCCTCCTCTTTCCCTTCCCTCCTATTGCATTCTGGTCTCTCTCTCTCTTCTCCTTCCTCCATAGTCCAGTCTTTCTGTCTCTCCCCTTTGTGGTTGGATATCCCTGCTTTCCCTCCCTTCCCATTGGGTCTCCCTCTGCAGTTGGGTCTCTCTGCCCTCCATCCCCCCCCCCCTTTAGTTGGGTCTCCCTCTCTCTCCCTCCCTCTGCAGTCATGTCTCTCTGCCCTCCATTCCCCCCTGGTTGGGTCTTGCTCTCTCTTTCTCTCCCTGGATGGTTAGGCCTTCTCTCCCTCTCTCCTTTTCTGGTTGGGTATTTCTCTCTCTCTCCCTCCCTGATCGGGGATCACTCTCTCTGTGTCCGTATGTCCCTCCCTCCCTCCATGGTTAGGGATGTCTCTCTCTCCCTCCATGGGTCTCACACTCTCTCTCTCCTCTTCCTCCCCCCTCCATGATCAGGTATCTCTCTCCTTCCTTCCTTCCTTCCTCCCCCACCATGGACCAGTCTCTCTCTCCTCCTTCCCTCTCCCCAGAGGGGCACTCCTACCCACTCTGCCAGAAGTGGTTTACTTTATACGCTAGCACTACTGGCTGGCTGGTTGGTTGAGCCTCCTCTGTCTCTATGGCAGTTGCAGCTAGGCAGAAAAAGGGTAGGTAGGTTTACCATGGGGGATTCATGGAGAGAGAAGGAGAAGAGACTTACTGCTGGAATGCTGTGAGAATGATTCCTATTCCTGCAGCATTCCTGGGGGTTCACCAATTTGGGGGGGGGGACCATGGCTCCTATGGTCACCCCGTTCCGATACCTATGAAGGAACATCCCTTTCTATCAAAACATTCATAAAGGCCTAAAAACCTTTTTGGAAAATACCTTAATCCTCCCCACAAACAACAGACCACCAGAAATCAGACAAAACACAAATTACCTGTCCTATCTCGATAGATGACCAAGCTCCATGGGAAACTGGTAAAGTGACACCTATTCCAGAACCCATAATATAAAGATACAACACCTGATCAGTCTTCTCTCCAAACTATATGCCATAATCATATGCCTTCACAAATGCAAACCAAGTTATCTATATCATGAACCCTAATAAAATAATGTAATCCCTAGCTCTTCTAAATTGTAAATCGCATTGAACTCCTGCTAGGGCATATATGCAATCCATAAATACTAATGTAATGTAAACTCAGAAAGAAGAGAATGGCACAAGTCCCTGCAATATGCTGTATGGTACATGTTACAGAATCCCCAGTTACCCACAAAGAGAATACAGGCTAACAAAAACAAAAAATACACACAATAGCAATTTTTTTATTGGACAAACTTAATACATTTCTTGATTAGTGTGTGGGAACTAAAACCCTCTTCCTCAGGTCAGAACAAAAATAGGTGATAATTTGAATAAAAAAGCTGGTAGAAAAGGGAATTTGATAGGTGATCAGAAGGAACAAACTAGAAAGTACAAAGTCTCATTTGTTGGGCCCCTAGATGTTCTGGTCAATTACCCTTTGCCCCAGCCCTATGAATAACCTATAATATTTATACAGCATTTTAGACAGCAGCACCATTCTCTGTAAGTGTACAGTAGTAATATGATTTTAATGTTCACTTTCTCTGACACTATAGTGGATTCAGATATTCCTTTTCAGGGGACTCTCACTTTGCACAGCCTTAAGTATGAGAAATACAGACACAGTATTATAGGAACATGTCTTGGTTGAAAGCCTATGCTGCCCCCTTGAGGACATAGCTATAAGATCATTTTCTTATGTGTCATTTTCCTTCTAAATATCTGGTGATTGGGAGGTTTCACAATCACTACATCTAGATCAGAACTACTTCTGACATTCATAATTTCAGAGTGACTTTGAATCCTATGTTCACTTTATTAATTTCCAAATCCATGAAGCTCAGTTCACCTCTAAGTTGTCTGTCAGATAGACATTCAATTTAGTGTTCCTTAATCCCCACAAGCTAGGTTTCTCACTGTGGCAACTAGCTGTTCCAATTTGCCAAGTCAGTCCCAAGAGCTAGATGTGCATATCAAGAAATATCAAAGAAGAGACAAGTTAATGTAATCATGTATTTTTAATGAGAATAACTAATGGGCAGACTGGATGGATCGTTCAGGTCTTTATCTGCCGTCATTTACTATGTTACTATAATTTGTTGTAGACACAGGAGTCAACTTTTCAAAATGATTTTGGGTGCTAAACTGAATGTAAATCTTTCCCTAGACACAGTCAAGGAAACAGAGAAACATGATGGCATATAAAGGCCAAATGGCCCATCCAGTCTGCCCATCCGCAGTAACCTAAAGGGAAGCTAGGAAGGAGGTGGGACTGCTGGACGATGGAGACAGGAAGGGAGTGGTGAAGGAGGAGAAAGAAGTGGCAGAAAGACTTAACATGTTCTTTTCGTCTGTATTTACAAACGAAGACACATCCAACATACCGGAACCTGAGCAATTCTTCAATGGAAATCAAGCAGAAAAATTAACATCCATGGAAGTGAGCCTTGAAGATGTACGCAGGTAGATAGAAAAACTAAAAACTAACAAATCCCCAGGTCCAGACGGAATCCATCCAAGGGTACTAAAGGAATTAAAGGAGGAGATAGCAGAACTACTGCAGCAAATTTGCAATCTATCCCGGAAAACAGGCATGATCCCGGAGAACTGGAAGATAGACAACGTTACGCCCATCTTTAAAAAGGGATCAAGACGTGACCCGGGAAACTACAGACCGGTGAGTCTGACCTCAGTTCTGGGAAAAATGGCAGAAGAACTGATAAAAGAAAAAATCGATGAACATTTTGAAAGAAACGAACTTCTGATAACCAGCCAACATGGTTTCTGCAAGGGGAGATCGTGCTTAACGAACTTATTGCACTTCTTCGAAGGAATTAACAAACAGATGGACAAAGGAGACCCCATAGACATCATATATCTAGATTTTCAAAAAGCCTTTGACAAGGTACCCCATGAACGCCTACTCCGGAAACTGAAGAACCATGGGGTGGAAGGAGATGTACATAGATGGATCAGGAACTGGTTGGTGGGTAAGAGTGAAGGGCCACTACTCGGACAGGAAGAGGGTCAGGAGTGGTGTCCCGCAGGGCTCGGCCCTCGGGCCGCTGCTATTTAGTATATTTATAAATGATCTAGAAACAGGGACGAAGTGTGAGATAATAAAATTTGCGGAGGACACCAAACTATTTAGTGTAGCTCAGACTAAAGAGGACTGCGAAGAATTGCAATGGGACTTGAACAAACTAGGGGAATGGGCGACGAGATGGCAGATGAAGTTCAACGTTGAGAAATGTAAAGTATTACATGTGGGAAACAGAAACCCGAGGTACAACTATACGATGGGAGGGATGTTATTAAATGAGAGTACCCAAGAAAGGGACTTGGGGGTAATGGTGGACATGACAATGAAGCCGATGGCACAGTGCGCAGCGGCCGCTAAGAAGGCAAACAGAATGCTAGGCATAATTAAGAAGGGTATTACAAACAGAACGAAAGAAGTTATCCTGCCATTGTATCGGGCGATTGTGCATCCGCATCTGGAGTACTGCGTCCAATATTGGTCGCCGTACCTTAAGAAGGACATGGCGTTACTCGAGAGGGTTCAGAGGAGAGCGACGCATCTGATAAAGGGGATGGAAATCCTTTCATATGCTGAGAGATTGGCGATACTGGGTCTCTTTTCCCTGGAGAAGAGGAGACTTAGTGGGGATATGATAGAGATTTACAAGATCATGAAGGGCATAGAGAGAGTAGAGAGGGACAGATTCTTCAAACTTTCGAATAATAAAAGAACAAGAGGGTATTCAGAAAAGTTGAAAGGGGACAGATTCAAAACAAATGCTAAGAAGTTCTTCTTTACCCGTGTGGTGGACACCTGGAATGCGCTTCCAGAGAGCGTAATAGGGCAGAGTACGGTACTGGGGTTCAAGAAAGGATTGGACAATTTCCTGCTGGAAAAGGGGATATAGGGGTATAGATAGAGGATTACTGCATAGGTCCTGGACCTGTTGGGCCTCCGTGTGAACGGACTGCTGGGCACGATGGACCTCAGGTCTGACCCAGCAGAGGCATTGCTTATGTTCTTATGTGAGCATTGCTGTGGTATAATGGAAGGAGAGCAGTGTGTTGCCCCGTATTTGCAGAGAGCTAGGAAAGGAGGAAGCTGATTTCAGAAGGCGGAGTTACATTGGGGCATCTGATGTCATCTACAGATGCCCCACTCTCCTTCAAAAGCTGAATATTGCCACAGAATGTGGCCCACAGATGCGTGTCCATGGGAGCATGTCTGAAGGGGCATGGTGTAAGGGGCACACCCCTTTGGAACCCTTTCAGAGTCAACTGAAGAGCCTCACTTGACAGAAAGCTCAGGTACTGTGTTTACTCTTCTATTAATATTCCATTAAGGGCAATAGGAAAGGGGTAACTAAGACTACTCCTCTGGTTAAAGATAGAAAAACTCAAAGTCCTATGGATATATCTGCTGTGGTTAAAAGTGCAGTGGAGTGCTCTGATAACAACTTGAGCTTGGCTGCTGAAGTTGAAAGCCCTGAGGCCCCCTCTTTGAGACAATAAGTGATTAATGAGAGGAAAAGGATCTCAGAACCCTGCTTGATGTACAGGAATATACCTTAACCAAGACTTATAAGGTTCTAAGTTTCTAACATCGATCCTGAAAAACCTCTCAATGCTATTATAATTTTTGTGATTTTTTAATACTTTTCAAAATTAGCTTCATGTAAAATTTAAAAACTGTTTCATGCTAGAACAAGTATATCATGATCAATAAACCAGGCCACATTTATCTTAATAATTGCAGGCAGCCCTGGCCCAATGGGACACGTTTTGCCATTGATAACCAGCTTTCTCAAGGGTTCTCATTGGCTGCCACAATATTATTACAATTAATCGGTTATCTACGGTGAAACAGGTCCCATTGAGCCAGGGCTGCCTGCAAATATTAATAGTTCTGCAAGTTCATTTTTCAATTCTATCAGCACTCTGGGATGTATACCATCCAGTCCAGGTGATTTGCTATTTTTCAGTTTTTCAAATTGATCCATTACATCTTCCATTGTTACAGATATTTGTTTGAGTTTCTCAGATTCATCAAAACTGAATACCATTTCTGGCACTGGTACCTCCCCCCATCTTCCTCTGTGAAGACTGAAGCAAAAAATTCATTTAATCTCTCCACTGAGAGCCCCCTTTATCCCTCAATTGTCTAGCGGTTCAACTGATTTTCTTCCCAGCTTCTTGCTTTTAATATACCTAAAAAGTTCTAACTGTGTGTTTTTGCTTCCAGTGCAATTTTCTTCTCAGGGTTTCTTAGAGGGACAAGTGGCTTTCAGCCAAGCAATAACAAGTCTGTGATGCCCTTGGATGTCTGGGGCTGCACACATGCTATACTGAATAGATCAGCGTGTGTTTACCCATCGCCGACAGGTTCGGGTAACTCACTGAACCCCATCTGTGATAGGGATAAGGGATTGCAAATATTTCCCATGAATGAGGAATTCCTAGTAAGACCTACCTGTATAATCCACTCTGCCTTACAGTTTACCTTGGCCCTCTATATAACTCATATTTTGACCTGAGTGTCTTCTGCAAAAATATTGAAATTGGCACCTCATTTGGTGGCAATAACTTTGGCAAAATGCCCTCTCCTTTATTAGTGGTGACTCCAGCATAACATCCCTCTTACTTTCTCATTTTACCAAACATCCCTTTCTTTCTCCTCCATTCTCTGCCCAGCCCCATTATTCTCCACTCCCTTCTTTCCCTGGCCCATATGATATGGATGGATATGAGGGTGGCATACCAGTATAACAGTACCCTCTCAGTCATGGTGCCCTGAACAACCACACAAGTCACTTACTGCAAAAGCTAGCCTATAGCAGAGCTGTGCTGAGAGTGAGACATGCAAGCCAAAGCTTGGTAGCTGAGCTAAGAGGAAAACCAACCCAAGAAACACATACAGTTGAGGGGCAGTGAACCCCTAACTCCCTTCCAAATTTCACCCATCTCTCCTATAACCTCTTCCTGTTGCTAACATGCTATTTGGGAACATATAACCCCTACTACCAAAAACTTCACTGGCTGCCCCTGGAAGCAAGAATACTGTTCAAATTTGCCAGTCTATGTTTCAAAACCATTCAAGGCTTAGCCCCCATTTATCTGGTTTCCCACTTCAACTTGGACTGCTCCACCAGGCCTACTCGCAGGGTACACATGTTTAGCCACCCAACATTAAAGGCCTGCTGATTCAAGAGATATCTGGGCAGAACTCTCGCCTTCCAGGCAGGCCAACAGAACGATTGGTTGGGTAACATCATTAAGCATGCCTCATCCTATCTTAACTTTAGAAAACTAGTTAAAACAAACCTGTTCAACCGATTTGTAACCAAGATCTCTTAATACCTCACCATGTATGCTTCCTACATTTACACAACACCTCTCTCTGTGTCTTTCACTCTGTCTTACTCCCACTCAACTTATATCCTCCCTCTCCACTTGTACTTGATGATACCACTGTAATTATTCTTCGCTGATTGTCCAGCTCTTCTGGTTGTAAACCGCCTCGAACTACCCATGGCTTTGGCAGTATATAAGAATAAAAATTATTATTATTATTTGTTTAGGACAATATAGCATAATGAGCCCACTTAGTCAAACACCACTGTCTCTCATATGGGAATGACTCCTATAACAAGGAAATGACTTATTTTTGTGAAAAAGGGGAGATGGTGTTACTCTCTATTCCCCTTTCAGTTGGAGACTCATAAGGCTCTGTATTTCAGAGCTGCCACAGAAAAGCAATTCTAGAGATAGTTTTCAGACTATGGTATAAAATACTGGCTCCTGCTGCCCCATGTCCTTCCAGAAAAATAACATTACAGTAATTCTGGTGACAACAAGGCTGGAGGAGAAGGGCAAATATAGCTATTGCCTCTATCCAGTCCAGCTGGCAAAGAAATCTTTACTAAAAACAAATAATTCCCAACTTTTGAGTCAGCAGTTTAAATTCAATCCTCTGTCTCTGCTTGATCTTGTTTTCTTTTCTCTGTTTTTAAGTTCATTCTTTTAAGGATTCTCTTCCAGTCTTCTCATGTCATCATCTTTTTTTCTCCATGTATATTTGTCTCTCCATGGTTTCTCTCTATAGCTTCTCTCATCTCACTTTCTTCTTCTTTTTTTTTTAATCTTTATTAAATTTTCAAACTACAATTATGCATACAAATAATTCATATACATATAATATTACAAGAAAAACACAATAAACTTACAGATATTAATAAGCAATTATTTTCACCCTCCATCCCATCTAGTAATCAAGAAAATAAATGCCCACAATAAACTGTTAACTATTCTGTGTTTTTTTTATGTTTTTAGAATGTATTTTGTATGGTTTTATGTTTGTATTGATATTTATTGTCTGTGTATTTGTGCTTTGCTTTGTAAATGGCGAATAATAAATAAACACAATAATACAATGCAATTTTCTACTATTGAATATATGTAGACACCATGGGCATACCCAGCTGTTGATAATAATTAAAACTGGAACATAAAAGCATGCAAGGTGATACAAGGAGATTAACTTTGAAATTGTTTGGGGTAAATTAGACAGGTAAATTGTGGAACTGTCTGTAAAAGGTTATTTTAAATTGGCTATGAAAGAATCAAACTGAATGAAAATATTAAAGTTTGTAAGCTGAAGGTCTCAGAAAGAAAAAATATCCCAGAGTTGGGGAGGGAAAAACATGCATAAAGTTAAAACAAAGGAAAAACTTATGTTAAGAACTATCAGGAAGATGCCATTGTAGGGTAGCAGAAAAACAGGATGCAGGCCTTTACACAGAGACCTTAAAAAGGAAGTCTGTTCCTTATAGATTAAAACACACAAGCTAATTAGGAAAGTTCATACTGAAGATATAAGGATAGAAAAAGTAAAATACTGCCACCTGCTGGGTTTAAGAATTGGGCTTAACATTAAATTTAGGATTTAATTGTAAGCGATGTGATGTATTCCTGGGAAAGAAGTCATGTGATCAACTGTGCCATTGCATTCTAACATCTGATAATTATTACAATGATGTCAGATTAGGTATAAAAAGTCTGAATTTTGTAACCCTCCTTTGGAGAGGACCAAAAATGGGTAACATGCATTGCCTCTCCCAAGACATGAAAGGCATTAATAAACATGAATTTGATTATTACACAGCTTTTTTCATGTCTGTTATTTGAATTCACAGAACGGACTCCCTTGCCCAGTCATATTGGGAGAGGAAGCCCATTTTGGTAATTCAAGTCTCTCAGCCTGGCTTGAACACTACCTACTCTATTTTAATTTGTACTATTTATTATGAACCACCTTGATGGCTTCCATTGGTGGAATATCAAAATGGGGAGTATGTGGCTCAGCGCCCTGAGGTTGTAGGTTCAAACCCATGCTGCTCCTTGTTACTATGGACAAGTCACTTAATCCTCCCATTGTCCCAGGTACACTAGATAGATTGTGAGCCCACCAGGACAGACAGGGGAAATGCTTGAGTACCTGAATAACCATTCTGAGCTCCTCTGGGAGAACAGTATAGAAAATTGAATAAATAAACAGTGTGAAACTTTTCAGCCTCTGATAACCAGAGCTGGTATTATGATGTCATAATGCCTCATTCCACCAATAAGAGTCAACCTCATCAGTGATGTCATAATGGCTTCATTGTCCTATAATTGGCTCACTTCTCCTATATATTGATTTCTAGAGTGGCACAGTGGTTAAAGCTACAACCTCAGCACTCTGAGGTTTTAGGCTCAAACCCACACTGCTCCTTGTGACCCTGGGCAAGTCACTTAATCCCCCCATTGCCCCATTAGATAGATTGAGAACCCACTGGGACAGACAGGGAAAATGTTTGAGTACCTGAATTAATTAATGTAAACCATTCTGAGCTCACTGGGGAGAACAGTATAAAAAATTGAACAAATAAATAAATAAACTTGGAACTGCTGATTGCAAACTAAATATTCAGCAGAAGCCACTGATGTGGTCAGTGTCTGGTGTTAACCACATACTACTACTACTACTATTAATTATTTCTATAGTGGTACCAAACGCACGCAGCACTGCAAAAAGTCACAAAGAATAAGAAAACAGTCCCTGCTTGAAAGAGCTTATAATCTAATCAGGAAAGAAAGACAAACAGGATGTCATGAATACAGTTAAGGGGAATGGTTAATCAGCAGGCTGGGTTGGAGGACAGAGGAATAGGATTAAGGATTAAAAGCTATATGAAAAAAGTGGATTTTCAATCTGCTTTTAAACAAGGGAAGGGGCTTGACGGACAAACTCAGGTAATTTGTTCCAGGCATAGGGGGCAGCTAGATGAAAGTTACATTAATAAAGCCGAACTGACCTACAATGCCTTTTAGAAAACTCATAAAAACTACCCTATTCGACAGATACATCACCCAAACAGAACCTCACCAAGTACTCTGTTTCTTTTCACAATGCTCTCTGAAATCCTAATACTTGCTGTTTCTGAATCTCTAAACAAACTGTACATTGTAATTTTTTCCCTTTTTTCAGGAAAGCTGCGATTTTTCTTTACAGGTCCGCTCCGAAATTCTTAGCAAACATTATATTTTGTAATTTTGATTCCTAATAGTCTCTGTACTCTGTACTCCCTCTACATATTGTAAATCGCTGAATGTCCAGCTCTCTTGAATGTAAACCGCCTAGAAGTCGCAAGATTGTGGCGGTATAGAAGAATAAAGCTATTACCATTATTATTATTATTATTACTGAAGCGAACAAAGTCTCCTCTGTCTAGGAGGGGGAGAATCCTAAGTGCCTTTATGACCCATAACAAAAACAATATCACAATGCAGAAATTTTTGCAATAACAAAAACAATATAACAATGCAGAAATTTTCGCTTACCTTACCTTATAAGCGAGGTACATTAATAATATACAATATAATCTTATACTCTATAAAATCTTATCTAAGCGATAGAAGAGAAAAGCGCATGCAAAGAGTGGTACAGACGGCAGAGGTGGGCAGGCGTTTATATAAATAATTTCATTCTTCCCAAAAGAATGGCAGCTGCTTATTTTCGCGGCGGGAGCTTACCGAAAACTCCACATTAATATTGTCCTTCCCAAAAGAACAGTAACAGCGGCAGGTTTCCCAAAAACCCTACAATATAAATAAAGGGTTGGAACAGGACGCCAATACCAGTGAGTATTAAAGAACAGAATTCAAAATTCAGAAATACTCACAAAATATTGGTAATGTCCAGCCCATCCCGGATGACGAGCCCCCAAATTGAAACGAACAAGGTCCGTTTCTTGGTCCAGAAACTGCCCTGCAAACACCCTGTCATCTGGGTACGGATATCTGGAGGCATTCTCCTTAGAGAAAAAAGATACGTAGACAGTGTTCTAAAGAGATTGCCTAATCTTTTATTAGTACATCCAACTTTTATACTTTTTTAACATGGGTCAGTGGTATTAGCAGTTGACGTAAGTACAAACCATATCTGGTGACAGGATACATAGGCTTCAAAGAAGTAATCAACACTAGAAAAGGGGGGTAGATGAATGAGCAGGATATGTACTTCATTGTTTAAATCAAAAGGTGTTAAAAACTTCCCTTATCACTCTCAACCAGTACATGGCAGTAGGGGGGGGGGGGTCAAACCTCTATTGTTTCAGACAGCTAACTTCGTTAACATGATTAAATGACCTCTTCCCAAACCTTCAGTAGAGTAAACACAAACAGTCTGCATTTAAATACCTCCAGTACAGACAGAAACAAAAGACATAAGATATGTGTGTCCTTTCACTTAGTGCCCTTTCCTATGTCCTTAGTGCTCTCAGTGCCTCCTTCCCATGTCCCTAGTGCCCCCTTTCTATGTCCTTAGTGCCCCTTCCTATGTCCTTAGTGCCCTCAGTGCCTCCTTCCTATGTCCTTAGTGCCCCTTCCCATGTCCTTAGTGCCCCTAGATCCAGTGTCAGTTCTCCTTTGTACCTTTGTTCCAGGTCTCCCTCTCTCTCCCTCCTCTGTTATGATCTTGCCTCTCTCTGCTCTTCCTCAGGGTCTCTCCCCCTCTGTCTGCACCTCCCATAGTCCTGCATCTGCCTCCTCTCTTTCCCCTTTCTCTGCCTTTCTCTCCTTCCTTCCTCCCTCTCTCCTTCCTATGTCCCCCTCACTGCCTTCCAGCCTTTGTCCCACCCCCTCCCCTGAAGCCAGCCAGCTTCCCTCCCTCCTTCCCTGCTGTGCCGAATATGAGAAAGCTCAGTAACCAACAGCCTATCTATCTGCCTCCCTCCGAAGCCTGCCTCCCTCCCTCTGAAGCTTACTGCCGATTCTTCTGCTCTCCCCTCCGGTCTGCCACCGCCGTCGCCGCCTGCTGCTACTTCCGGCCCGCCGCAACAACTGCAGGAAAGGCATATCCAGGGGCCGCCCAGAAATCTTCTCTCCGACGATTGGCTGGCCGGAACTTCCTCTCAGACATCAGAATTGACGTCGGGGAGAAGGCTTCTGGGCCGGCGCCTGGACATGCCTTTCCAGCTGTTGTTGCGGTGGTGGGCAGGGAGGCAGGGAGAGAGCCCATTCTCCCACGATCGCCTGTCCTGTTGTCCCCACACACAGCTTCAGGACGCCATTGTTGAAAACGGGACATTTCGGCATCCCAAAGCTGTGCGAGGGGACAACGGGACAGGGGATCTGAAAAAGGGACTGTCTCGTTCAAAACGGGACGTATGGTCACCTTATTTATGCTATAACCTGATTAGGTTTATCTCTTGACCCGGGAAGATTATGCCTGCAAAGAACACTCCTGAGATCATCAATGCCTCAGCAAAGCTGCATGAGTTATATTTCTCAACATCCCTTATCAGTAGGCAAAGAGGTTACAGCACTACATCCATTCTGCTTGGTAGTATAGGATGGTAAAACATTTATAAGAGTATTTGCCATCATGTCCTTGGTAAGGCAATGTTATAGTTCTATTAATCTTTCTTTGTGTGCATTTCTCAGGAGATACCTCTCTATATTTGATTCCAGAGTTGACTTTTTCAGTTTGCGCAACTGCAATACAACATTGGTTATCTTCCAGGCCTATGTAGATTTGCTCTGATCTTGGCCAAAGTGTGTGAGCAAATGCTGCAGCCAAATAACCTCCTGGTCAGCTTATACAAGTACTGTTTACTCTACCTCATAATGGAACGCATTATCAAAATCTTTATTGTTTACTACACTAATTGATAAGGCTTCCTCCGAAGTAGAAATAGGCAATGGGTGGTAGATTTTATGTAGGAACTCTCTCTGGTCCAATTTGCATCCACATGTTTCTGAAAGAGTTAACCCTCTTCACCATATTCCAATCTTATTGGCTTGACGTTGAGACCTTTCTGCATAAGATCTGAATTGCTGCTGCAACTGTAGATCTTGTACTGGTAGCAAATATATAGCAGTGTTTCTATTGCCTTTTTGTGGTTGTTATTTAGTAGCAGTGTGCCATGACCTTAGTTTTTGGCCAAGGTCAGCCCTAGATTTCAGGGATGAGAATCCAAACCACTAAACCAGCTAGTAACCTGGAAAAAGTGAGGTCTGTAGAGAAAAAGACTATGTCAGATAGCCATCAATCATACCCCTGGGATGATTAAAAGGGACAGACTGGGACTTAACTAAAAAGGGTTGCTGGGAAGCAGGAAACCATTTATATCAATCTGAAATCTAACAAGCCAGTTTATGAGTTGAGCCTCCTGTAGACAGAATCCATGTTGCCAAGTTCCTGTGCTTTAGGCTTCCAATTGTAGTTAACTATTAGTTCCTCCAGTCCAGCAGGACACCAATTCCAGGCCTCCTGTTCACTTCTAGACAATGTCCTTGTTGTATGTAGCCTTATGACCTGCTTACTGATCCTAACTCAAGGTCTATAGTTCTAGACTGACTCATATTTCAAGTCAGTTCTTTGTACTTGCAAGTTTCAGTTCCAGGCTTCTGTCCTGTGAATGCAGCTCCTATCTCTATTAAAAATGTTCTGTGTGTTATTGAAGGGAACGAACCTTGAAACAGCCTTGTGGTGAAACATGATGATATAGTACAATCAGGCTCTGTGTGAGGAAGCTGTGAAACTATGAGGTAATTACTGAGGAGTTTCATTATTCCTGAATAAAAGATACTTGGATATGCAGACAAAGCTGAGGTGGCTCAGATATTGTGTGAATGTGTGTGTGTTGAAATTTTTTCAGTTCAAAAATGTTTTATTGTTTTACAAAACCACAACAATACATATGGTGCAGACCAGCAAATACATATGCACAATGTACATGTCAGAAAATAGCACCACAATACAATCATTGCAATAACAAAATGAATACAATAAAATAAGAGTAATTAAAGCAAAATAAGTGTAAAAAACATAGTATGATATGGTCAATAAAAATAATGAGCATTATCTGGATGTCAACCCAAAAAAATAAAGGACTCAGTACAAGAATAGGACTCAGTACAGATCTCATGGCTCTTGGTGCTTTAATATAATTCAAGAAAAAAGACGCATCTCAGTGGTACAAGGTTTTTAAGTTGAAAAAGGTCCAGAGGCCTCATGCTATCGAGTCTCAGTGGAACAAAGAGCTGCAGCTTGACATCTCGGAAGATGCCTGTAAATCATTATGGACTCGTACATCTACAATATGTAAATCAGCATTGTTTCAACAAACTTCTTACTTCTTATTACATAGAGCCTACTGGGCACCTGGTCAACTCGCAAAGCTAAGCTCAAAAGAGGACAGTAGGTGCTGGTCCTGTAAAAGCTCAACAGGTACACTGTGTCACATGATCTTTGAATGCCCTCATATCCATGATTATTGGAAACAAATATGGGCAGATATTTGTGCCCTTCTTCAGATAAACCGTCCTCTGTCTTATGTAGTACTTATTATTGGGGGTGACGAGGCCTGAATACCTCTCATTGAGGTATTCTTGCACATATTGATCCTCATTGCAATTCAATTTATTCTCTCCAATTGGAGGAATTTAGCCGCAGCTGAGTACAGCGCCTGGTGAAACACGATCTGTTTGGAGGCTAAGTACGAACACCTTGCTGCAGAGCGGTTGCGGTCAGTGAAAAAATTTTTTAAACTTTGGGCTCCTCTTTTGGATTACTCCGCTTCACCTCACCAGTTTTCAGGTTGACTCCTCGGTCTTTACAAATGGGTTGAATGGAAATTACATACATTGTTAGTATCATATATTTGTGTGTGTTGAAACTTTCCTGAGAGGGTCAGCATAGGGATAAAATAATTATCTGTTGTTTTGTACATAAAGTTAGAAATATGTGGCCTTAGCCTAAGAAGACATTGACTTTACCCTGCAATCATCCAGAGAGGTTAGGGCTTTGCTTCCTTTCATTTTATTTACAGACAGGATAGTGGCAAACATCCAGATCTTCAGAGGAGCTGCTGGTTCCAGACAGGTGACAGGATAATAACTCAGGAGTACGCGGTGATACCATTGAAAAATAGGTTTTTTAAAAGTACTTTAGTTTTGTGTGCACACATAGGCATAGATTTTGTAAAGTGCGCTTAACTTTAGGCATGCTTTAGGCGTCCGATTTAAGTGGATAATGAGCGATTTAAGGGTCTTAACAAGCGTTAATTGGAACTTAAACGGACTTAGGCGTCCTTTAGGCATCCTTAGAACACAGATGCGAGATAGGCGCAGATTTACAGAATATTCACGTCTAAGTTTGTTGACATGGGCATAAAATGGGCGTGGTTAAGGATAGGCACCACATAGATGCTAGTTAGGCGACAGAGGGCATCTAAACAGTATGGAAAATGTAGGCGTAGGAAATGCTGGTCTAAGTGTAGTTTTTGCTTCATTTCAGTGGAGCTTAAGTTAGGCATAAGTTAGGCATACGTTAGACTTATGTTAAGCTTATGTTAGTCATAAGTTAGGCATAAATTAGGCTTAAGTTAGGCTAAAGTTAGGCATAAATTAGGCTTAAGTTAGGCTAAAGTTAGGCTTACTTTCAAAATTTCAACTTTCTGGCTGATGAATGGCATAAGTTAGGCTTAAGTTAGGCATAAGTTAGGCTTGCTCTGCCCCTGCACCTCATCAGACACTGGGCTCTGCTTAAAGCCCACCACAGAGAAGAAAAATCAGCTGTCTTGTTTAAGTTAGGCTTAAATTAGGCATAAGTTAGGCTTAAGTTAGGCATAAATTAGGCTTAAGTTAGGCATAAGTTAGGCTTACTTTCAAAATTTCAACTTTCTGGCTGATGAATGGCATGTGAGCTTGCTCTGCCCCTGCACCTCATCAATCACTGGGCTCTGCTTAAAGCCCACCGCAGGAGAAGAAAAATCAGCTGTCTTGTTTAAGTTAGGCTTAAATTAGACATAAGTTAGGCTTAAGTTAGGCATAAGTTAGGCTTACTTTCAAAATTTCAACTTTCTGGCTGATGAATGGCATGTGAGCTTGCTCTGCCCCTGCACCTCATCAGACACTGGGCTCTGCTTAAAGCCCACCGCAGGAGAAGAAAAATCAGCTGTCTTGTGTAAGATAGGCTTAAGATAAGTTTAAGTTAGGCTTAAGTCAGGCTTACTTTCAAAATTTCAACTTTCTGGTTGATGAATGGCATGTGAGCTTGCTCCGCCCCTGCATCTCATCAGACACTGGGCTCTGCTTAAAGAGAAGGAAAAGCTGGTCTAAGTGTAGTTTTTGCTTCATTTCAATGGAATTTCAGCTTTCTTAGTCAGAGACTTCCTATAGAAACAGATTAAGTGTGCTTTCAGCTTTCGCAATGATATTTCCTATAGTGAGTTTGAATTTTTTTTCTTCTTTCTCCCTCCTAATAGATTTAATAAGCCACTATATCAATAGAGCACATCGATATAAACATATTGCATGGAAAACATAGTACTTTTCTGCTCAAACAGTAATATGATTTACTCATTACACCACCTTTGGCTTTCCTGCTTAAAAAGAACCCCCTTTTTTCTCAACAAACAGTGCTGCAATCAGCTCTTTCTTGAAAGCAAAGAAAGAAGATGAAAAACATATCATTATTGCACACATTACTTCATTTCTCAGCGCTTAAAAAGAGAAAAAACAGATACAGACCTGAACATGCATTGTCCCTCATTGCAAAATGGAGCTTTTCAGCTTCACAAAGCTGACCTCATTGTGAGATCATCAAGCTGCACCTTCAAGGTAATATGCCACAATTAAAAGATGCGCTGGGTGTTGAACTCACAACCTCCGTATGATCAGTACAGGACTTTAACCCTTAGAACTATATCATCTTCTACTCAGGTGGATCTCAGTGCCCTTTCATATAATAGTTGACTGACCTGCATATATATCTTCTGATTAGCTATCATATCACAATCACCACAAAGAAAGCATTTCTGGCTCACCAGGTTAATGTGCCTTGTTGCACTCTGTCTATCTCAAACTTCCTGGTTCAAATCCCAACTTCCTATTAGCTGTCATAAGAGGGTCTAGATCAGTGGTCTCAAACTCAAACCCTTTGCGGGGCCACATTTTGGATTTGTAGGTACTTGGAGGGCCACAGAAAAAATAGTTAATGTCTTATTAAAGAAATGACAATTTTGCATGAGGTAAAACTCTTTATAGTTTATAAAACTTTCCTTTTACAGTTAAAAGGAAAGATATATAAACTATAAAGAGTTTTACCTCATGCAAAATTATCATTTCTTTAATAAGACATTAACTATTTTTTCTGCGGCCCTCCAAGTACTCTATTTTTTCTGCAACCCTCACATTTAAAGTTTAATATCTTTTCTTTCTCAAAACTGGCATATTTCAATCACTATATTGAAAATAAAATCATTTTCCCTACCTTATTGTCTGGTGACTTTATTTTTCTGTGCTTTCAACTGTTTCCAGGGCCTTCTTGTCCTTTGACTGTTTTTCTCTCCGTCTTCACTTTCTGCCTTGCTTGCATCCATCTTTGGCATTAACTTAATGTTCAATTTTCTGCTTTCTTTTCAAAATCTACGTTTCCATGTCTTACCTTCCCTTCCTATCTCTCTCTTCTTCCGTCCTATTTCCATGGTTTGGCATCTCTTTCCTTCCTTTTTCTCCCTCCCTCCTTCCTTCCTTTCCCCTGGTCTGGCATCTGTCTCCTTCCCTTCCCCCATGCCCTGGCATCTCTCCCTCCCCCTCCATGGTCTGATATCTCCTTTCCTTCCCTCCCTCCCATGAACTTGGCTTCTTCTCTTGTTCCTCTCCCTTCTCCTTCCTTCCCTCTCTTTCCCCAATTGGGTGCAGCAGCAACGGAAGCAGCATTTCCCTTTCCTGTGCAGGAGAGGCATTTCTCTTCCCCTTTCCCTCCCTCTCCCTTTCCCTGTACAGCAGCAGCAGCAGCATTTCCCTAGGGTCCCCCCTTTCCTATGTAGCAGAAGCATTTCTCTTTCCCCTCCCCTTCTGTTCTGGGACACAGCTTCTTTTGGTTGAAGATATTCTACAACAGGTTTAATAGTGCCCAGCTATCTCTTGTCTTCGTCAGTCCATTTTATTGTTTATTTCATCATTCATGCTCATGCTACTAATATTCTTTTATAAACTTCCTATTTATTATCTTATTCTTCGCTACTATTTCTTCATTTCATTTCTATTCCATTACTTGATATATTTTTTCATATTTAATTAGCCACTTAGCTTCGAGGTTAGCTCTCAAAATTCATCAATGCCACTTCTCCCGACATGTGTGTTTCAAACAGAATTTTTCTTCAGGGTCGAGGGGAACGATCGAGGGAGCAGTCATTCGATACAATAAGAACACTCATAACTATAAGAAACACCCATGATCTGCTCCAAACCTCCCATTTCTGCACTCACATTTTGGTGCCATACATAAATTTTAGGTGTGGGGCCTGCACATAAATTTAAATGAAAACCAATTAGTATCTGGTTTTGGGGGGTAGGGGTGCGGGGGAGGTTATTTTTCCTGTTGTTAGCATACCATTGTATAGCAGCACAGTTTGTCAGGCATTTGTTGTCTCTTACATAGCTGGTGTTTTGTGTGATGCCAATTGTTTTTCCTTGCAATTTGCTGCTTAACAAAAATGATTTAAACATAAACGAAAACCAATTAACAAATAATTACATGTTTAAAAGCCAATTATCAGCGCTAATTGGCTTGTTCCATTAAGTTGCATGCGCCGTTTATAGAATACGGTTTGAGACAGAGTAAGTTTTATCATCTTTGAGACTTAACAGCAGCTGAACAACTAATATGCTTAATGCCGCAAAATGTTTTTCTTCAACAATCACTCGTCAACCGCTTCTGCCGCCAACAGATGGCAATACCCTCAAATTCTCTGAAACAGTAAAAATTTTGTGTGTGCTATTGGATAGTGAATTAAGTTTCAAGCAACAAATTAATGTAGTTATTTGTTCATCATTTCTTGCACTTCAACAAATCAGATATATTAAACCATTTACTGTATATCACAATCACTTCTTCGTCCACTAATCCATGCACTAGTTATTTCATTGATTGATTATTGTAACTCCTTGTATGCATGTCTTCCATTGACCTCTCCAAAAGACTGCAGCTCATACAATCAACAGCCATCAAACTTATCTGCTCTTACTACCGCTATGACCATGTGACTACCTTACTCAAACAAGAACACTGACTACCTCTATCGGATCAGATCACATTTAAATGACCTACTCTTGTTTATAAATCTCATTCTCCTTCTGCCCATCTATATCGTAGCAGATTGATCATATCTTACCAACCGCTTTGTGTACTACGCTCTTTGGATAATAACCTCCTTGCCTCCCCTCTCAGAGCTACAGCTGTCTTTCTCGAGGCTCTCAGAATAAGATATAGGCTCTCAAATGTACATCCTGCCCATTTCAAAAGATTGCTGAGAAAGAAAGAGGATCATAAGGATAATTATAACTATATCACAAATTCATTGTTCTGAAAATAATTTTTTAGAATTGCCCAAATTATTTCTGATTTCTTAGGATGGTTTTATTAAACAATTTTAATTCAATTATATTTTAAATGTTTCTATTACTTTTTTAAACACCAAATATTACTAAGGGAGATGAGCATATCATAAAGTTTAGGCGCTCAGATCATAAGACCTCCTATGATCAAATACCATTCCAGGTCTGCATCCTGTGATTAATTCTTTAATCATGTATGCTCATTCCTCCCATCCTACTTTATAAATTAATTATATGTGCTATCTGTGTTATTAAAACATAATCTATGGTGTCAAATCTATATTTGTTATTTATTTATTTAAAACACTGATCTCTCATGTGGTATTTGTTTTTACCACTTATCTTTTAATGGAACTAGCCACAATCAGCGCTGACTCCAGTGTATAAACTTCTGACGCCCCTTTTCAAAGTTGTGGGCGTTTCAGTCTGAAGCAGATCTTCCTCGGAGGATTTGTGCGCTGCTTATCTGGATAATATGAACCACCAAAGAAATATCTTTAAGATTTCACACAGCTGAATACATAACTTCCAAGTACTAAGGTGAATCGCGGCTGCCAGCCTGCATGGATGTCTGCTAGAAAGGACAAAAACTTTGGAATGACCTTCCCCTTCAAATTAGAAATCATGCAACCTTGGAAGAATTTTTTTTAATGATTAAGATATTTCCTCTTTCTGAAACTTTAGGCCCTTACAATGTATACTCCCATATTTTTTATGCATTTTGATAAATTTACAGTTTGTACATGTAAAATTTCCCTTTTAGTTTTTGTGTTTGTATTACTTCATATTTGTGTAAATTAATTAATTGTGATTTTATATATGTACTTTTTCTTTTTGGAAACCAGTTAGACACTCCATGGCAAATTAGCAGTATATTGTTAATAAAGATAAAGATAATGCACAGTGCAAAGGAAAATCCAGAAGAAAACAATATTTTTGCTTTAAACAGCTAAGGGTTATTCAGTTTGGAAAAGAATGAAAGATGATATGATATAAAATCATGAGTGGGGAGGGATGGTTAAAAAGGGAAAAAAAAGTTATTTAACATTTCAAACACAAGAGAGCATTCCATGAAATTAATCACCAGCAGACTGAAAACAAATTATCGAAAGGTGTTTTATTTTTCAGAGTACAGCTGTGAAATCTGTTTCCAGAAGATGTGGCCAAGAAAACTAATAGAGAAGGATTCAAAAGCTGTTTAGAGAAGTTCCTGAAGAAAAAGTCCATAAAATTAGTAGCTAGGTAGAACAGAGCCATTGCTCATCCCTGGGAAAGAGCTATCAGAAATAGATAAAATTTTTGGAATCAGCTAGTACACTTATGACTGAATAGGCCACCATTGGAGACAGGATCCTGGGTTCAAAAGAGACTTTGATGTGACTCAGAATGGCTTATCTTAGGTTCTTATTTGAAAACCTGATGGCCTTACAATTAGCTGCGCTCTTTAACATAAGAGAGTTTAACTTATGACTTGTGTATCTCGACAGGGGAACAGTGCTAAGATTGAGCTGGGGAGATATGAGGATGAGTGATAGGGTGGGAATGAAAGACGTGCTGGAGCTGGGAAGTAGAAAGAAAAATGCTGTAACTGAGCTGGAGAGAGAGATGATATTGTGGGCGAGTTTGGAAAGGAGGGGAGGAATACTGGTTTCAAGCTCGGGAAAAGGGAGACTCCCAAATCCTGAAACGTAGGAAAGGGCAAGAAGAAGGGTGCAGCTGATGGGGGAAGAAGGACAGTGCTGGGAATAGGCTGGTGGCATTTTTTCAGTTACAGCCCCTACTATCTGGAATTCCATACCAAACCATATAAGAGAAATTACATCCCTCGATAAATTGAAAAGTAGCTTAAAGACCTTTCTTTTTAAAGATGCATATATTTGATAGTCCTTTTAAGGACGGTGATGGAAACTTGTTCTCTTCCATTTGCCTTCTATTTTAGATTACTTGCCTGCTTTTCCCTTTCCTCTTCTTTTTACCCTCTTCCTAGCCTTTCCTATTTAAATTTTGTATTTCTGCCCGGTCACCTTTTGTACCAGTAGGTCATTGTTTGTCAATGTATCAGTCTGCTAATGTTATTTTAATGAAATTTGTTTTTAATATATATTTTTATAATTGCTTGTTTTTTATATATACTATGTAAAACCGCTTTGAATTTTGATAAGGCGGCATATCAAATTTTAAATAAACCTGAAACCTGATACATACTTGGGGCTCCTTTTACAAAGGTGCGCTAGCATTTTTTAGCGCATGCACCGGATTAGCACGCACTATAGTGTGCACTACCTGAAAAACTATCGCCTGCTCAAGAGGAGGCGGTAACGGCTAGCGTGCGTGGCAATTTAGCGCACGCTATTCTGCGCGTTAAGGCCCTAACGCACCGTTGTAAAAGGAGCCCTTGGTCAGAGATAGGATACATAGACCCACCCTCCTCAAAAAAAGTACCTACAATAAAAATGTGCAGCACTTGTGAATTCAAACTTTTGGTGGCCAAGCTGAACAATGAAACTTAACATTGCAAAAGTTCAAAGTAGGAATAATAGTATTAAAGATCAGCAGTGAAAAGTTATTACCACAGACAGACCAATAACAAATGAGATGGGGGGGGGGAGAGAGAAATTGCTGAAATCATAATGGGAAGGAGTGAACTGTGCTGGGATCAAGCATGTGGAGAAAATGTACTGAGCATCTCTATTACATTTTCAATGTGTGAGGGAATAAGCAAAAACACAATATATTTATATGTATATAAAAACGTAGATATACTTGTCTCTCACCAGAATTACTGGCATAGTGACAGGAAAATGCTGTTTACTGAACAAATGCAGACAGTGAAAGAACCTACTTCAGCTGTCAGCAAACATGCCCTTTGCCTCCCAGACAATATTGATCCTCTAGGAGGGGAGTCGCTTCATCTCACATAAAGGTAAAACCTTTTCATAGCTTCCAATTACTTGCCCAATAGAAGTCTAGTGTCACTACCAACAACTTTACCTGGAGGTTGGTGAATATTATCATTGACATCCCATCTATAAGTAATTGTATAGGTCAAGCATCTTCATTTGCATGCACTCTCTTTTCTTTATCCACCTTTATTCCTTGTGATAGCCTCCTAGGAGTCACCTGAACTCAAGCAAACCAGAGATTCTTTGGGTTCCTAACACAAGTGGGCAAATACCTGACTTCAAAATATCTTTTGAGAAGTTTGAACTCCTCCTACAATCACAGGTCAGGAATCTTGGGATACTGCTAGACTCATTGCTCTCTCTGATCCTGCAAATTCAAACCTTTAAAAATTATCTCTATCATCTTCAGTAGCTGCAAAATCTCTCTCCATATATTGAAAAGACAAGTCTGATCACAGTGGTCCATGCCATGATAACATCATGACTAGACTACATAGAAACATAGAGTATGACGGCAGAAAAGGGCCGGTGGCCCAACAAGTCTGCCCACTCAAGAACCCTCCTTCCTTTGAGAGTCCATCTTTTAAGTATAACTCTTCAGTAACCCCAACCGTTGGTCCCATCGTCTCTTGAAGTCGAGCAGGGTACTGGCCTCAACTACCTGGCATGAAAGACCATTCCATCTATCAATCACTCTTTTGGTGAAGAAGTATTTTCTGGTGTCACCATGAAATCTTCCCCCCTTAAGTTTTAGCGGATGCCCTCTTGTTGCCGTGGGACACGTAAGAAAAAAGATTTCTTCCTCCACCTCAATGCAGCCCGTGATATATTTGAATGTTTCTATCATGTCCCCCCTTTTTCTGCGCTCTTCGAGAGAGTACAAGTGCAGTCTGCTCAGACGTTCTTCATATGGGAGATCTTTAAGTCCCGAGACCATCCTAGTGGCTATTCTCTGAATCGACTCCATTCTCTTCACATCCTTTTGATAGTGTGACCTCCAAAACTGGACATAGTACTCAAGGTGAGGTCTCACCAAGGATCGGTATAACGGCAGTATGACTTCAGGCTTTCGGCTGATAAAGCTCCTTCTGATGCAACACAGCATTTGTCTAGCCTTGGCTGAAGCTTTCTCCACCTGATTGGCAGCTTTCATATCTTCCCGGATGATTACTCCCAAGTCCCTTTCTACAACAGTTCTTGTTAAGTTCTCCCCATTCAAGGTGTATGTTCTGCATGGATTTCTGCTACCAAGATGCATTACCTTACATTTTTTGGCATTAAAGTTTAGTTGCCAAGTATTGGACCATTGTTCTAGTAACAGTAGGTCCTGCTCCATAGTGTTGGGCCTGCTTTCGCTGTCAGGTTCTGTTGCCTTGCTCATAATGTTGCATAGTTAGCGTCATCAGCAAATAATGTAATTTTGCCTCGAAGTCTCTGAGTTAGATCCCTTACAAAGATATTAAATAGTATCGGGCCCAAGACCGATCCATGTGGCACTTCACTGGTCACTTTCGACGTTTTTGATGGAATGCCATTTACCATTACCCTTTGGAGTCTGCCGCTAAGCCAGTCTTCTACCCATGCGGCCAGTGTTTCTCCTAGTCCAATTGCGTTCATCTTGTTCAATAACCTACGGTGTGGGACACTATCAAAAGCCTTACTGAAGTCTAAATACACGATGTCTAGGGACTCTCCCCCATCCAGTTTTTTTGTTACCCAGTCAAAGAAGCTTATCAGATTGGATTGACAAGATCTTCCCTTCGAAAAGCAATGCTGGTGGGGATCCCTTAATCTTTCATCGTCCAGAATAGTGTCCAATCTGGTTTTAATCAATGTTTCCATGAGTTTACTCACTATTGATGTGAGACTCACTGGTCTGTAATTTTCAACCTCTGACCTGCATCCCTTTTTGTGGAGCGGAATAACGTTGGCAGTTTTCCAGTCCAAGGGAACTTTTCTCTTGTTTAGGGAAAGATTGAAAAGTTCGGCTAACGGTTCTGCCAGGACATCTCTCAATTCTCGAAGTACTCTGGGGTGTAGATTATCCAGGCCCATAGTTTTGTTTACCTTTAGTTTTGATAGCTCATGGTAGACATTGCTCGCTGTGAATTCCATGTCCCGGAATGGGTCCTCCGAGCTCCCCTTTGTCTGTAGCTGAAGTCCGGATCCTGGCACTTCGCAGGTGAAGACTGAGCATAAGTAGTTATTGAGTAGTTCTGCTTTGTTTACATCCGAATCTGCAAAATTATTGTCAGGTTTCTTTAGGTGCCCAATACCGCTTGTGTTCTTCTTCCTGTCGCTGACATATTTTTAAAAGGATTTATCCCCTTTTTTAACCTATGTTTCCATCCGGAGTTTGGCCTCTCTGACTATCGTTTTAACTTTTCTAGATTTCGCCAGGTAGGTTTCTTTAGATTCCTGTCGTTGTGATTGTTTGTAGGTTATGAAAGCTTTTTTCTTTTGCTTTATTAGTTCTGAAATCTCCACAGAAAACCACTGTAGTCTATTTTTTCTGTGTCGTTTGCTCACGGTTTTTATGTATATGTTGGTTGCTTCTTGCAGAGTAGATTTCAGAGCCGACCATAGCACCTCTACACTGTCCGTCGTGTTCTGGTTTTGCAGCGCTTTGTAGACATAGTCCCCCATGCTCTGAAAATTAGTTCCTTTAAAATTTAGGACTTTAGTCGATGTATTTGACCTAGTGGACCCTTTCTTGAGGTGGAACCACACCATGTTGTGGTCGCTTGAGGCCAAGGTTTCTTCCACCGATACCTCTGTGACCGTTGGTGAGTAACAGGTCCAGGATTGCCTGATCACTGGTGGGTTCTAATACCATCTGCTTGAGGCGTGCTCCTCACATGGAGGCTAGTAGCCTCCTGCTGCCGCTGGTTGTAGCAGAAGGTTCGTTCCAGTCCACATCAGGCATATTGAAGTTTCCCAACAATGTGATGGTCTCAATGTCTTCAATTAGTTCATCGTCTGCATCCTCCCTTTGTCTTGGTGGTCTGTATACGACACCAAGGTACAGGCATTTGTTATTGCCCCTGGCAAGGCTCACCCAGAGGGATTCTCCCTTATACATGATGTCTGTGATTTTAGTAACTTTGATGTCTTCTCTAATATACAGAGCTACTCCTCCTCCTGATTTGCCTTCTCTGTCACGATGGAGTAAGTTATATCCTGGTTTGACCATATCCCATCTGTGGGACTCCGAGAACCATGTTTCTGATATCGCCACAACATCAAGGTCAGCGTTCCTCATTTCCGCTTCTAGTTCCAGAATTTTATTGCCTAAGCTACGGGCATTAGCATACATGGCTGTCCATACTTTCTGTTTGTAAGGAGTGTTTTCTGTCCGAGATAGTTTGTCCCCTTTAATCCTGCCTTTTTCGCCCTTATTATTGCCAAAAAGAGTTTGCATCAGCTGCTACTAATTCAGAATGCTGCAGGACAACTGATAGAAGGCTGCAAGAGGTGTGACCACATCACACCCTTCCTGCACAAACTACATTGGCTACCGCTACCTTAGAGGGCTAAATTTAAATTTGTATGATTGATTGTCAAGGTCCTCAGACAAAATTGGCCAGAATACTTAAAGAACCAGCTAGTCTTTTATATACTGTTGAGACCTCTGAGGTCTTCTCAAAGAGCATCACTCTCTGTACTCTCATCAAAAGAAATTGTACTAGCTAGACCAGTGTACAGGGCATTGTAGTAGTCTAGTATAATGTGATACCCGCCAGCGAGCCTTCTCAGGAGTAGCCTCCAAGCTCGGGAATTTATTCCCAGAGGGGCAAAATCTCAGACTACTTCTAACTTGTCACACATACTAACTAAATCAGTTCTTTATACCTTGTTTAACTATATAATATAAGGATGGTATGGAAGGGTGCTGGAGGAAGAGAAAGGGGGCAGGGTGGTATGGAAGGGTTGTGAGAAGGATGGTATGGAAGGGTGGTGGAGGAAGAAAAAGGGGGCAGGGTGGTATGGAAGGGTGGTGGGAAGGATGGTGGGGCAGCGTGGTATGGAAGGGTGGTGGAGGGAGAGAAAGGGGGCAGGGTGGTATGGAAGGGTAGTGGAGGAAGAGAAAGGGGGCAGGGTGGTATGGAAGGGTGGTGGGAAGGGTGGTGAGGCAGCATGGTATGGAAGGGTGGTGGAGGGAGAGAAAGGGGGCAGATGCTGATGGAACTGTGTGCAGGGAAAGGGAAGGATACTGGATGGAATTGGTTTGGAGGGAAAGAAAGGGGGCTGATGCTGATGGAAGTGGGGGGAAGGGAGAGGAGAGAGTGAAATGCTAGACCATGGGGGTGTGGGAGAGGGAAAGGAAGAAGAGAGGAGAGAGATGCCAGACCATTGGAGGAGGGAATGGAAGAAGATGCCAGACCAATGAGGGTGAAGGGAAAGATGGAAGGGGGAGGCATACAGTTTCTGGAAGTGGCACAGGACAAAAGATGAAAGGAAGATATTGATAAGAAGATGAGGAGAGCAGAAACCAGACAAGACAAAGGTAGAAAAAAAATTTCTATTTATTTATTTTTTTTGCTGTAGGGGGACATGCATCGCTGTATCTGTGGTATTGCATTGTATGCAGAGTCCAGCTTCTTGGTGGTTTTATTTAACCTTTGTCTATTTTATCCCCCCCCCCCTTTTACAAAACTGTAGAGCATTTTTTTAGCACGGGCCGTGACTAAAAACTATACTACAGTTTTGTAAAAGGGGGGAGAGGTTAGTTTGTGATTACATATTCCATACTAGGTGAAGGTGTTTTCTGTGACCTGTTTGTATGAAAGACATGTTTTTTTGTTAGCGTTGACTAGCCTTGTTTGGCGAAATGCATCAGGCATGGTTCTTGGGAGCACCTTGAATTAACCTGATTTGAATCTCCTTATTTTCTGCCAATCTTCTTTTGTTTCATGTTGGATTCTTTGGTAGACTGCTTGCCTTGTTGTTTCGTTGCAAGTTAACATACATGGAGTGGAATGTACTAGAGGAGTTACAGATTTGGTTGTTTATACATATATATGGGTTACAGTTGGTTGATGTAAGTGACGCAGTTGAGAGGCGTTGTAAACTTGGTTATTAATATAGACTTATATTTCGGATAGTATTACTGCTTTACAAATATTTGAACACTTTCATATATGCATGGAAAGGGTTCAGTTAAATTCCTGGGTAAGTAGGTGGGAAGGTGTTATACCTATGGCCAGGGAGTATCTGAAAATCAGCATACTACGTGACATGTCTCCTCAAGTCTGCTTATCTGACCTCCTTGTCCTGAGTGTTACCTTGACAACACCAAAAGGACAGTAAAGTCTGCTAATATGACATCCTGACTTCCTTTGCCTGCGTGTCACCCAAAATAACATCAAAGGGACAGTGAACTGCAACACCTCCTTGCTTATCTGAGATCCTGACCTCCTTGATCTCAAAAGGACAGTAAAACCAGATGGTTTCTGCAATAAGCTTGCTTATTGCACATCCTGACCTCCTTGATCTCAAAAGGACAGCTGAGCTGACATCCTGATCTGGGTGTTGTCCAAACAACATCAAAGGGACTGGCCAGTGTGTGCCTGAATCTCTCAGCAGTTTTCATCCTATATAAGAACGGAATTCAGCCCCTAGAATCAGAATCCATGACGTCTGGAGGGAGAATCCAAGACATCTCCAGGAACAGAATCCAAGACGTCTAAAGGGTCAGTCCTTTGGTCCCCCCGCCTATCAATTGCAGGGATTCCCAATTGGGAAGGAGGATGGTCGTTGAATGGGGTCAAGTTGATGCTATTTTATTCTTATAAGTATAATAAAGTATTATTGTTTATGCTTTATATTGTCTGGGTGCTTTTCTGAGTGTCACTGATCATCCCACTTGGCAGAAATAAGTGGCGGAACAGAAGGGAAGGAAGGGGGATTTGTTCAGAGATGTTTGGGGGTTGCATAGAAGAAAAATTGTGCACTGGTATGCTAATCTTTGTTTGTTTTAAATTTTTTAAAAAAATAAATACAAGTGGAAATAAAGAAGTAAAGAAGAAAACAGATAAATGGGGCGGGACATGGGTGAGGCGGGGGTGCGGGACATGGACAGGGCATTTGTGGGTTAGGGGCGGGGCTGGGCCAGTGGGGCCTAGTGTATTTGTGTGCCTAGGGGCCCTTGAAGAATTCGTCCTGCCCTGCCTGATCCCCCTGTCCAGCAGTAGCCCTTCTCCCTTCCTTTTACCTCCCCTGTGTCCAGCAGCACCCCTTCCCTGCTCCCCCTGTCCAGCAGTAGCCCTTCTACCTTCCTTTTACCTCCCCCCTGTCCAGCAGCACCCCTTCACTGCTCCCCCTGTCCAGCAGCAGCCCTTCTCCCTTCATTTTACCTCCCCCTGTCCAGCAACTCTTCCCTGCTCCCCCTGTCCATCAATACCTGCTCCCAAACCGTGGCTGCTTCCGTTGCGTGGTCCTCTTAGAGTGAGTGAGGGCGGGAGGGGGGAGTCGCCAGCATGTTCTACCTGCTCCCAAACCGCGACTCCCTTCTCCCTTCTCCGTTGCGTGGTCCTCTTAGAGTGAGTGAGGGGGGGAGTCGCCAGCATGTTCTCCGCCTCCTTGCGTCCATGGTCGCCATTTCAAACTCCGCATGCACAGTAGGAGCCAGAAAACTGACACAGGTTCATTCTACTGGCATGGAGCTACGGATCACAGACGCAGGGATCAGAAAGTTTGAATTGCGCAAGCGCACTTAGGGTTTTATTATAGTAGATACCTTCTATAGTGCTCACTCCCAGAATTCAAACAGCAACAGCTTTACCCTTTAAAAATTGGGACTGTAAATATTACAATGGGTCCTAGAACACTAATACACATCCTACTAGATTTAAAAAAACACATCCTACTAGATTAAAAAAAAAAAAAGGGTAAATTGATGCCATACAGAAACTACACACCAGCAAAATACCTCACCTCAGTCATATGTGCACAACACAAAGAGACTTTCATGAAAATGACCAAATACCCAAGAAGCAATCAGAAAAGTAAAATGTGCAGACAAATACTAAAATGGAAATCCCACAAAGCCAGACTTTGCATGCAGTACATCACTACCAATGCAGAAACAAGAATTGTATTGCCTCTTGAGGAAAATTTTAAAAAAATATATATATGAGATACTGATTCTAAAAGCTGATATGATTGCGAAAACAACATTTTAGAAACAACATCCAGCTCTGAATATGGACATTCAAGTCAGAATGTCATAAGTGGATGTCCATTTTAGAACAGAATATAGACTTTTCTAAAACACATCTGAGATGGATGTCCATGTGCTGGAAATGTCCAGCATGAGCATCCATTTTATAAACTGAAATGTCCAAATTATGACTGGGGAAAACAAGGGACATGGAAGCCTGTATGGCAGCATAGGAGCATCCATCTTATAAAATAGTCACACACACACATACAGTATCTGTGCAGACTAGCGAGGTAGCCTAATAGTTAGAGCAGTGGATTGTAAATCAGGATACCCATGTTCAAATCTTACTTTGGTTGTTGTTGGATTGATTTTTTTTTAAAATTTTTATTTTTTAAATGATGAGCCCTTCAGGTTCAGAAAAATATCTACTCTACCTGATTGCATAGCAATTCACTAACCTACAGGCTTTCAGGTGGTTTATATACAGGTATGGTAGGTATTTTCCTGTCCCTGAGATTTGAGCCTGGACCCTTTGGTTCCCATGCCACTGCATTAACTGTTAGGTTACTCCTCAGACCTACATGCTGCTTGCTTAAGAATATCCATAAAGCCTTAAGCTGTTATAGAACCTGGGATCTTTTGTTGGTTTCACTTTCACATTCAGGGGAGAGGGAAGTGCACAGCAACCACTGGGGATAAAGGAGGAACTGTGCCTTAATCCCTCCAGTGGTCAGTTGCTCTTTCAAAGCACCTTTCTGTAACCTGGAGGTGACAAGTACCAGGGCTAAATAACAACGTCCATCTTTTTGACTTGGATATCCATTTCCCTTTTGTGATCAGAATTGAACATTCATATTTTAGGTTCTCCTTAGTCCTGCTCAAAACACACTCAGACCACACCAATGCTCCCTATATGGCAGTGGTCTCAAACTCAAACCCTTTGCAGGGCCACATTGTGGATTTGTAGGTACATGGAGGGCCACAGAAAAAATAGTTAATGTCTTATTAAAGAAATGACAATTTTGCATGAGGTAAAACTCTTTATAGTTTATAAATCTTTCCTTTTGGCTAAGTCTTAATAATAATATTGTAAGAGAGACATATTATCAAGAAACTGTTTTATTTTACTTTTGTGATTACGATAAACATACCGAGGGCCTCAAAATAGTACCTGAGGGACCGCATGTGGCCCCTGAGCTACGAGTTTGAGACCACTCTAAGGCACACATGTCAAACACAAGGCCCGGGGGCTGAATACGGCCCGCCTGGCCGTTATATGTGGCCTGGCCATCTAAGTGCCTGACTGTGCAGCCCCAGTCCCAGTGGCGCTCCCAAGCGCCTGAATGCGCTGGCCCACTACCAGCGGTGCTCCAAGCTCCTCACCATGCTGCCTCAGTATCCATTTGCAGGCAGAAGGACCCAGTCCCAGTGTAAAAGCTAGGTTGGATCAGGGCACTCCACACAAGTGCCTGACCGCGCCAAAGGTGTCTGAGGGTGAGGAAGGATCTATACTTCTACTAAGACACGTATCTCAATTAAAAAAATTCAGCCCGTGACAGCCTATGTTGTAGATTTCGGCCACTTATGTGATTGAGTTTGACACCCCTGCCCTAAGGATTAGCTGGATGCATGCAAATTTTTTCTCATGTGAGCAACAAGTTCTAAAAACCAACAATTTTCCAAATTTGCGAGTATTTTTTTTTGCGCGACTATGCAAAATCTGTGAGCAATGCTCCTAGAATGTATGAACAATTGCTCAGGTGCTTGGCTGGAACATAGGACCACATCCTCTTGCTTTATGGATGTACCTCTACCAAAGTACTAGGGATGATTCTAGACTCCTTTTTGTAATTTACACATCAGATCTCCACTATATTCTTATTTGCTGTTTACAAACTACATTTAATTCATTCCATCGAGCACGCTACTGGCCTCGACCATCTTCCCCGCCAGGTGGTCGAGGCCAGTAGCGTGCTTGACTTCAAGAGTCGATGGGACAAACAGGTGGGAGTACTACTGAGTTATGCTCAAACGATAGATACTTTAGGGAAGAAGGGTTCATGAGTAGAAGACTAGTTGGGAGGGAGGGTTCTTGAGTGGGCAGACTTGTTGGGCCGTCGGCCCTTTTCTGCCGTCATATTCTATGTTTCTATGTTTATATACCCTCTTACAACCATCCACACTTAGGCCTGGATTAGGGTTTTCAGATTTTACTCACGTAAAATCTGGACCCATAGCCACACACCCCCAGGTCTGCCCAGTTCCATCCAGCCCCACCCCGTTATGCCCAAGTCATACCCCATTTCGCCCCAACCCCACCCACTCAACCTGTTCTCATCCTCAGGACTGCGTCGGAAGGGCATATGAGGATGCAACGTGATGATGTCACACGCATGCATGCGTGTGATGTCACCGCATAACTTCCACGCATACGCAGATGCCCTCCTGACTCGGTCCCCAAGGTGGAAGCTTTTCAAAACATGGACAAAGGGCCGGGTTTTGAAAGCCATCCGGATGCCAGTGCAGGGAAGACTTCTGTATGGTCTGAGCTCTGACAATGGCAAGGATGGATCAGGAGCATATTTTATACTACATTCATATCATCTGAGTATGGGTCTTGCATATTTCGGGGAAGGGGAAAACATCTTATGGTGGAATTTAGCAAGCAAAATGTAATAATATACTGAATTGTTGGTTCAACATACTGTAGACTTGATAATGAGCATTTCTGTTGGGCAGACTGGATGGGCCATGCAGATCTTTGTCTGCCATCATTTACTATGTTGCAATCTTTAATTCCTTCCATGAATTAAGTCCCCATAATGTGTAAAGTGGAAATCAGACTGTCGACTTGATAAAAAAAAATTGGAAAGGTGACAGTGAGTGGGCCCTCCTCACAATTTTGGGCCCTAGGCACTGCCTCCTGGGCCTATCCGTTAATCTGGCCCTGACCATGCCATGCAGTGATCACTGGATGCCAGATGATCACCCACTGTAACATCAGAAACGCTTTCCCCATTTGTAAGCACTAAGTCCAGTATGACCCCATCCCGTGTAGGTTCTATTACCAACTGCTGGAACAGTTCTCCTTGTAGAGAATCCAGAATCTCCCTACTTCTAGAAGACCCCGCAATAGGGATGCCTCAATCAACATCCGGCATGTTAAAATCACCTATTAGCAAGACTTCTCCTTTTTTTAGATATATTCTGAATATCTACTATTAAATCTCTATCTACTTCTTCCGTTTGTGAAGGAGGCCTGTATATCACATCAATGTAAATATATTCACCATTCCCTCTTTCCAAATTGATCCACTGTGCCTCTTCCTTGCCCTGCAGATCCTGCAATTGTATGGCTTTAACATGATCTTTAACATATAACACTACTCCTCCTCCTTTTCTTCCTACCATGTCTTTCCTGAACAGATTATAGCCCGGTATAGCTACATCCCAGCTATTATAGCCCGGTATAACTACATCCCAGTGATATTGAACTCAAATGTCACTGAAATTTACGAGAGAAAAGAAAGAAAATTTAATTATTCTCTCTCCCCTCATTAAGAAGAAAAAGAAAGAAAGAAGAAAAATGACACAAAAGCAGGAAGGCAAACTTAGACGGAATGAAGTACAGCCAAACAGTACTTCTTCGCTCTGCAGAAAATGAAGAACTGAGGTACTGCGGGCAATATTCCCTCTAATTTTTCATAGGCTGTGTGCGCAAAAAATTTCATCTGTGCGCATTTTAAAGAAAAACTAAATTTGTGTGCGCTATAAAAATGATTGTCAGAGGGCCCGGAGTTCAGTTAAGGGCATTTATGGGCAGGTCTTTGAGTTTAGTCTGAATTAACAAAAACACAATGTAATTTTAGTTACACTTTATGTAACATAAAGTCTCATTTCAATAAACATAAATTATGTTTCATTGAAATGTTTCATTGAGCGCTATCTATAAATAAGGTATCGTACTTTATACTTAAAATTTAGAAAATAACAGCAATTTAGTTTTCAAAGTTTTTCCCTGCGATCTTTCATATTTATCCAGTCCGAATAAATTCTGTCAAGATCTGTTGAGCCTCCATCTTGAAGGTGACTCTTAACACACATCAGCATTTCCAAATGCTCTAAATGTAAACGATTCCTTTGTTTAGTCTTCAAATTGTTCATTAGACTAAAACCACGCTCACAATCTGAACAAGATGCTAAGAATGTGGCACTAACATCCATCAGTTTTGCTAAATCTGCAAATTGATCATTCTGAAATGCAAATTTCGTCATATCTGGAAAGCTGTTTATCAGATTGCTTTTGATTTTTTCTGCAACAAGGAATTTAAAGTCTTTTTATTGCTGAATAATAACACTTTCCTCTGGAAGAAATTGTTTATTCTTTAAACAAAGAGATCTGATATGTCCATTTTCGAAGTCAAAGTCACATTGTGATATTGCTCTACAGTCAAAAGCAGACGATTCCTCAACTTCATTTTCAGGAAATCTTTCACCCAGATGCAAACATAGGATGTTGATGAAGGTTAATATGGAATTAGTATCCACTGAAACTTTTTCTCCAGACCTCATCCTGTTGTCAAGAAGACTGTTGACTTTATCACTCCACTTAACCTTTTCGCCTATGTATTGCATTCGAAGTTTGTTCAATTTACCCTGTGCAAGATGATAAGTTTCCAATGGTGTCAAACCACGTTTTTGAAATGCCATGGTTAAGGAAGCCAGTTCTGATAAGACATCATTCAAAACTTCAAGTGTAATATGAAATTGTTCACTGTTCAGCTTCTTATAGCAGTACTTTGCAATAGGATCATTATCTTTGTCTTCTTCAAAATATTTTAACAAGGGATCATAATTTTGAATAATTGCTTTAAATGCAAAGTGTCTAGATAACCAGCGCACTGCATTCAGAGGTCTGAAAGCAATTGATTCACATTGAGATGCATCTGCTATTTCTTGAAATTTGCATCGTTTAGTAGAAGACCAACAGAACACCGTGTACACAGTTCTCATTACAGTTTCTACTTCTTTCATCAATTTTACTTCTTTCCATGAATCAGAAAGTCCCAAATCTTCCCGATGTGCAACACAATGTTGCTGCACTAAATGTGGAATGTCTTTTCTCAGCTGTGCTGCAACACCATCTATTTTGCCCAACATAACATAGGCACCATCAGAGGTGAACATAACCATTTTATTCAGGTCAATTTTATGTTTCCTATAGAATTCCCTAATTGCTGTTACTATTGATGTAGCATCACATGCTTCCAACTGTAGCATCCCACCAAATGATGTCCTATACTCATTTGAATTGACTGGCTGATATTTAAAGTAGAGTATTAAGTACTTGTTGACAGAAATGTCTGTGCTTTCATCAACAGTTAACGTATGATAGGTTACTAATTTAATGTCTGCCATACGATCATCTTGCACGATGCCATTGATAATTCCAAATAATTCAAACACATAGTTTTTATTTCTCCAGCTATCATGTGCTCATTGATATCTTGAACAGAGAGCATTGAGATATTCATCTTAATAGCCAGCACAACACTGTCGACAAGAACCTTAATTTCATCAGGACTGAAACGCTTCCGTTCATTACTAATTTGCCTGTTTTCTTTTTTGGTTGGGCTTTCAAGCAACATGTTAACCAGTCTCTTAAATTCGGATTTTTACTTCTGAGTTTCCTAATACTGTCGGTATGAGATTTACTTGATAGATGGTGTTTCAGAAAGTCCAGTTTCCAAACATCATCTGAGCAAGGGACATCAACGCCTTTGTGAAAGCTTCAGGTTTGAAAACAATAATACATGCAAAATGACACCAGCGCAAGGTTTTTAAAATTATAACCAAGATTTATTGAATTATTGATTCTATTTTTCCATTATTAGATCAAAAGAACAGCATCATTGCTTAACGTTGCGCTAATGGGAGATCGTCATTGTGGCCCAAAGGCTGGCCTTCTAACAACGGTCTTGTTTTCATATCTCATTTCATTCTATTATATAACTTTTGGTTTAGTGACATCATCAAGTTTGACAACCAATAACATTTCTATGGGTGGTCTTAAAGTTTAGACAAAGAAACATTCCTCCATGTTTAAAAGTTATACAAAGTTTTCAGAAAATTACTTTTGATTTCTGAATTAACATTATAACATTCAAGAGAATCTATAATTATTAACATGGTGCTGAGAAATTCTCAGCCCTAAAGGAAAAAACTCTTCCTAAGCTGACAGGTTCAAATTGCACAGCCTTACACAGAAACCTTACTCTGGAGGAAGGGGGGCAAATCCCCCTCTCCTCTCCCTGAAGCGTGGGCTTCCAATGCCCCCCTTCTTCCTATTCTTGAGACTGACTCTAATTACTTCCAGATGCTGCCTTAGGATTTTCCTTAATGTTTCTTCAGGTTTAAAATATATAAAATATGTTTTTTCAAAGCAACACAGTCATACACTTCAATCCAATCATATTTGTTTCATTCACTCTTTGCTTGGCCAAGCTTTCATTCATTCAATAAATCATAATTTTCATTCAACTACATCCAATTCAGTTTGGGGCACGTTATCCTTCTTTACAAGTCTAAAGCAAGCACATGTGGCATTAATTAACACCACGCTGCTGGGCGCGGGAAAAACTCAGAGAGGACAAAGAAAACAGAAAACCAGTCACTGGCCCAAAATGGATTCCATGTAATCATGTTTTCCACCATGATTTGGCTCAACAGCAAAGTACATACACAGATATTATTATGCTTTCCCTTATATTAATCCTTAGTGTATTTTTCTCTGGCCTTAGCTACATTATATTTAAATTTTTATTCACCTGTTTTTCCGTACGCTTCTATTTGGGCACGGTCCTTAACTAACACAGATGTTTGTCTAACTAGAATTACCCAGAATCATACGAAAAACTGGCCTTTTGTAGAAAAAAACTCCACAAAAAATACTGCACTTATCATGTCCTAACATCCATTCCCATTTCCGTCCCATAACCAGCCACGAGCCACTACTCACATCCCATATTTTTCCAGTAAAGAATTTTCCAGTTGCTTTGGCATCTTGACAATAACAACACACAACTCCATCGTCTTCGTCATAGGTAAATATTTCACACAGTTGAACACGCATTGTATTTCGAGATTCCGGTATCTCCATTTCAACAATTTCTTCAAGCCATTCAGACCTAAAAGCTGTTGCAGCTCTCTTGCGTTTTACACTTTTCACCATTCGCGGTTTAGACATTTTAAGAGTTATATCTGGTTGCAATTTAATAAACGAATACAGTACCACGCTGCACACTACGATTCCACAAAATAAACAATATGGCGGAACTTCAGGAAGTCAAAGAATCGGAAGTGTTTAATATCCTATGGGCCATAGGCTATGGCCCTATGGGGCACATGACGTGTCAAGTTCAACTGCCAAAGATAACGGAATCACGTATAGCGCTTCAATAAATGTGATAAATGGGAAATTGGAACAGCTGGTCTTCTGCAACATTTCATTTTAGCAGTGAAAATCATTTTAGGCAAAAATTTATTTTTTTGTGCGCGCTATTTTAATTTGTGTGCACGGGTTTGGCAAGATGTGTGCGTGCACACAAGCGCACAGCTTAGAGGGAACAGTGACTGCGAGCCTAAGCGGGCGGGAAGGCAATCACGCATGTGCGGTGCGGGCAGTCATGAAGTTTCTTAAAACTTAAAGTGACAGTTCACTTGTCATACTGTCCATACCGGGCTCTGTGGATGACATCACCCATATATAAGAATATGCTGCCTGCTTGTCCTAGGATAATAGGAGTTTCAGAAGATCTTCAAGAACTTAGTCGAAATCTAGGACATCAAAAAATTCAGCCTGTGATTCAGTTTCAGCCTCTGTTTTTACTGGGAGAGCTTGACTCAATTGTCATATATCTTTAGTAAAAGATAGACTCTCTGGAGGTGATCTGCATTGTGGTGGAGGAGATGGATCTGACTCTAGACCATAAGAATCTGGTGCTGAGTATTCTGGATCAGAATTGTTATACAAAGAGAGATCAGAGTCAAAGTCATCTATACCTGGAGACTTATTATGTGCACTCCTGGAAGACGTGTGACACTGAGAGGGTTGATGGCTATGGTGCCAATGGGAGCATCGAGAAGGGCTTTGATTCCTCCTTCGATAGTGGTCTGATGATGAAGAAGAGGTAGTGTAGCACGGAGATCAGGACTTGTATCGAGGAGGAAACACGGAGCATGTACCGTGGGATCTCGATGAGCCTTGCTCAGGCTGTGCCGGTACCACAGAGGTTGGTGCAGCAGATGGTGCCAATTGGCTCTGAAGCATGGCTGCAACTCTTTGTGAAGCAATTCTCATAGATGATATTGAATGGACAATTGCAGTTCCAAAGATTGCAAAGGTACTGCAGGTTGAACAGGGTGTCGAGGAGTTGGTGACTTCAATGTAGAGGCACACCTCAAATGTGACAACTGCTGTGTGGTTGGTGATCAAGACTGCTTACGATGCCTTTTGGCATGCATCAACTTATTCGATGCTGAATATGCTGCAAAGAATGTTGATGAGAAGGACAGGAGTGCTCCTTAGCTGGTTTACCAGATGGAGCTGGTGCCAATGAAGCCAACGTCGAGCGAGCGCTGGATGCCAGTGTCGATGTTGATGCAGCTTTATCGATGTCCGATGCGGTCAACATTGTGGAAGTTTGAGGAGAACTAAATAACTTCTCCTGTTGTAAATGTCAAGTCTTCAAGGAGTGCTTCTACAGCTTTGAACAGCAAGAACAAGAGTGGACCTTGTGCTCGGGGCCAAGACACTGAAGGTACCAGTTGTGCAGGTCAGTGATTGAAACGGCCCTGCTGCACTGAGTACACCTCTTGAAGCCAAACTCACAGTCTTCAAAAGGCTGTGGGCAGCAGTTCCTACACACTGCCCGCAGCTGACTAAGAAGTCTTTCCTCTGATGCTAGGATTTTATATCAGAGGGAAGGCTTCCAGGTCAGCAACAGGCAGCATGAAGGAACCGCTGCCCATGGTCTTTTGAAGACTGCAAGTTTGACTGCATTGAATAATGAAGAAAGAATGAGGAAGTGCTACTTGGACATCTGGAGCCAGACCTAAAGGTACACTCTTGGAAGAGGGGAGATGTGGAGGGTAGGGAGGGGGGAATGGGTGCAGGGGTGGGGAGAGGGCAGGGAGGGCGCAAGGTCATGGAGGGGCAGGGGTCCCAGTGTACTTGGGTGCCTAGAGCCCACCAAAGAATTAATTATGCCCTGGCTATAGCTGCCCATTCTCTTTGATTATCCTATTAGTTGAACCACACAGATGCACTCCTGTATAGTTTTGGTGAGATATCTTATACCAAGCTCATGCTTTTTGACATACTCCTCCAGGTGCATACCCCTTGCTATAATGTGGAATTCAAATCAGAGGAAAAAAAAAAGCAGAAACTAAAATAACCAGAATGCAATGGGTATGTAAATCCCAAAACCAGGCATAAGCTGAAATTGGATTATTTGGTAACTGTGAAAACTAAGATTGATAATATCTGAATTAAATAGGGCTGTCCTGCAAAAGAGAAAACGGTATCAGACTTAAAGATAACAACAGAACAAATGCATAAAATTATGAGAAAGCTAATTCTGGAGAGAAAAGTATTAGAGAAAAAGGGGGGGGGGGGTGTCCCTAAATGGCTCTCCTGCTTCAATGCAGAATCAAGGACTCTGCTTTTTAACACGTTGCTGAAATGGCCCTGTGAACAGGCCAAAGGGTAATAATTACATCCTATTACGTGCCAGGAGTAGCTGGCAGTAGGTCTCTATGTGGAAACATCATAACATTGTGTTTGGGGCACAGTTCACTCTAGCACAGTATTACACAAGAATGACCCCCCCCCATTGGAAAAAATATCTGAAAGAGAATATTGACATTATTATGCATTTGCCTATGCAATATTGCTACATTACACAACACTTTGAATGTTAAGTCACTAGTGCTGTGTGAAACTTCTTTTGTAATTTCCCATTGAGGTCTGTGAAGGAAAATAGTGCACGCAGGAGATATATGAAATGATGATGCTATTGATGTATGTTCAGTGACGGTGGTTCCCTTCCCTATATAAATGTGCTCCCCCTGTATCTTCTCCATCTGTAACTATTTAATCAATGACAGCTCTCTATCCAGGCTTCTGAGTCTACTAATGTTTGAAAGCTCCTCATTGATTTTGAGCTTTCTTTTAACCATCAGTAACTTGAGTTATTGGAGACAGACTGAGCTAGTCTTAGTTTTTCTCCCAGTATTTCAGTTTCTTGCCTTTCCTACACAACATAAGAACATAAGAACATAAGCAGTGCCTCAGCCGGGTCAGACCATAGGTCCATCCTGCCCGGCAGTCCGCTCCCGCGGCGGCCCAAACAGGTCACGACTTGCTGTACCACTTGCTGTACCACAACTTGCTGTACCACTTTAACTGACCTTGCAGGACAAAGCACTGAAACATAAAAGAGGGGTTGCTGCTGGGCCCTAGAAGGGCAAGGTAGGCGGATCACTAGACTTATGATGAAGACCACATACCATTTTAGTAGCATATTCGAAAATGAACATTTTCTCCACCTGATGTTTGGACGTATTTCTCTAACTGTCCAAAATCAGACTTAGACATCCTATCGAAAAAATTCCTACATGTATTATATATTGTAAACCGCCTTGATGGCTTCGATTGGCAGTATATTATATCAAAATAATAATCTTGGAAACTTAACTGGTTTAAACAATAGGAAAATGTTGAAGGCGTGCAAGTGAGAGAAACGTGGAAAAATGCAGTATATCAATGGTTTGTGGCCACACATTCTAAAGGTGTAGGTATGTGCATCCCAAAAGTTAATAATACTATGAGAAGGTTTGCACTGAAAATCTCTGACAGTTTGTCATTTACTGCTAGTGATGAATGGGTGTGGTGTTTTTACAACCTCAGAATTTCATCTAAGCATGTAGTTGGAGAGTTCATGTCTGTTGACATAGCTCCTGTGGAATCCTTCCATGGCTTCCTCTGTACATGGAGAAGAAGGGCTCTCTTTGTGTCAACTATACAATGCAGATAAGACTGGACTCTTTTGGTGTTTGCTATGAGGCAAGAAACACCCTCAGGAGGAAGGCAATGCCACTGGTACCCATCACCTCAAGTCCATGATCTTTGGGACTTTTTAAAAAAATTTTTTACTTGTTTCTTAGAACATGTTTTACCATTTACACAAGATAGTATTTTTTAATTTGCTGATTGTGTACCATTTTACAGTAGTTAAAATTTAGAAAAATTGCTGATTCTACACTGTACTGATTAAAATTTGGAGAAAAAAATGCTGTGAGGTTTTTTGGGATTTTGAGAACAATGGATTTTCAGAGCACTTGAAACTGCTAATCTCGTTACAGTTCATTGCACTGGGATACTTTTCCACAAATATACCACCCTTTCATCCTCATCCTATTCTCCCTTATTTCCACTGAAAGACACCTGCCTCTTGTGCAATTGTACCATATATCTCTATCATATCTTCATTATCCCACTTAAATAAAAGGCAGCTTTAGAAAAAAAATGTTTGAAATAATTTTGTCATTTTATTTATTTTTATGTCTCAACTGTTCCTTTCTGGTGCTCTCTAATGCTTGTGAAAAGGCTTTACAGCTCAGATCAGACTCAGAGTGGAGTAACAAAAATATAGCAAGAAATCTAAGAACTGTGCCAGAGATTCATAAGAACTAGCTTTGCCATACTGAGACAAACCGCGAGTCCATCAAGCCTAGTATCCTGTTTTCAACAGTGGCCAACTTTGATCACAAGTTCCTGGCAAGATCCCAAGAGTAAAATATATTTTATGCTGCTTATGCTAGGAATAAGCAGTGGATATCCCCACATCCACCTTAATAATGCAGTGTCTCACAAACTTTACAAGCCGCGGCACACTAAACTGGCGGCCAGGGCAGGATTAACCAATAGGCCCAGTAGGCACGTGCCTAGGGCCTGAAATGGTCAGGGGGGCCCGATGAAGGAGGGCATCAACATTGTTTTTTCAAAACGGCGATGGGCCCCTCCAGCATCGATCGGCAACGCAGCCCCCCCCCGATCAGCAATGCAGGCCCCACCCCGATCGGCAACGTGGCCCCCCACCATCGACGGAAAGTAAGACAAGCAAGCAACGCAGGTAAGAAAGGCAACGGGAACTGTAATTGTGCAAGCAGTGCTGCTTGCCCAAAGCTTCCCTCTGACGCAGCTTCTTGTTTCCGCCTGGGCGCATGGTGGGGTGAGGCGGGGCAGGGGGGCCCAGTGTACTTGTGTGCCTAGGGGCCCTCGATGAATTAATCCTGCCCTGCTGGCGGCTGCAGCTTGAGGGCACCCAGAAGTGCACAGAAGCTTTCCAGACGGGGCCCTGAGCTGCCAGTGAGGGGTGCTGAAAAAGAAGAGGTGCAGAGAGGAGAGACGCCAGGGAGGAGGAAAGGCGCTGGTGCCTCTCCTCCTCCCCAGCGTCTTGCGCCACACCTGAAATCTAGTGCAGCACATAGTTTGTGATTCACTGTAATAAAGGCTTATGGACTTCTCCTTGAGGAAGTTATCCAAACCTTTTTTTTAAACCCTACTAAGCAAACTGCTTTCACCACATTTTCCGGCTATGAATTCCAGAGTTTAATTGCACACTGAGTGAAGAAATATTTTCTCCTGTTTGTTTTAAATCTACTACTTAGTAGCTTCATCACATCCCTCTTAGTCCTAGAGTAAACCAAATAAACGACTCACATTTACTTGCTCCACTCCACTCAGTATTTTATAGACCTTTATAATATCTCCCCTGAGCTGTCTTTTCTCCAGGCTGAAGAGCCCTAACTGCTTTAGCCTTCCCTCATAGGGAAGTTATCCTATCCCTTTCAGCATTTTCATCACCCATCTCTGTACCTTTTCTAATTCCACTAGATCTTTTTTGAGAAACAGCAACCAGAATTGCACAAAGTATTCAAATGCAGCCATACCATGGAGCGATACAAAGGCATTATAACATTTTCATCTTTGTTTTCCATTCCTTTCCTGATAATTCCTAACATTCTATTTTCTTTCTTAGCCTTCGCTGCACACTGAGCAGAGGGTTTCATTGTATCCTCACTGATGACACCTAGAACCTTTTTCTTGGGCAGTGAGTTCAAACATGGAACCCTGTATCATATAGCTATAGTTTGGATTCCTCTTTCCCACATGCATCACTTTGCACTTGTTCACATTGAGTGTCATCTGCCAATTTGATGCCCAGTCTCCCAAGGTCCTTTTGCAATGTTTCACAATCCTCTTGTGATTTAACAACTTTGAGTCATTAGCAAGAGCAGGATATATGGTCACAATAACTCAGAATGCCCTTAGAGAGAAAAAAATCTTTTGCACAGCCCTGTCCAGAATCTACCAAATAATACAGTAGCTTGGATCTACGAGGTGTGATAAAAAAAAAATACAGTGAATGTTTAAAAAAAAAAAAAAATAGATTACAGTAAAAGACACATTGCCATTAATCCCCTTCAAAATACTACCCCTCGCTTCAAACGTACTTATCCCATTGTTCCTGCCACTTTTTGAAGCAGTTCTGGAAGTCCTCTTTCTTGTCTTTAGTTGCACTGTCGTGGCTGCCTCAGTGTCCTGAATCGATTCAAAACATTTACCTCTCATGGTCATTTTGACTTTGGGGAACAGCCAAAAGTCGCATGGTGGCAGATCCAGTGAATAAGGTGGATGAGGACATACCATAATTTTTTTGACAGAAATTGCCATACCAGAAGCGAAGTGTGATACGGAGCATTGTTATGATGGAGGATGAAACCGTTTGCCCATTTCTCAGGTTGTACTCACTCACCTTATGTTCAAATCTGTTGTTAAAATGTTTTGAATGGAACCATAAGAGATGTTCGAATCCTCAGAAATGTCCCTAATAGTCAATCACCTGTTCGATCGAATCATTTTGCTTACTGTTTCAACATTCTCTTGGTTTTTTGATTCTGAAGGACGTCCCGATCTCTCCTCGTCTTCAACCGATTCACAACCATTATAAAATCGCTCGAACCACTTGTAAACCATCTTCATGGTCATTGTAGCATCACATAAACTAATTTTAACATTTTGTTTGTTTCTTTGGCAGTTTTTTCAGTTTGAAACAAAATTTCATGTTGTTCATGATCCATGATTTACGGCACACTTTAAAACACACCTTCTCTCAACCATAGCTCACAACCAACTGATTGCACCAAACAAGTTGAAACTTGTCACACATTGTTACTATGGTTTGATGCGCTGCTGTCAATAGGATGGCGCTTGGCAGCAGCATTCACTGTATTTCTTGTATATAGCACTTTTAATTCAAAGAGGATACCAAAGGCTTCTACTGCTACTACCACTTATCACATATAGTGCTGAAAGGCATATGTAGCACTGTATATTTTGACATTTATAGACAGTCCCTTCTCAGAAGTGCTTGCAATCTAACTTTGTAGCAGTGGCGTACCTAGGGTATGTGGCACTAGGGGCTCATCATTTTTTGACACACCCCCTTGTAAAAAAATATTTTTTGTAATAACCATGAAACGGAATAACTAGTCAGAATAGAAACAGGCAGTGAAAATTTTCTTTTATTGAACCTCATATATGTAACCATTATTCCAAACATAACATAACATAACATAAATTATGTCTGAATTGTCATGACATCAGAAGTACATATGGAGTAGTTGCAGGTGATGCTTGGGATAGTTCTGATTGTGTTAGTTCGGTTTTATGTGTTTTTTGAATAGAAGGGTTTTTATTTCTTTTTTGAAGGTTTTGTAGTCTGTGGTCGAGGTCAATAGGTTGTAGAGTTGGGGATCGAGTGTTGCAGCTCGAATGGCTAGGAGGTTGTCGAACTGTTTTTTTTTTTTGATGTTTTTGGTTGGAGGGTGTGTGGTTGAGGTGGATTGAATTATTTAGCTGAAGAAATTAGTTACCCCCCCCATTCCACACACATTAATTCTCTTCCATTTTTGTTCCCATTATAAAAAACATGATAAGTTTCCAGAAAAAAAATACATTAAAATAAGAAGTGAAAACAAAGGCCCCTACAGATGAGAACATAACATAAGAATAGCCTAACTGGGTCAGACCAATGGTCCATCATGCCCAGTAGCTCATTCTCATGGTAGCCAATCCAGGTCACTAGTACCTGGTCAAAACCCAAAGAGTAGCAACATTCCATGCTACCGATCCAGGGCAAGCAGAAACTTCCCCCATGTCTTAATAACAGACTATGGACTTTTCCTCCAGGAATTTGTCCAAATCTATCTTAAAACCAGCTACGCTATCTGCTTTTACCATAACTTCTGGCCACTTCATTTTTAAGCTTAGATCTTTCCTTCCAAACAGAGACCTTGCTAGATATCAAATACAGCACAAGGTAACTTCACACTGACTTAGCAGTGCAGGAAATGTGAATCTCCTCATACACCCACCATATAAAGCAAAAAGGTGCAAAGGTCTGTGTTTTTTTCTTTCGATCACTACATAGCCTAATGCCACACAAGCAGCGCTGTTACAAACATATTCTGAAGGTCAATGCTAAGGTTAGCAAAGTTTCCTTCCTTGGACCAGAAGGAGATACTGACAAACCACTAGAAGAGATCCCAAAACAACTACCCAGGAACAACACCCAAAGACCCACTTAGTGTGTGAACCAGTTCAATGGAGTGGACTACCTGGGGGGTGGAAATGGGCCTGGAGTTTGCTCAGCAGAATTTCCCAGACCACCTCTTCCTCTCAACAAATCGACACGCTGCCACCATCACCACCACAACTAGGAATACCTCACCGGGTAGGCCAGCAATGCTTATAAACTTTATAAAACACATTATTATATTTTCTTATAAAGCACATATTTTAACTGAACTCTCTGACATCCTCAGCCTTTCCATTCAAAAAAATAGAAGGAAGAAAAGTTCCCATTTCCTGCTGTCTCATGTCCCCGGCCTATACAATATTTTTCTTCTGCAGACCCTTCATAAGTCTGACAAAATCCTCGTTTCACTTGCATTATGAAGTACTAAGGATGCCATCTCTCCCCAATCCCAGGCCCTAAAGTCTAAGACAGTAGTGCAAACTAGTGCTGCTTGATTCAGGAAAAAAAATTTCGATTCGATTCAGCCTATTGAATTGGTTTTTTGATTCGATTTTCCTGCCCAATTGAGTGTTTTTTTCAAACATCCTGGTGGGTTTATTTTATAGCTTTTTCACCCCCCTTTGGCTTCTCCTAACCACACTGGCACTGTGGTGTAAATAAAATAAAGAAACAAAAAGGACATTTCCTCTCTCTGTTAAATCCTAGCTCATGTTTGCGGTCTAACACCAGCTCTGGCAGGATACACATTTCAAATCTGACATATTGTAATCACAAAACAGAAAATAAAATTAGGTTTTCTACCTTTTGTTGTCTGGTTATTTTTCAAATCTTTTTGGTCCCAGCTCTGGTTGTCTTCTGACAACTTGCTTGCCAGGGTCTCCTTCTTTCTTCTTTCTGCATGCTAACCATCCATCTGCCATCTCTGTCCTCCCCTTCCGTTTCCCATCCCTCCCCAAGATGTCTGGCATCTTTCCTTTTTTTTCATCTCCCTCCACAGATCCACCTTTTCTTAACTACCCTTTCATCCAGCATCTCTCCCTCCTTCCCCACCACCCCAGGGTCCACCATCTCTCCCTTTCTTTTCCCAACTACCTTCCTATCCAGTATCTCTATCCCCACCTCCACATCATCCCTTGTGTCCAACTTCTCCCCCTTTCTGTTCCTTCCCTCCCTAAAACCCATGGTCCATCATCTCTCTCCCTCTCCTCTATTTTCAGACCCATTATTTCTTCCTACCCAAAGTCCGGCATATGCACGTCTCTTTGAACCCCCCCCTTCCCTCCGTGTACTTCTACACCAGGGCACCCCTCCCCTGAAGGCCTGTCCCCCCTTAAAGGTCTGCATCCCACCCCTGAAGGCCTGTCTCCCCTTGAAGGCTTGCACCCCCACCAAGGCCTGTACCCCCACCAAGGCCCGTCCCCCCCTTGAAGGCCTGCCTACCTATCCCCCTTGAAGGCCTGCCTGCCTGTCCCCTTTAAAGGCCTGTCCCCCCTCTTGAAGGCCTGCCTGCCTGTCCCCATTGAAGGCCTGTCCTCCCTCTTGAAGGCCTGTCTCCCCCTGAAGGCCTGCTGCTCCACCCCACCTCGAAGGACCGCTCATCCCCCTGGCCTCCCCGCACCATTTAACTAGAGAAGCAGCCTGCAGCAAGAGCGCGATGCCAGCGATCTTTGCGCTGCTTCGGCGCTGTTTCCTCTGCCGCGGTCCCACCCCTCCTCTGACATCAGAGGAGGAGCGGAACTGAAGCAGAGGAAACAGCACCGAAGCAGCGCAAAGATCGCTGGCATCGCACTCTTGCTGCAGGCTGCTTCTCTAGGTAAATGGTGCAGGGAGGCCCGGCGGGGAGGGGGGAATCCGGACACCAGATGCCAGACAGGAGACCCGGCCGTTGGGGGGGAAACTGGCGCCGGGGGGGGACCAGACCAGGAGCACCCTCTCAGGGCTTGCACCCGGTGTGGACCGCACCCCCCCCCCTTGGTACGCCACTGCTTTGTAGTTTAAATTTAATAAGTTTTTTAAGGATTTAAATTTATAAAAGAGTAGACATAATGTTTATAATTATTTATTGGTAAAAATGCAATGTAATTTAGTTTTTAAAAGATAATTAAATGTTGATTAAATTAATTTATATTGGTAGGGAGGTGAGATAATAGCCTGTGATGTAATAAGGAGGTAAGAGAGTAATTTCTTTCTTTCTTTGAGTAATCCTATTTTGAGAAACATATATTCCTAAGTCTGAGGCTTGTCCCCATTAGAACTTAATTAGTTTAATTTGATTAAAAGCTAATAATTTGAATTAATAAACTTAATAGTTTAAGTAATAAACTTAATGAAAAGTTGGAATTAGAAGCAAGGTCCATTTTTTATTTTTTTGCAAATGGTCTTTAATATTTGTATATTTTGTTAATACAATACCATTTGAAGTTTGTATTGTTTTGTTGCAATCTAACTTGGACAGACAGACACGACATATAGGGTTGGGGATGCAGTAATGCTGTCCAAAATTTAGTTGAAGTATTATTTTAAGTGGAGAGAAAACACACACACACACACACACATATATATATATATATATATATATATATATATATATATATATATATATATATATACACACACATTTTTATTATTTTTATTATTTTTTTTGGGGGGGTAGAAGCAAAAGTTATGTTTTTCCTGATGTTTCCTGGGATACACAAAGGAGAAGGCGGCAACTTTTGCTGTATCATCCTACAGTGCTTCATTATTGCTCAGCGAAATATATTTTGGGGGACTCAGCACGTTTGACCACTTTATTGGCTACTAAGAGATCTTCTGCTTTGATTCCTGAAGTGGAGGGTGGGGTATTAATAAGCATTAAAAGAAATACAGTGTATAATACTCCAGAAACAGGCATGCAGCCATCTCAGGGATGGCTGACCTTGCAGCATGCACTTCTGATAATCCACAGTGCTTCATTCTGCTTAACCATGTCATTAGGTAGGCTAGTTAGTATTTTTCCCTATTGTTGCCATCTCCTCAAAAACAAACTAGGACAGGCCCAAGTTTGCCTTCTTGCATCTAAGCAAGTGTCCTGCTTTTCTTAAAGGAACTGGCTCCATAGAAGCTGGTAGCATGTCTTGATTGCTACAATATGTGTAGTCCTGGATTTCCCTCATTGCTAACGTGACCATTTATTTTTTTCATCAAAACGGGACATCTATTAATATTCAGTCCCGCCCCAATCCTTCCCTAGCCCCACCCCAATCCCGCCCTAGCCCCGCCCCCAATTTTTTCCATTCATTTTTCATGTACACACAATATCTTATTATTTCATAATAGTAACCATAAAATTTAAAAAAAACCACAAAGCACCCTATGCGCAGAGAAAATGTTAATTATTTATATTTGGGGGGTTTTCAATGATGTCACCTCAGTAACTATAGAAAAATAGACAAATATAGTGCAAAATATAGACAGCAGATATACATTCTCAAAACTGACACATTTTTATCACTAAATTGAAAATAAAATCATTTTTCCTACCTTTGCTGTCTGGTGATTTCATGAATCTCTGGTTGCATTTCCCTCTGACTGTGCATTCTATCTTTCATTTCTTTCTGCACTTAGGCCCAACAATTGTCCCTTTCTATTCCCTCCCTCCTTCCTTCCTATGTCCTTAGTGCCCCCAGTACCTTCCTATGTCCTTAGTGTCCCCAGCGCCTCCTTCCTATGTCCTTAGTGCCCCCAGTGCCTCCTTCCTATGTTCTTAGTGCCCCCAGATCCAGTGTCAGTTCTCCTTTGTACCTTTGTTCCAGGTCTCCCTTTCTCTCTCTCCCTCCTCTGTTATGATCTTGCCTCTCTCTGCTCTTCCTCAGGGGCTCTCCCCCTCTGTCTGCACCTCCCAAAGTCCTGCTTCTGCCTCCTGTCTTTCCCCTTTGGTCCAGGCCTTTATCTCTCTAGTCTTTCTTCTACTTACAACCCCCCATTCTTTGCCGTTTTCTCTTCTTCCTTCATCCTTCCTTCCTATGTCCCCTCACTACTTCCAGCCTTTGTCCCACCCCCTCCCAAAAAGCCTGCCGGCCTACCTCTCCCAGAGCCAGCCTTCCTGCCTCCCCCAGAGCCAGCCTGCCTCCCCCAAAGCCAGCCTGCCTGTCTCCCCCAAAGTCAGCAAGTCTGCCAGCCTACCTCCCCCAGAGCCAGCCAGCTTACCTGCCTCCCCCAGAGCCTGCCTGCCTACCTCCCCCAAAGCCTGCCTACCTCCCTCCCTCCCCCAGAGCCAGCCATCCTACCAGCCTCCCCCAGAGGCTGCCTGCCTGCCTACTTCCCCCAAAGCCTGCCTACCTCCCCCAGAGCCAGCCAGCCAGCCAGCCAGCCTACCTCCCCCAAAACCTGCCTACCTCCCTCCCTCCCCCAGAGCCAGCCAGCCAGCCAGCCAGCCTGTCTGCCTGCCTACCTCCTCCCCCCCCTACCGCGGAAAACAAAAGCCTCCCTCCAGGCCCGATTTAGGTCCACCGCCGCTGCTCCTTTGCTGCAAACTACTCGAATCCGGAAGCCTTTCCGACGTCAATTCTGACGTCGGAGAGGACGTTCCGGGCCAGCCAGGCAGCGATTGGCTGGCCCGGAACGTCCTCTCTGACGTCAGAATTGACGTCGGGAAGAAGGCTTCCGGGTTTGAGTAGTGGCAGCAGAGGAGCAGCGGCGGTGGACCTAAATCGGGCCTGGAGGGAGGGTTTTTTTTTTTTTTGGTGCGGCAGGGGAGGGACAGGAAGCGATCGCCTGTCCCGTTGTCCCCGCGCACAGCTTCCAGACGCTATCTCTGAAAACGGGACATTTTGGGCATCCCGAAGCTGTGTGTGGGGACAACGGAACAGGGGATCCGAAAACGGGACTGTCCCATTCAAAACAGGACATATGGTCACCTTACTTATTGCATGCAAGGGTTTGTTCTGAATTCTTACTTGTATTCCACTAGAAAATCAAGTCTACATGTTTCTGCATGTTTGGGTATAAATCCAGGACTGGATCAGCCCTGTCCAGCAAAATCTGGAATTTCTTGGTAGCTCGAGTCTAGGGCATAGCACTCTTCATACTTTCACCCTGTAAGGCCTATAACAGGATATTTAGTATGCTAAAGGCTCCCCCTTGCTTTTAATAAATGTTCAACCTTCTTTGAACTAATTTGTTTATATTTAAATATTGGTCAATTGTTGGTTGTCTCTGACAGCGCCTAGTGGCCCTACCGAAGACCTGTTATATCAATTTACCTTTCTCTACATACTAGTTACACATTGCAACATTTGTTGGATTTTTTTAGTCTTAAATAAACTGTGTTTTTCCCCTTTTCCAAAACCTTCTTTGTACTTTGGATCTCAGTGCCACCAGCACTCTATTTGCTGTATTTTCAAAAGTGATCATATTAGCCTAACATTTGTGTCCCAGTGTGGTTTTTTTTTCACATTGACATGATCCGCAATAATATGGGCAGCCTAGGAGTTCAGTCCCTGCTGCTTTTGATGGTCCTAGGGCTGACTCATCCTCACAATCTTATGTGTGCTAACTGCCCAATAACTTCCACCCTTGAAGTGGAGATGGAGAAAGAGGTATTGTTCAGGCTGGTTAAGCAGAATATTCTCAACAAGTTGCACTTGAAAGAACGGCCCAACATGACTGAGCCAGTGTCCAGGGCAATGCTGGTCACAGCACTGAGGAGGCTGCAAGGTAGGAAAGGGGGACAGGATCGCATTCTGGAAATACCAAGGGAGGACCAAGAGCGAAGGAGTGAGGGCTTCACACCACAATATGAAATTATAAGCTTTGCTGAATCAGGTGAGTAATATATTTAAACACAAAAGAAAATACTAGTAGCAAAAAGACTTGTATTAAATGTATATTTTCAGCAGAGAAAAAGAAAATGCTTGAAATCTGGGTTGCCTGCCCAGTTTGCCATTTCTGGTTGGCTGAATAGTGGGACATGTAAGTACTGTTCCCTTCTGCAGAGTCATGATTTGGTTTGACCTGTTGGAGTGGAGGAGTAACCTAATGGTTAGTGCAGTAAACAGGGTTAAAATCTCACTAACACTCTTTGTGACCTTCAACAAGTCACTTCACCCTCCATTGAATCAGATAAAAACTTATAGGTCAACATTCAGCCACTGAGATCAGTGAGGGGGTTTTAAATGCTGACTGTGGCAGTCCAAAAATATCTGGATATTTAGGCCACTATGCAGATAGTGGCCAGCGCCAATATACAAATAAGATGGTCAGCACCAGAATGTATCCAGATAGTGGCAACATCCAAATTCTGACTTCCCAAAATCAGGATTTGGACATTATCCCAGGACAAGCAGGCAGCATATTCTCACTGATGAGTGACGTTAGCAACGGAGCCTCGGTACAGACCACCCGACGTAGGCGCGCGGTCCCTCAGTTTCTTAGTTTCCGCGGAGCTAAGAAATCACTTTCAACAGTGTCGTTGAATTTTTCGCTGTCTTCCCACTCACGCGGCTGTCTTTTTTACTTTTTTCTTCATAGTTTGTTTCCTTTTATCTTTTATTTCTGAGTTAAAAAAAAAAAAATTTACTTTTTCACTTTCACGCTTTCGGCCCGGCGGGGCCTGTTCCACACCTCAAGCCTCGACATTTGATTTGCTGAGGCCATTTTCCCCTCAATGTCCCATCCACCTATGGGTTTTAAGAAGTGCAAACGGTGTGCTCACCCTATTTCTATCACGGACCTGCATTGCTGGTGTCTCCAGTGTCTAGGGCCAGACCACAGGGCTGATTCTTGCACCCGTTGTTCTTCTCTTCAGAAGAGGACCCTCAGAAACCATCAGAATCAACAACGTTTGCTGTTCGGGTCTGCTATGGAAGGTGATTCGGCATCAGTCCTGGCATCAGAATTAACGCCGAAGTCGACATCGCAGGATTCTCCCTCGGTGTCGCAGTCCGTAAATAAGCCAGATAAGAAGCCTTCCCCTACCCCCTACCCTTTCAGGCCCTCAGGTCACTGCTGCAGTGAGCCAAGTCCTGCCGACCTCGAGGCGCCCTAAAAAACGCTTGGCTCCGATCGAGGTGAGTGCCTCGTCATCGGCCTCCTCATCTCTGGAGCGTAGAACGGCACCAAAGGTACCAGCAAAAAGGCAGGCTGTACCATGCAACCACAAATCAACAAAATAATAAAAACATCATTCGCAATTATGAGAAACCTAAGACAAATTTGAAAATTCTTCGACAGGAAACAATTCCAACTTTTGGTACAATCTCTTATCCTTGGACTAATAGACTACTGAAATATATTATACCTCCCCTGCCAAGCGACCATGATAAAGCAACTACAAATAATACAAAATACAGCCCTAAGACTCATCTATTCACTGAAAAAATATGACCACATCACAGAGGTATACCACGACTCATACTGGCTCCCAATACAAGTAAGAGTACACTTCAAATTCTATTACCTACTATTCAAAGCTATAAACGGAGACAGCCCAACCTCCTGGAACAACCGACTAACTCAATCCATCTCAACCAGACACAGGAGAACCCACTCACTATTCACAAACTCACCAACCAAAAATGTCAAATGAAGAAAACTATATGACAAACTAATGGCCACCAGAGCAGCAAAACTAGACAGACAACTCACCAATCTGATGTCTTTGATCACAGATTACAAAACTTTCAAAAAGAAACAAAAATTCTACTCTTCAAAAAATACATAAAACCTATTTAACATGACCAGATCCATCACAAGCTCCACCTACTATACTATCTACTCCTTATCAAATCTAAAATGTTCAAATTACCCAACATGTATTACTTAATTTCACAACAATTCTTATGTAATCCGCCTATATATCTTGTAACTTCATGACAATTCTTATGTAATCCGCCTTGAACCGCAAGGTAATGGCGGAATAGAAATCTCTAATGTAATGTAGTAGTGTAATGTATCATCCGCAAAAAGGCAAATTTTTCCTTCTAACCCTTCAGCAATGTCACTCACAAACATATTGAACAGGATCGGCCCTAGTACCGAACCCTGAGGGACTCCACTACTCACCTTTCCTTCCTCCGAGCGACTTCCATTAACCACTACCCTCTGGCGTCTGTCCGACAGCTAGTTTCTAACCCAGTTCACCACTTTGGATCCTAACTTCAGCCCTTCAAGTTTGTTCAAGAGCCTCCTATGAGGAACTGTATCAAAGGCTTTGCTGAAATCCAAGTAAATTACATCTAGCATATGTCCTCGATCCAGCTCTCTGGTCACCCAATCAAAAAAATTCAATCAGGTTCGTTTGGCATGATTTACCTTTTGTAAAGCCATGTTGCCTCGGATCCTGTAACCCATTAGATTCAAGGAAATACACTATCCTTTCTTTCAGCAACACTTCCATTATTTTTCCAACAACCGAAGTGAGGCTCACTGGCCTTTAGTTTCCTGCTTCATCCCTGTGACCACTTTTGTGAATAGGGACCATATACACTCTTCTCCAATCCCAAGGAACCACTCCTGTCTCCAGAGATTTGTTGAACAAGTCTTTAATAGGACCCGCCAAAACCTCTCTGAGCTCCCTCAGTATCCTGGGATGGATTCCATCCGGGTCCCATCGCTTTGTCCACCTTCAGTTTTTCAAGTTGCTCATAAACACTCTCCTCCATGAACGGTGCAGAATCTACTCCATTTTCTTGTGTTACTTTGCCAGACAATCTCTCAGTCCTTCTCCAGGATTTTCTTCTGTGAAGACAGAACAGAAGTATTTGTTTAGCACGTTTGCTTTTTCCTCATCACTCTCCACATATCGGTTCCCAGCATCTTGTAGTTTAGCAATTCCATTTTTCATCTTCCTCCTTTCATTAATATATCTGAAAAAAATTTTATCTCCCTTTTTTTACATTTTTAGCCATTTGTTCTTCCGCCTGCACTTTCATCAGATGTATATTTATTATTTAAAAAATTTATATACCACCTATAAACAAAGAAGTTTCCATAAAATAAGCATATATAATTATGAACACAAAACAGAAATTTACAATTCCATTCATTCATGTTGTACAGTATGATTTATAATTATGAAATATGGTTAACATTGTTAGCATTTGTATGATTAATATTGTTAGCATTTGTATGATTCTTGTTTGGGTAATCAGGCTACGGTTGTTACAGGGCATGATTTTTTTTTTTTTTAGTATTTATACTCCACTTATAACCTAAGGGGCTCATAATCGAAAGAGATAAACGCCCATAAATCAGCCTAAGTCGGCACTTGGATGAATATTTCCCAAATACGTCCAAGTGCCGATAATAAAAACAGATTTTGGACGTATTTCTAAACGACCTAGATCTTCATAGTGCTGCTGAATGACCAAAGCTATACGGGGCATTTCGGAAGGAGTGTAGAGGGCGGGAATTGGGTGGGATGAGGGCCGGCTTAGACTTAGTTGTACAGCATATATAACCGAAAGTTATACAGCCCAGGATCGACGGAACTTGGTCTAAATCACAAAAACCCACCTAAAGTCACCAGATAAGCACTGCAAACATATAAAACAGACCCCCCCACACTCTACCACAGTGATCACCGACCCCCCCCACTCCCATAAAAATATTAATCACACCTTTAAAATTCAGCTTCCAGACCATCATCACCTGGCCGCTTGGCATAGGAAAGCCTAGTTGTCCAGCAAAGAAGCGGCTTAAGCCATCTTGGGGGTGGGTTAGGGACTCATGCAGAGGAGGACCCATGCCCATAAGCCCCTGTAATCACTGCATTGATACTTAAACATGTGCACTCTCCTATACACCCCGAAAACTCTTTTGTACTGGCATATAAGTGGCTCCTGCAGCCATAAGGGCTATTAGGGTGGTAGATAAGTGGGTCTAGGGGATTCTGGAGGTGGTTTGGGGGGCTCACCATGACCTATAAGGGAGCTGTAGTGAGGAGAAGACATGGCACCCTTTTTGTGAAGTTCACAGCAGTGCCCTGTAAGGTACCCCCACTATTTAGGTGCCATGTCTTGGTGTTCAGTCTATCACTTTGCAGACCCCTCCCACGTCCAATAGCCTCCCACACTTCTGAGCCTAAGGTAAGTACCCATAGTATACACAAAAAAACAAGAGACACACTAACGGGGATAGGCATCTCATCACAAATTTGGAGAGCAATGTATGTTAATGCACACAGCTTGGGCAACAAAATCCTGGAACTAGAAACAGAGATAAGGAATGCTGACCTTGACATAGTAGCTATATCCGAGACCTGGTTCACAGACTCGCATGGGTGGGATATGGTTATACCAGGCTACAATCTACTTCGTCGGGACAGAGAGGGCAAATTAGGAGGGGGGGGGTAGCACTATACACTAAGGATAATATCAAAACTACCAGGATCACAGAGGTTAGATACACAGGGGAATCACTTTGGGTAAACCTGGCCAGAGGGAAAGAAAAATGCCTTTACCTCGGTGTGATATATAGGCCTCCAAGACAACAGGAAGACAAAGACAAAGAATTGATTGAGGACATAGAGAACATCACTTTGCGCGGTGACACAGTACTGTTAGGCGACTTCAACATGCCAGATGCAGACTGGAACACCCTCTCAGCAACTACGAGTGGTAGCAGAAGAATATTAACCTCCATTAAGGGTGCACAACTCAAACAAATGGTATTAGAGCCCACCAGGGAAAAAGCAATACTAGACCTGGTACTCACAAATGGAGACAGTGTCTCGGAAGTATCAATGGGAGACACGCTGGCCTCCAGTGACCACAACATGGTTTGGCTTAACCTCAGGAAAGGCTTCTCTAAATCAAACACAGCAACAAGGGTCCTCAACTTTAGGGGTGCAGATTTCGACCACATGAGAGACTTTGTCCATCAGGAGCTGCAAAACCATGCAGAAACTGACAATCCGGAAACTATGTGGTCAAATCTAAAATCCATCCTGAACGAAGCATCTAGCCGCTACATAAATAAGGTAAGCAAACGCCGGAGAAACAAAAAACCACAATGGTTCAACAAGGAAATTTCGGACCTCATTAAAAAGAAAAAAGAAGCATTTATCACCTACAAACATCTTGGGAAAAAGGAGGCAAAAGAAGACTATCTGGCCAGATCTAAGGCTGTCAAACAGGCAGTCAGGGAAACCAAACTTCGAACCGAGGAAGATCTAGCACAGAACATTAAAAAAGGGGACAAATCCTTTTTCAGGTACATTAGCGACAGGAAGAGAAACAAAAATGGGATAGAACGCCTTAGGCAATCAGATGGAAACTATGCAGATTCTGATACTACCAAGGCAGAACTGCTAAACGAATACTTCTGCTCAGTATTCACCTGTGAAGCACCGGGAGCTGGTCCACAACTACAGATAAGAAACAGCCAAAATGACCTGTTTCATGATTACGAGTTTACACCCAGTAGTGTCTACCACGAACTTTCAAGACTCAAAGTAGACAAAGCCATGGGACCTGACAATCTACACCCCAGGGTACTCAGAGAGCTGAGTGAAGTTCTGGCTGAACCACTATCCGTGCTCTTCAATCTTTCCATGCGCACGGGAAAAGTACCCCTAGACTGGAAAACAGCTAACATAATTCCACTCCACAAAAAGGGCTGCAGAACAGAGACAGAAAATTACAGACCGGTGAGTCTTACATCCATAGTGTGCAAACGCATGGAAACACTGATCAAACAGAATCTTGACAAAATTCTAGACGAAGAAAATTTACGTGATCCACACCAACACGGATTTACCAGGGGAAGGTCCTGCCAAACTAATCTGATTGACTTCTTTGACTGGGTGACCAGTCATCTGGATGCCGGGGAGTCCCTGGACGTGATATATTTGGACTTCAGCAAAGCTTTTGATAGCGTCCCACACCGCAGGCTGTTGAACAAACTAAAATCAATGGGATTAGGGGATACTTTAACTAAATGGGTAAGGGATTGGCTAGATGGTAGGCTTCAGAGGGTGATGGTGAACGGTATCCCCTCCAAAACGTCAGCAGTGACGAGTGGAGTACCTCAGGGCTCCGTCTTAGGGCCGATTCTATTCAATTTATTCATAGGAGATTTGACCCAAGGGCTTAGAGGAAAGGTATCACTGTTTGCCAACGACGCCAAACTATGCAACATAGTAGACAAAAGCAGTGTGCCTGACTTTATGACGCAGGACCTACGGCAGCTAGAACAGTGGTCATCAACTTGGCAGTTAGGCTTCAATGCTAAAAAATGTAAAGTAATGCACCTAGGCAAAAAAAATCCACACAGAACTTACACACTAAATGGTGAAACCTTGTCCAGGACCACGGTGGAATGTGATTTAGGAGTGATCATTAGCGATGATATGAAGGCTGCCAATCAGGTGGAGAAGGCTTCGTCCAAGGCAAGACAAATGATGGGCTGCATCCGTAGGGGTTTTGTCAGCAGAAAACCTGAAGTTATAATGCCACTGTACAGACCCATCGTGAGACCTCATCTCGAGTATTGTGTTCAATTCTGGAGACCACACTACCGGAAAGATGTGTTGAGAGTTGAGTCGGTTCAGCGAATGGCTACCAGGATGGCCTTGGGGCTCAGGGATCTCACGTATGAAGAAAGGTTAAAAAAACTGCAGATGTACTCACTGGAGGAGCGAAGAGAGAGGGGGGACATGATTGAGACCTTTAAATATATCACGGGGTGTATAGAGGTGAAAGATGATATCTTCAGTCTTACAGGGCCCATGGTAACCAGAGGACACTCGCTGAAAATCAGGGGAGGGAAATTTCAAGGTGATGCTAGGAAGTACTTCTTCACCGAAAGGGTGGTCGTTCATTGGAACGAGCTGCCTCAGCAGGTGATTGAGGCCAACAGTGTGCCAGATTTTAAGAGAAAATGGGATATTCATGTGGGATCTATAGGGGAGTAAGAATAAGGGAGTGGGTCATTGGTATGGGCAGACTCGATGGGCTATGGCCCTTTTCTGCCGTCAATTTCTATGTTTCTATGACTTCTAGGCGTTTTTGACTTGGACGAAAAGTTGGATGGAAATGTGGTATAAAGATGGACGATTTAGCGGCTTGGACGATCAGATCGGTAGGACGTATAATTAGACGATTTTTGAAACAAAAAAAATTTTGGACGTATTTTTCAAAAATGTGTCCTAGGCTGTTTTTTATTTTGGATGACTTGCGACTTAGATGCAAACTGACTTAGACGTCCCTTTCGATTATGCCCCTCCATGTAGTTTACATTCGATTATGCCCCTCCATGTAGTTTACAGTTACTCAAGTATTTCTTTCTATCTTTCCCAGTGGGCTCACAATCTGACTAATGTACCTGGGGCAATGGAATGTTAAGTGACTTGCCCAGTGTCACAAAGTAATGTTGTGAATACGTATTCGTAAAAACTCGCAGTAACAGCAAAAATACAGTTACAGTATATTCCAGCTGCTGCATTTAGCCCCCTGTAATTCATTGCATTTTTACCAATACATATTCACAACATTACCAGCCAGTTTGTAGCTGATTTCCCCAACTCCTCCTGCTTGTTTGAGGGGCTAGACAAAGAACAGATTCAGAACTGCAGTGGCAGACCTATTTTTTAAATACATCTTAATACGGTAAGTTCTTCATTGAATGAAACACCTTTAGGTGTTACTGCCAAAATTCTTTATTGAAACATAAATTCCTGTTTTTAGATCGCCAAATTATGGTGAACTTTACTAGAGTGTCAAAGACCCCTGACGCATGCTTTGGCCGAAACATAGGCCGTGTCAGGTCAATAAAAAGACGTTGCATTCCTTTCCTTGGGGCCTGTTTGTGTGGATCGTTTTGTTGTCCTGCTTAGCCAATCAAAATTGTTCCTAACTTGAGGTTTCAGTTATTAATAAAGGCATGAATGCATGTGAGATGTTCTGCTATTGATTTCCTGATCTCTCTTCTGGTTTTCTCTTCAGAATGTGCTGATGCGCCTCACACATGTCTGTATATCAAATTTCCACTGGAGAAGACAGAAAACACTGAAATTTTCATAGTGGACATCTGGCTTTTCTTACAAGCATCTCACGGCAGCAGGCATATCATTGTAAGGAGTTCTCTCTCTGACCGAAATGGCCTGGAGCAGGTATTTATCAGTGAAAAGCAACTTGAAGTAAAAGGAAGTGGCTGGCACACACTCTCCATGACATCATCCATCTATAAGATGCTTAGCAGAGGATTCAGGAGACTGAGGATTGAACTGATGTGCAAGGACTGCCAAGACCTCCAGCTAATGGTGAACAATGGTGAGACACAGAGATCATTCCTAATAGCCAAGGCCAGAGCAAAGGTAAGGCAACGCATTAAGAAAAGGAGCATGAGTTGTAATGGCCATTCAGACATGTGCTGCAGGAAAGATTTTTACATAGACTTCAAAGAAATTGGATGGAGTGACTGGATCATAAAGCCAGAAGGCTACTACATGAACTACTGTGAAGGTGCATGCCCAGTCCATCTGGCTGGGATTCCAGGAATTGCAGCATCTTTCCACACTGCAGTGCTCAATCTGATCAAGGCCAACAATGTCTTTGCCACTGGGAGGTCCTGCTGTGTTCCTACCCTGCGTAGACCTCTGTCCATGCTTTATTTTGACAAGGATAGGAATGTCATCAAAACTGATATTCCTGACATGATTGTGGAGGCCTGCGGGTGCATTTAAGTGCTAGCTCTCATTTGTTATCCAACCTCTGGCAAACAGTTCATTCTACAGTGTGTTTCAATGGAACCCTACAGATATGGAAATGTGACATTTGATTACTGAACTTTAGAGCAACCATTTTATAAGAACCTTATCCAGATTAGAATTCATTACATGGGTATTTAAAAAGACTAGATGATGTAAAAGGGCTTCATGGTTCTGAGATAAATAAACACAACAAACAAAGTACCAACAATTGCACAGTAAAAAATAACCCAATAGATTTCAATCTACCGAAATAATCCTATGTGGCTTAAGCTAGTAGTCTCTGTCTAGCTATCAAGGGACAGGTATTCTCACCACTATAGAAAATCATCATTAAGGTTTAACCCTCAGACTCAACATGCACAGCTCTTGAAGATAGAGGCTCAGTCACTGTACAACAGTGGTACCTACTAGTGAAACCTGGGTATGCTGGGTCCTAGGAGGGAGCTATTACTTATAGTCCCTGGCCATGGGCCATCACTGTAATAGCAGTTTTAGGTGGGGTAGGAGTTAGTGGCTAGAGAATAGGATGAGAATAAAATAGGGATAAACTCTTGAATAGTTGTGAATGAAGGCCTATTAGATCCATCATCCAATAGAGGCCAATTCCTATTAACCTGGAAGTTCAAAGATGTAAGAGGAAGGTACCAAGACAAACAAAATTGTCTCTTCCTGACTAGTGAAGACAGAAATTTCACCCATCCCCAGTGGAATCTAACCCAGGCCCATCCATACCTGCTAAAATCCATTCCATCTCCACAAGAATCAACACTATTATTTACTTGCTCATTACTACTACTACTATTCATTCAGTCGTGTCCAATCCTTGGATACTCTGTAGGACAGTCCTTGCCCTGCTTCCCTGTTTTTCATGGCTTCTTTCAATTGCATAATGTTCATTCCCATGTCATTCTTGATGGTATCCAGCCAATGGGCCTTTGGTCTCCCCTGCTTCCTTTTACCACTGACCATTCTGAGTAGCACCTCCTTTTCTAGTGAATTTGCCCTCATCACATGTCCAAAATAGGTCAGTTTCTGCCTTCCAGGGACAACTCTGGGTTTATATGATCAAGAACATATTTGTTGGTGATCCTAGCTCTCCGAGGGGTTTCATAGAAGTCTTCTCCAGCACCACAGCTTGAAGGCGTCGATTTTTCTTCTATCTGCTTTTGTGAGTGTCCATGTCTTGCATCCATATGTCGCAATTGGGAACACAATGGCAGTGATCAATCTTTGTTTGATGGTGACTGAGACATCCTTGCACTTCCATATTTAGTCCATGCTCACCATGGCTGCAAGCCCCAGTGCTAATAACGCTTGATCTCTGCTGTCAAACAGCCACTGTGATCAGTGAGAGTCCCAAGGAAAATGAAGCTGTCAACCACTTCTGTTTCTTCATTGTTGATCTTTATGTGGACTTTATTGTTGGCGATAGTCATGATTTTGATCTTCTTGATGTTCAGGTAAAGTCCTGTCTGCTTGCTTTATTCTTTTAGCTTCAAGATCAACTTCTTGAGGTCCTTCTCACTCTCTGTCAGCAGAGTAGTATCATCTGTGTATCTCAGGTTGCTGATGGTTCTTCCACCTATTTTCACCCCAACATGATCTTGAATCATCTATGTCCAGCTTCCTCATGATTACTTCTACATCAGGGATCTCAAAGTCCCTCCTTGAGGCCCGCAATCCAATCGGGTTTTTAGGATTACCCCAATGAATATGCATTGAAAGCAGTGCATGCACATAGATCTCATGCATAGTCATTGGGGAAATTCTGAAAACCCGACTGGATTGCGGCCCTCAAAGAGGGACTTTGAGACCCCTGTTATACATAGAGGTTGAAAAGGAGAGAGAATGCATCTTGTACCCTTTTTGATCTTAAACCATTCTGTATCTCCATACCTGGTTCACACTGTAGCTTCTTGATCACCATTCCTTGGGAGTCTTGGCAGAAAAGATAAACCAGAATAGACATACAGACTGCATAACCCACTCACCCTTGAAGCTGAAATGACATGCTAATTAAGAATAAAACAAGAAATTATCTCCAGACTTATCACCTTCTTACTACTATATACATAGTGTGACTTTCCTTCTTTCTCTCCCTATCTTGTTATATCTCCAGCATAGGAGTATATCCTGTAAGAGAAGATAACAACTCCAAAAGAGGGCAATCCTTTAAAGCAGTACCTATATTTAGGCACCTATGATGAGCCTATTCTGTAAAGGGATTCCTTTATGGACTACTAGCCTAACTGAGTACATATGCATGTGCATGGTTAGGTGTGAGCAATTATACCAGCCATAGATTTGGTGTAAATGTTTTCACCTAGATTCAGGAGATATGCTTGTAACTTACAGTATTCTGTAAGTTATGCACTTAAGTGTACATGCCAACCATGTGAACACCCACCTGCAAAGTACACACTACAGAAGATATGCATATAGTTACAGCATTTGTCTGTTGTCCCATTAGAGATCCATACTGAATTCTTGTATTTGAAGTTCCGGGCATCACTTAAGACTCTTTTCAGCCTTCTCTAGAGAACCCTAGGATGTTGGAGGACTGGGACAATGACAGCACATTTTTTTTTCCCTTTCATTTCTTGTTATGCTATTCTATTTTTATTGTAGTTCTTTTCATTTCTGTTTTTAATTGTTGTAAACTGCTCTGAGGTTTCCAAGGAGCGGTATATAAATATTTTAATAAGCACAAACATATGTGTACAAATGCCAGCATTCTGGTCATTTACATATGTATTTGGTGCCTACTTTATAGAATTACTCCCAAACTATGTAAGGATTTTTACATTCTTTCCAATCAAATGGAAGTTGGAAAGAATTATATAAAAGTGTTTGAAAACATGTTTGTCTGTCCATTTGTCTAAGGGCAAAATAATTATCTGAAAATGTAATGGATTAATGTTTAGGATGAAACTTGGCATGAGGAAAAATTGGTAAAAAGACAAATTTGAAAATGGGCCAAATTGGACTGGAAGTTCCAGACAAATAAGCTCCAACTTCAAAACACCCTGAGTTCTGGGTTCAAATCCTGTACTGCTTCTTATGACCCTGGACAAATCACTTAATCCTCCACTGTCCAGGTACATTAGATAGTGAGCCCACAGAAACAGATAGGGAAAATGCTAGAAATACTTACCGTATATGTAAGCCACTTTGAGTGTGGTTGTAAAACTACAAAAATGTGGTATACAAGTCCCAATCCCAGTACATTTCTAGGAGTGAAAGAGTTCAAGTTTCTAAACCATAAAAACTTCCAAACAATTAAATATAGGCGTTAGGAAATTCCTCCTTTCAAACTTCCTCTCCCCATTCTCTACGCTCCCAAATTACACTTACCCCCCAAAATACCCCTGCACAAACTGCTACATCCCCTAGAACTACCCCAGTGCCCCACCCTCAATCTTCCCCACCTTCTACTTTACCTCCCAACTGCCCCATACAAATGGCTCAATTCCCAAGAATTACTCCTCCCAAGTATCCCATCCCCCTAAAAAATTGCCCTTCCCCAAAAGCTCCCACCTTTAAAACTGATACAATTTGCCCAAAGCCCTACATATTGCTCCCATCATTATCTTGCAGACTGCCCCCAATAACGTATTACTCTGCAAACTGTTCCACACCCAAAATCTATCCCTGCAATAACCCCATGACCCCACTATCTACCCCATACCCAAAAATACCTCCTGCAACTGCCCCACCACCATGCAAAGTGTATCATCTATTTTTAAATAATATTTTTATTATAAACAGGATATAACCAGATACAAAGTTTGCATGAAACTATCAAATTCAACCTATCTGAAATACAAAAGGAACATAACTTCACAACCATATCTATTATAGACCTACTTGTCCATACAAAGAAAGGCTTTAAAGACTCTTCAGTACCCTCTCAAATCTCTCTCCAATAATCTAACATGAGTGCGTGCATCTTGAAATTTATGGTGATAATAAAGTTTCTTGTGGGTATTAAACATTAATGAGTGGGAGATAATTTGATGCACTGAGCTGAGCATTCGGGTTTTTGCTCAGCTCCCTGTACTTCCATTGCTTTCCATCTCCATCAGGTGATATACAGCATATTTTTCAGAGTTCTTTCAATTGATATTATTCTTTGCATTTTTATGGACAGGTATTTAACTAATACAAAGCAGCAATGGCAAATAAAAGCTGGTAACAAAGATAAAGAAGAGGTGACGGGTGGTCTCTATGGATGCCAATATGGCGGCAGGAAATGATTTGGAAGGTTAGGTACATGAAAGCTTACTTTGACATATAAGAGAGATTGAACCGCAAGGTAATGGCGGAATAGACATCTCTAATGTAATGTAATGTAATAATAGTCTCGACGTTGTACAATAGTTTATCAGACATCAAACAATAGCTCGTGGGGCTCACTCAATCTATTGGAAACTTTAATGGTAGAGTAACAGAACTGGAGGTACTAAGAACATAAGAATAGCCTTACTAGGTCAGACCAAAGGACCATAAACCCCAGTAGCTCGTTCTCACCTGGCCAACACTACTACTAGTAGTACTCCTAATCATTTCTATACTATACATCAAAACACAGAAGAGACAGTCCCTGCTCAAAAGAGCTTACAATCTGGTCAAGACAGACAAACTAGACAAAAAGGTGCATCGATACACTGTGCTCAGGTAAGGGTATTACAGAGGGAATGATAAGACAGATATTGGTGCTTAGAGTTTGGAATTGGAAAGCATCTTCAAATAAGTGGGCTCTGAGTCTGGATTTGAATACTGCCAGAGACAGAGCCTGACGTATTGAGTCAGGCAGTTTGTTCCAGGCATGTAATGTAGCAAGGGACGGAATCTAGAGTTGGCTGTAGAGGAGAAGGGTACAGATAAGAGACACTTACCAGTGAGCAGAGTGCTGAAGGGGAGGGGGGGGGGGACGTGGGGAGAGATGAGAGAGGAGAAATACTGAGGAGCTGCAGAGCGAATACACTTCTAGGTCAGTAAGAAGAGTTTGAACTGTATGCTGAAACAGAGAGCCAGTGAAGTGATTTGAGAAGAAGGGTAATGTGGGCATAGCGACACTGATGGAATATGAGGTGTGCAGCAGATTGAAGGGGAGAGAGATGGTTTTAATGGAAGGCCAGTGAGAAACAGGTTGCAGTAGTCTAGGCGAGAGGTGATGAGGGTCTTGGCAGTGCGCTCAGAAAAGAAGAGTCTGATTTTAGTGATACTGTAGAGCAGGGGTGCCAAACTCAGTCACATTAAAGGGCTGAAATCCAAAACACAGGCTAAGTCACAAGCCAGATCCTACCCAATCTCCTCTCCCATAATAGTACTAATTGTAGCACCATTTTTTCCATTCATTTTTCATATATACACACACACACAATATAATCTTATTAACAACACATAATGGGTAATCACAGAATTAAACTACACAAAGCACACTGTATGCTTCTCAACATTCATTTCTACCAGAACACAGATAACCCCTTTGCAAATCTGGGACCAAAAACTAAAAGTACTAATATATACAAACGAAACCCTAAGATTCAAGACTGCATGCAGTACAACTCCAGAGAAATAGAAACAAATGCATTTCTTCCTGAAAAGGCAAAATATAAACAGCAGATGTAAATTCTCAAAATTGACACAATTCAATCAATACATTGAAAATAAAATAATTTCCCCTACCTTTGTTGTTTCCCTCCCTCCATGCTGTGCCTCAACTAGGTGCCTCCCTCCAATGGGTATCTTATCTTCTGGCCGCTCCCGCCTAGCAGTTTTATACGGCCCTTGGTGCGATGCGGTGTTTTCATTGCCGCCCCCGGGTGTTTTATCTTCTGGCCAGCTCCCTCCTCCTCATTTCCGAAGTGTGTACAAAGCCGCGGGAAGCGGCTCCTTGCATGTCCTGCGCCTCATCTGGAAGCATTCCTTCTGATGTTGTGACATCAGAAAGAAGGCTTCCTGTTCCGGCGCAAGACACGCATAGTAGCTGCCACCTGCAGCTTTGTGCACAATGTGGCAGTGAGGAGGAGGGAACCGGGCAGAATATAACACCGGGGGCGGCAATGAAAATGCCGCATCGCACCATGGGCCGCATAAAAGGGCAAGGAGGGCAGGATTCGGCCCAAGGGCCTTGAGTTTGACACTAGAGAATAACAAGGGATCGTTTACCGCGGTAAACTGTGGTCACCGCAGTAAATCTGCAGGAATGGAGACATTCGCAACTGGTTTACTGCAAGAATGGGGACAAAACCATTCATCGCCCAATGGGGACAGACCTTTTACCGCCCCGTGGGAGCGGTGATAAGTCTTCCTCCTGTGGTTAAAAAAATTGTGCCTGTGTCAGACTCGGCATCTCCTCCCCAGCTCCTCTTGCATCTATTTTTCCTTCAGAAGCCAGCTAAGCCACGATGAAGACAGAAGGAACCCAAAACCAAAGCCTGAGACCAATGTGATTTGAAGAATAAAATTACCAGCCAACAAAAATTAATTTAGTTTATATTTTGCGATTAGAATATTTCAGATTTGAAATATGTATCCTGCTACAGCTGGTATTAGACATAACTGGGGACCACAAAGCCCAGGCTGTGCTTCTTTAGATTATAGCTGGCTTAGGGCTCTCTTTCTGACCAGGGGGAGTTGCCCTAGTTGCACTCCCCTAACACTATTCTTACCATGTGTGACTAAAATATTCTGTTAGCTTGATTTTTCTATATAGCATTCTGTAGTAATTTGGTTTGTTCAGTTCTCACAATAGTGGAGGGGATATTTATGAAAGGGAGGGGAGACAGGGGTTTTGTTTATCCTTGCTCTCTATTATTTGTGTTTATAAAATGACAATTATACAGAATATTGTCTCTTTTTATACTTTAATAAAATAAGTTCAGTATAAAATCATAACTATTTGAGGCTTTTGCGGATCAGATCTGACAGTTTGCAGGGCAGAGACGGGGACTGAGCTTGCGGGAATGGGTCGGGGACTGAGCTCGCGGGGATGGGGCAGGAACGGTGATAAACTTTTTCCCTGTGTCATTCTCTATTTGACACCTGTGCTGTAGAGAAAGAAATTACAGGTTTTGGTAGGCTGTTGGATATGTGAAAAGGAGAGAGATGAATCAAAGATTACCCTAAGACAGGGTAGATGAGGGTGTTGTTCACAGAAATAGAGAACGGGGGAAGAGGAGAGACAAATTTATGTTGAAAAATAAGAATAAAAACATTATATCATAGTCCTAATGCTCATATTCTAATTAATAACTCTTTATCCAATAAATTTCCCCTCCACAGAGGCACTAGACAGGGCTGTCCTCTCTCACCACTATTGTTCAATTTAGTGTTGGAGCCTCTTCTCTCTGCTATTCGACAATGCCCGCTAATTAATGGTATTCCCTCCTCTGATCGAGACTTCAAACTAGCAGCATATGCTGATGATGTATTAATTTTTCTAAGGAACCCTCAATCTTCTCTCCCTCATCTTATACATATCATCAAACAATATTCTAGCTTCTCAGGATATTCTGTAAATTGGGAGAAATCAGAAATCTTTCCTCTGAACAATAACATTCTTCAATCAGACTTGGCTAATTTTCCATTCACATGGTCAAATGAAGCTGTGAAATATTTAGGGATTTTAATACACAAAGATCCAGTCTTTGCTCAAGATCTTAATATATCCAAAATCAAAAATTTAGTTCTTAACACTACATCTAGATGGTCTCCACTTTATTTGTCTTGGTGGGGTAGAATAGCATCCATCAAAATGACCCTAGCACCTCAAATTAATTACATCCTCTCAATGCTTCCTCTTTTATGCCAGAAATCATTTTTCCATTGGCTAAATAAGAAGCTATCTGAATTTATATGGAACAAGAAAAAACCTCGAATTGTTCTAGCCAAGCTGAAGGCCTCTAAAATTAACGGTGGTCTTAACTTTCCAGATTTCTACCACTACTATATTGCTTCATTAACTAAATATGGAGCTTATTGGGTCAATGACTCCTTCTCTCAAGACCCTCCTAATTGGTATGAAATGGAATGTTTTCTATGCAAACCTTTACACATCTCTTGCCTATTAACGATATCAATACCCAGACATTTGAGAAAATACTCTCTTTTGAATTCAACGCAGCATGCTCTCCATCATTTAGATAAAATAGCTGATATCTCAATTAGTGTTAGCCCACTCATGTCCCTTTGGAATAATCCCAGTATCCAAAACCAAGGCAAATCCCTTTCATGGAAACGGTGGCAACGGACAGGTATATGGTTTGTTCATCAATTATATACTCTTAATAAACTAATCCCTTTTGATATACTTTGCTCCACATACCTACTAACATCCTCTGCTTATTCACAATGGATCATACTCAGTGAAATACTGTCTTCTGTACTGATACAATATGACTTCATATCTTCTAAAAATACTATTTACCATTGGTCTTTACGGTCTCTATCAAAAGGGAAAGCTATATCTTTTTTTTATAATATTCTAAGAGACCAATCCTTCACTTTCTCATATCATGCTATGAAACACTGGGATAATATAATAACCATTCCACTTTCTGACATTGACTGGGAACTCTTTTGGTCTTCAACAAACCGCCCACTTTTATCTTCTAGAGTTTCACAATCAATGCTCTTTGTAATGTGGAATGCAATATGGACCCATTTCGTATGTGGAAAGCCAAATTAAAACAAGATTCTATCTGCTGGAACTGTTTGAAAGAGGAAGGAACTCTTGATCATATGTTCTTCCATTGTACTCTGGTCCGTTCTTTTTGGTCCAAAATCTGGAATACCATACAATCTATCACCAACTGCTCAGAAGAGATTTCTATGGACATTATAATCCTTCGATCTCAACACCCCTGTTTCGCGCAATCAAATTGTCCTCCTAAACTCATTGATACCATGTTTGTGACTGCTCTCATGCATATTCTGAAAAATTGGAAATCATCTTCGTTATTAGATTATACTTTTTGGTGGAACTCTCTATGTATGTACCACAGATTTGAATCATATGCATATGAAAAAAAAATTTCACTCCGTAAATCCATGCATTGGAAAAACAAAAAATCACCCTGGTCATTTTTAGATTTATATGTACATTCTACTATGTAGACACTCCTGTCTTCTCTTCTCCTCTCTTTAAATTTTTTTTTTTTTTTTTTTTCTTTCTCTTCTTTTTTCCTCTCTCTTTCAATTTTTACTTTGTCCTATTTCACTTTCTATTGTCATACATCACCACAAACAAATCCAATACTCTGAGCTTTTCTTAATAATATGGGCCTTTATAAATAACTATATATTAATGCAAAATGTTATACTACTTTTATGTATTTGAATTGCTCCTTGTATTTTTTAAAATACTGAATAAAAATTTATTGAATTAAAAAAAAAAAAGAAAAATAAGAAGCTTAGTCTTGGACATGTTTTAGATGATGGTGAGCCTTCCAGGTAGCGATGTCAGGCAAGCAGGTTGAAAAAGGGATTGAATGTCTTGAGATATCAGGTGTAGATAGATCTGTGAGTCATCATGGGAGGAAATTAGAAAACCTAGGGAAGAAGTGTTGATGGAAAAAAGAAGTAGTCGTCCCAGGACAAAGCCCTGAGGTATACCAACCAACAGCGGGATGGTGGTGAAGGAGGATCCACCACAGCAAATGCTAAAGGTGCGATGGGAAAGATAGGCAGAAAACCATGAAATAACAAAGCCCTGAAATCCAAGCAAGGCCAGTGTATCGGTGAGTAGGTGCTGATTTACCATGTCAAAAGATGCGGATAGATCAAGAAGGATGAGGATGGAGTAGAGGCCTTTAGATTTGGTGAAGAGAAGGTCATGGGAGACTTTCATAAGGGCAGTTTCTATAGAATAAAGAGGGTGTAAGCCCAATTGAAGCGAGTCAAGGATAGCTTGAGATGAAAGAAAATCAAGATAATGGTGGTGAACAGCACGTTCAAGTAGCTTGGATAAGAAGGAGGAGGGAGACAGGACAAAGTTGGAAGGGCAGTGTCATCATGCGACCGGGCTGAGCTGGTATACCCATCACATATCAATACCCCCAAGCACCTTTGTTCTCTGTAAAAACACAAATACAGGGTTACAACCATACAGCAAACACTCCATTAAAATCTCTGACCAGGTCTTCCAAACTTCTCCTGGTCAGTCCCCAGGTCCTCCCTGGACTCCGTCTCTATAGGATTCTTCTGAGTCCCTCCTGACCCTCCATTAGTCCTCCAGGTCTTCAGCAGCATCCAGTGCCATTACTGGTCCCTCAGCCGGTCTCTCCGCTGGACTGCTCCTCAGTCCTTTGGCCAATGTTCCCAGGGTCCTTGGACTATCTCAGCTTCTCCGTCACTCGGTTGTCTTATCCAGTACACATGCACTGAGGGTTCTCCTAGTCCCTCAGTTGTCTTCTTGCCAACGCATGCACTGAGAACTCGCCTGAATCCTTCTTCACTGGTCACATCTCTGGTCAAACTTAAGCCTTAGCCCCTCGACTCCAGGTTCTACCAGATTCCCGGCTTCTTCTTCAGCTCTTTCCCTGCAGGTGTATAGGTCCCTGGGGACTCTCCCACCACTAGGCTTTCTCTGCTGCACCAGTACCCCATCAGGGCTGGTCAGCCACACAGGGCCAGATATCTCTCCCAGATATATATATATCTCTCTCTCTGCTGGTGTATAGGTCCCCGCAGACCCTCCCATTGGACTTCTGTTCTCCGCTGCACCTTTGGGGGAGTGGGGGGTGTCCGCAGGAGGGATTGGGCATCTCTCCTGCCAGTGAATTTTTTTTTTTTGGGGGGGCGGGTTGTGCAAATGCTGGGCAAGAGTGATTAGACAGCTCTCCTGCTGCGATCATTCGGGGGGGGGGGGGGGTTGTGGCAGGTGCTGGGCATGAAGGACTGAGCATCCCTTCTTCTGTGATCATTACGGGGGTGGGGGGATGGGTTGCCTGGGCCGCTGAGCTGATCGCAGCAGCCGCGATCAGCTCAACGGCCCGATCTGGAACTTATACCTGTTTTGACTTGGTCTAACACAAAAAGGATAAGATGCATACAGGCAACTTCATCAAAATTTCGATTATGGCTGCTGGACGACTAAATCTAGGTCATCCCACATCCCGCCCTACCCACTCCTCCAAAAACGCCCCTTTTCGCTCTGGGCGCATAGAAGCAGTGAAAAGGCCTAAGCTGGTTTTAGATACATCTAAAACTCTGTTCTATTATTGGGACTTGGATGACCTGTATATTTGATTGTCCAAGTGTTGCGGTTTTTTAGATGTATTTCCATTTCGATTATGTACCTCTGAGCAAATACTGCTCTCTTGTAGGCTTTTCTGATGACTGATCGTGGGTACCCTCTCATCAGATCTTTTCCACATTTCTGATACTTGTGTAACAAAATCATGATGTTTGCAACATATTTGCTTTAAATGTAGGAATTGTCCTACAAAGATGTTATTCCTAAGATGCTTAGGGTGAAAACTGTCATACAGTAATAGATTATTTCTATCCATATCCTTTCTGTAAAAAGTGGTCCGAAACTTTGCATTTTCCAAATCTATATATATAAAATCGGAGGTATGTATGTGTGTATGTATGTATGTGTGTGTGTATGTGCCGCGATCACGCAAAAACGGCTTGACCGATTTGAACGAAACTTGGTATGCTGATCCCTCACTACCTGAGATGATATGTTCTGGGGGTCTCGCGGCCCACCTGCACACGTGGGCGGAGCTACAAACAGAAAATCAGATTTCACCCATTCATGTCAATGGAAAAAATGTAAAAAGCTGCCATTCTCACAGTAATTCAAAAACGGCTTGACCGATTTGAACGAAACTTGGTATGCAGATCCCTCACTACCTGGGGTGATATGTTCTGGAGGTCTCGCGGCCCACCTGCACATGTGGGCGGAGCTACAAACAGAAATTCACATTTCACCCATTCATGTCTATGGAAAAAATGTAAAAAGCTGCCATTCTTAGTAATTCAAAAACGGCTTGACCGATTTGAACGAAACTTGGTATGCAGATCCCTCACTACCTGGGGTGATATGTTCTGGAGGTCTCGCGGCCCACCTGCACACGTGGGCGGAGCTACAAACAGAAATTCACATTTCACCCATTCATGTCTATGGAAAAAATGTAAAAAGCTGCCATTCTCAGTAATTCAAAAACGGCTTGACCAATTTGAACGAAACTTGGTATGCAGATCCCTCACTACCTGGGGTGATATGTTCTGGGGGTCTCGCGGCCCACCTGCACACGTGGGCGGAGCTACAAACAGAAAATCAGATTTCACCCATTCATGTCAATGGAAAAAATGTAAAAAGCTGCCATTCTCACAGTAATTCAAAAACGGCTTGACCGATTTGAACGAAAATTGGTATGCAGATCCCTCACTACCTGGGGTGATATGTTCTGGAGGTCTCGCGGCCCACCTGCACACGTGGGCGGAGCTACAAACAGAAATTCACATTTCACCCATTCATGTCTATGGAAAAAATGTAAAAAGCTGCCATTCTCAGTAATTCAAAAACGGCTTGACCAATTTGAACGAAACTTGGTATGCAGATCCATCACTACCTGGGGTGATATGTTCTGGGGGTCTCGCGGCCCACCTGCACACGTGGGCGGAGCTACAAACAGAAAATCAGATTTCACCCATTCATGTCAATGGAAAAAATGTAAAAAGCTGCCATTCTCACAGTAATTCAAAAACGGCTTGACCGATTTGAACGAAAATTGGTATGCAGATCCCTCACTACCTGGGGTGATATGTTCTGGAGGTCTCACGGCCCACCTGCACACGTGGGCGGAGCTACAAACAGAAATTCACATTTCTCCCATTCATGTCTATGGAAAAAATGTAAAAAGCTGCCATTCTCTCAGTAATTCAAAAACGGCTTGACCGATTTGAACGAAACTTGGTATGCAGATCCCTCACTACCTGGGGTGATATGTTCTGGGGGTCTCGCGGCTCACCTGCACACGTGGGCGGAGCTACAAACAGAATATCTTATTTCACCCATTCATGTCAATGGAAAAAATGTAAAAACCTGCCATTCTCACTGTAATTCAAAACCGGCTTGACCGATTTGAACAAAACTTGGTATGCAGATCCCTCACTACCTGGGGTGATATGTTCTGGGGGTCTCGCGGCCCACCTGCACACGTGGGCGGAGCTACTAACTGAAAATCTGATTTCACCCATTCATGTCAATGGAAAAAATGTAAACAGCTGCCATTCTCACAGTAATTCCAACTATAAAACACTTTCTATGTCACTATAACCACTAGGGACATCATTTCTATTCTACCACGGACACCATACATATAGAGTTTGTATGTTCTAACTGTGTTTGTAACTGTTTCCTTCATGCACCCCAGTTCATAATGTTATTACATTACATGAGTACTCACATATCCTGAACAAGGAACACAGGTTCCATTCTGAACCGGGAACAAACTGCATGGAGTTTCTTTTCAACCTGAGTTTCCACATATTGAGTTGTTTAAATCAATACTGAAACTTTTGGATGCCACTTATTCCAACAGATCTTCCTTTTCAGTTTAAGAGATTGCAAATTCCAGTGAGACTTGCATTCTCTATCACAATCAACAAATCACAGGGACAGACTATTACATACTGTGGAGTGGATTTAAGATCCCCCTGTTTTTCCCATGGACAACTCTATGTTGCTTGATCAAGGGTGGGTTCACCCAATAATTTATATGTTCTTGCTCCTGGAGGTGAAACTAAAATTGTTGCTTATAATCAAGTTTTGTGTTAGTTGTATTGTATTCATTTTGTCAAATATTTCACATTATAATTTGATTATTGTACTTTTTATAAAGCTGTAAAAAATAATTTCATACACCACTATAAAGTATCTTTATTTCAATCCATTTACTGTGTTATTGCTATAATTAAATACCCGTGCAACGCCGGGCCATCAGCTAGTTAATCACTAAATCAAGAAAAGCTATCTCAGATTGATATGTAGCAAATGAGGTGCAAATGAGGATATGTGTTTATCCATACCATAACGTTCTGTAGTTCTTGTTATGATGCTGTTCATACCATGACGATGTCATCTATATAACGCTTCCCAAAAATACATATACTCAAAATATTGTGAAATGTACAGATATTTATCTTCAAATGAGGCCATATATAAGCACGCTACTGTGGGTGCCATCTTGGCACCCATAGCTGTTCTCCGTATTTTTAAAAATATTGATTGATCAAATTTAAAATAATTATATTCAAGAACTAAGGTGGCTATGTTGATCAAAAACTGGATCTGAGCACTAGACAAAGATAATACCTTAAGATGTTGACAATTCATTTCTTTATTTTAAATTATTTATTTAAGTTTTAACTACAATTCACAAGAGTAATCTTGTTCCATGCAATACAGAGAAAGAAACACATTTTATCCCTTCCTTAGACCACAATAAAAAGGGGTGTGATAATCAAATAATATTGGAGACATAAATTAAAGAATTAATTTCAAAGGAAAAGGCTTAGTGAGGCACGGCTACCTTCTAATTATATTCCATTCTACATCAATCCTTGGTAATCTTTTTAACTCTTAGGAACTCCTTTAAATGGTCTGAAGAAAAAAAACATATTTGGTTCCCAAGTACCTTACCAAACATTTACAGGGATAAGCTAATAGGAATGTAGCACCCAATTTAAGAGTTTCTTGACTTAAGGAAAGAAAATCTTTCCTTCGCTCTTGAGTCACTTTGGAAACATCTGGATAAATCCAGATACGTTGTGCTCCAAATAATTTTTGAGAATTTTTAAAATATAATCTTAAGACCATATTTAAATCTTGCTCAAAAACAAAAGATATTAGAAGCGTAGTTCTCTCAGTATCTGGATTCAAAGTTTGTTCTAAAAGAGCAGTAACATTAGCAAAATCAATCTGTTCCTCTTGTCCATTATTTTTCTCCATATTCTTTTGAGGAATCTTTTTATTTGGCAAATAGTAAATCTTATTTAAAGGAGGAATATTGTCAGAAGAAATTCCCAGACAATTCATTTCAATGGCAGTCTGTTGGGGGATATTGGTATACAGCGCTGTAATATCCATCGTAACCAAAACTGCTTGAGAAAGGACTGCATGTGCTGAAAGAAACAGCCTCGGGGTGACCCAGAGGCCAGGAAGGAAGCAGCCCCTCGACCAGGGCAATATCTGCGGAAATCACACAAACATCCCCGAACAAGCGTGCGGGCACGGTCCTCAGGAATGGTGGGCAATGGTCTGAAGGGAAAGAAATTGGACCTGGAGAGGGAAAGAGATACTTGAAGTGAGAACTGTTGAAAAATAAAGGGAGAAATGGTGGACCTGGGGGAGGAAGGCAGGCAGGCAATGGGAGAGGTGGGATGGGGGGGGGGGCAGTTGGGAAGAGAAAGGGAGAGAAGTTGGATCTGGGGTGGAAGAGAGATGGAAGGCCTGGGTGTGGAAGGGAGAGATGTAGCATCTCTTTTATTTTTCTTCTATCTCATTGTTCAGCATCAAGGGGGGAGGGAAGAACAACAGAAAAGATCGGGAGCAAAATGTTGGATCATGGGGAGAAAGAAAAAGAGATGGACCCATGGGAGGGCAAGAGGGAAGAGAGCTGGGGATGCTAGGGGATGGAGAGAAAGGGAAAGGGCGATATAGCCTGACCAGTGGAGAGAGGGAGGGGATTCTGCAAGTGGTGGGAAGCCATGTGGTCAAAAGGGAGATAACTAGTGAGAGAACAGTGGTAGAACAGTGGTAATGGGGAGTAGATAGAAGGAAATAGGAGGCTGGGAAAGGAGTGAGATGGGAAATGGGAGAGCTAGGGACTGAAAGAAGATGGAGAATTTAGAGGTAGCTTAAAATTTAAAAAGAAGAAGGGTGAGAGAAGGCAAGATTTGAGTGGACAGAGGCAAAAAAGAAAAGAAAAAGTTAAGAAAGCTGAAAGGGAAAAATCAATACGGAGACAGGCATAAGGATTGGAACAGAAGAGGAGAAAAATGGAGAGCAGACACTGGAAAGAGAATTAGTAGAAGATAGACAAAAAGCAGACAGAGAAATCAGGACCAAGATGATGGAAAAACAAAATGACCAGACAACAAAAGGTAGAAAAAACAATTTTATTTTCTATTTTGTGATTACAATATGTCAGATTTGAAATATGTATCCTGCCAGAGCTGGTGTTAGACAGCAAGCACAAACCAGGACCTAAGAGAGAAAAAGCTTTTTTTATTTATTTTGTTAATGTATAAAATTGTGTATAAAACTGCCCTACGAACCCGCCCAAATCCTCTCCCCCACAAGTCCCTGGAAAAATTTGCTTCTATTAAAGTGGTCCTTGGTGTCAAAAAGGGTGGGGACCACTGCTCTAGAGGAAAGGAGGGACAGGAGAGATATGATACAGAAATTTAAGTACTTGAAAGGTATTAATATAGAAACAAATCATTTCCAGAGAAGGGAAAATAGTAAAACTAGAGGATATAAATTGAGGTTGTAGGGTGGTAGACTTAGGAGTAATATTAGGAAATTATTTTTCACGCAGAATGGTTGATGCCGGAAATGCCCTCCTGAGGGAAGTGGTGGAGATGAAAATAGTAAAAAAGGCCAATACAAGTAAAAGGAAAAAATAAAAGTGTCTTTATTGAGAAATCAATTAAAAATGTATCTAGTGTTCAAAATGAAACAGGCAATATAATCAAAGAGGACCAAACACGGTCCATGTTTCAGCACTGTACCTTCCTCATGAGTCTCTTTGACTTGAGAGATGTAAGCCAACTGCAAGACAGAATAAAAGCTAGAAGAGTAGTATGAGGAGTATTAAGACCTTCATAAGAATGAAGGTGAAGAAGGAGAATAAGGAGTAAGACCTTCATTGAAAATGAAAGTGAAGATGCAGACCCTGAAAAGGAACATTTATTGTGTAGCTGCATTAAAACTTGTCCAGGTCTCATACACATTGCAGAAATCTTATCTTATTGTGTCAGCACTAATAAGAACCTATTCAGGAATTCAAGAGACTGACAAAGACACCTGCTGACTGTGATACTTCCTGAGTGTGGCAACTTTGGACACTTCTGTACTTTCCAAAGAAGTGTATGTTTGGGTCACCAAACCACACAACTTCAGGTCAAGATGGCCTACCAGAAGTCTTATCAACCACAAATGAAAAGTGCTGACAGACCCACAATCAAAGGACTCGCTCCCAGAAATTATTGACGCAGCATTAATAATGCATTGTCAGGGGAAAATAGAAAAGCCATATTTGGCACTAGGTGACATAATGCTTCAATATGGCTCTATGACCAACATGTATACTATCCAATCAACAAATGTGACAAAAATAATCCAATAGAAAGTAATCATGTGATTTGTAACCAGGAAATACCTTCCATTTTAAGCTACTGACTAAGAGTATAAAAGTAGTCCATTTGATCTATAACTGGAGGACGGATATTACATATCAGATACGCTGGCTATTCTGTATGTCATCCGTTGGCTCAATCTGCTGTACCTTTGGTTCATGTAAGCTGACTTTTGTTTATTAATAAACTTATATTATATACAGCGATTGGGTTGTCAGTGTGAGGTAATTTCTTTTAAGGTTTACCAGCGACCTTCAGAATACTGTAAACCAGGGACAGAATGAGAGTACTAGGGGATGTGGTATTTTTCATTGGATAACACTCTCCTCCTCCCTGCCTTGTCAGCTCCCAACCTCAAGGTAATCTTTAACTCCTCTCTCTCCTTCTCCACTCAGATCCAACAAACTGCTAAAACCTGTCACTTCCTCCTCCATATTATTACAAAAATCTGACCTCTCCTCTCCTCACCTTCTCATTACCTCTTGCTTAGATTAGTGCAACATACTTCTCTCAGATCTTCAGCTCACCCATCTGTCTCCCCTTCAATCCATTAAAAATGCTGCAGCCCAATTCATTTTCCACGAGAGCCACCACACTCACATTACCCTTCTTGTCAAATTACTTCATTGGCTCCCCATCCATTTCCGAATACAATTCAAACTCCCGTTACTGACTTGCAAGTGCATTCACTCTGTAGCCCCTCAATATTTTCCCCACCCTTGAACTCCGTTCATCAGGTAGGTCCCTTTTATCTGTGCCCTTCTCCTCCACTGCCAACTCCAGACGCTGTCCCTTCTTTCTTGCTGTGCTTTATGCCTGGAACAGGCTGCCAGAGTCAATATCTCATGTTCCATCTCTAGCAATATTCAAATCCAAGCTAAATGCCCACATTTTTTGAAGCTGCTTTCAACTCTTAACGCCCACTCACCATCAGATACTTATACCCATCATATCATTCCTTTTGCTAGAAACTCCCCGACCTTAATATGTCTTGTCTGTCCAAATTAGATTGTAAGCTTTTCTGAGCAGGAATGTTAAATGTACAACGATGCGAACCCTTTCAGCGCTATAGAAAGTATTAGTAGTAGTTTAAATCCCACTTTTTCGCACTTAATAGTCTTTCAACCTTGTTAGAGCAGTGATTACTTAGATTGCGAGCCCACTTAGGCAGAGAAAAAGCTTATATATCTTAACTTAATGTAACTGGCTTTGAGCTGAAATTTGAAAAAGGAGCGTAATCCTCAAGGACCGCTCTGCCCTAAGCCTTCTCAGCCATCCAGAAAAGTAGAGAAATGAATAGAAGCTCTTCCTGTAGTCACAAACCACCCCCTATCTCCAAGTCTCCTTATTCTTCCAGCAGAGAACGAGACGGACAAGGGAAAACCGTTGGTTGCCATAGTAACAAGAGGGTGGTGAGACTAAAACTACTTCCGGGTAGCGAACCCTTTCGACCCCGCGCTGCACGATGACGAACAGAAAGTGGGGTGGGAAGGAGCACAGGAAGAGTTTACATCACGGCCTGCCGTAGAGGCGACTGGGTGAGGTATTATGCGGGAAGTGTTGACGTAGTGCTCACTGCCAGGAGGAGGAGGAGGAGGAGGCGGAGGAGGGGGCCTCGGCGTTTTCCTTCTTTTCTCTTTTTCTTTTTTTCTTTTCTTTTTCTTTCTTTTCCCCCCTCCTGGTATTTTAGTTTATTTTTTTTTAATTTTCTTTCTGACGGCGTGCGTTTGTGTTTACTCTGCTTCTCCGGCCCCCCTTCCCTCCTTCACGGCTTCTTTTATAATCTGGTTTTCTCTGGGCCCTGCAGAGAGCGGGCCGCACGCAGCACTTAAGAAGGAAGGTGAGCTTTGCTTTGTTGTATTTTTTTTTTCTTCTTTTAAAGCTTAGGCCTGTGTATATCCTTGGCCTTTATCTCATTTTTTCTAAGTACACTCTGCTTTAATCTTTCTCGAAACCAAACCAGTCCCATCTATATTAAATTCATTGCTGCTCTTCAAAATTCAACCTCAAATTCTTTAGCCCTCCTCTCCAAATAGTCTCTTTAGTCCAGCCCCCTTTCAAGTCCTAACCCACTCCCAACCTTTAAAACAAACCTTCTTCCATTCTGTTGATATTAGTAATCATAATATTACATTATAAGTTTTCACATTTTGCAACTAGCCTCGGAATTTTTCTCCTGACGAGTCCTCTAATATACGTTGTGGGTTTTGGCATGGGTAGTGGAACAAGGTCGGCTGCTTGGGTCATGGCATGATCAACTTTTTGTCCTTCATGCCCCAAACCCTTTCTGCAAACTTTTATCATTTTTTTTAAAGTATCAGGCAGGTTTGAGGCCTGCTATGATATAGGGGCCCAGGGTATTGAGACTGGCTCCCCATCTCCACCTCCATATCGCTTCCCAATGCCAGCCTTATTCACATGACATTGGTAACTAGGGAGTTTGGGTGAATCATAGACTTAGTTTAGTTTGTTTGCTTCCTAACAAAGAAAAAAAAAGGTATTCCATTGCCTTTGGAATCTGTGAGGGATTTTTTTTGTAGCCCTAAAATCTATGCTGTAATAACTTTCTACACACTGCCTTGGTTGAATCTCTTTATAAACATAGTTAATAAATCCCAATAAATGAATAGATATTGTAAACTTTTCAGTTGAATACAATCATCCAAGTACTTTAGGTAGTTTGTCTGTAAAGCCCCAGTATCCTAATCATTAATGCTTTTTCTTTAAAGATTTCTGTGAAATCTTTGTTTAAAGTTCAGCAGTGTGATTTTTGTGCTCTTGTATAATGAAAGGTAGTTAAATAACATTCAATGCCTAATTTAGTATGTTTCTTTTATATGCAGAATGGGAGAAATTCCTCACTTAATTAGTGATCTTTTCACTCATTCCTATTCTGTGACTGTAACAGCAGTCAATATCGGTTGTGTTTTTTGGGTCCTGTAATAGTCATTAGGATTATTTTCATAAAAGTTTTAGGCATGGTTAGGCAAGGTCACAAAGTACTTATTTTGGGGGGTTATTAGAAGGAAATGATAAACATTGTTATTTTTAATCTTTCAGCTAAAAAATAGCAAATAATCTCCACGATCATATCAGTTAATCGTATTACTATATGTTACATATATTACATGAAGGGGGTTTTCTTAAGCCAGGGAGGATGCTCATGAAATAGTAGCGTTCATAGGGTTTTCCCTAAGAAAAATAGATTTATAATGCTAAATGTACAGTGGGATTGCAATTTTAAGCTAGATCTGGTTCTGTTGACTTACAGCCATTCTTGGCATTGATGGTCTAGTTCTGATTATCAGAAACACTACTAAGGTATGAGTTCAAGTCAGTTTATCCAAGTGGATTTGAATATGGATAGAATTTTTTTTTTTCTTTTTGACTTTTTATTTTGGGAGAGGAGGAAGCTTTATTTTTATTGTTCAAAAAGAGATGCCGCTGTGTACTTAAAAGGTGGCTGCAGTGACATTTTGTAAATCATAATGCTCATGAAATACATTGGGATTCTTTGTAGCCATATGTAATACAAATGATTGTAAACAATTGAGAGCAGTTAACAGGAACATTTGAGGCAGAAAAATATCCTACAGATGTTCATAATGTGGTAATTGTATAGACAATAAATGATATATGGATGTGATCCCCAGAGAAGACACTACAAGGATTTTATGATATACAGGGAAATACATGGTCGAATCACATTATTATGACCACTTGCTAATATCCAGAATAACTGCCTCTGGCAGCATAGATGGCAGCTACACACCATGGGAGTGACTCAATAAGATGCTGGATGGTTGCTAGAGATATCTGGAGCCATGTAGACTGCAGTGCATCTGATAGTTGCTGACGGGTGTGTGTGGTGGTGGGTCCAGTCAAGCATGTCGATCGAGGTGGTCCCAAATGTGCTTTATTGGGGTAAGGTCTGGAGAATTTGGAGGCCAAGGAAGTAGCTAGAAATCTTGGTCATGCTCTGTGAACAATTCTGGTGATATGACATGATGTATTGTCGTGTGAAAGATCCCATCGGCCATAGGGAAGACCGTTAACATGTACAGGTGTCCTTGATATGCAAGGATGGAGAGATACCATATCGGCTGAGAGCGCCTCCAGAGGTTTCAAGGGATTCAAATCATACCAAGAAAACAGTCCCCCAAGCCATCCTGCCACTAGCTTGTGTACATCCAACAATGTTTGCTGGGTGTTTGTTCTGCCTGACATGCCAATGTCCATCTGTTTGATAGAGCCAAAATGTGACTCATCATAGAAGGCAACCCATCCTGTACAGGAATACCAACACTGTGCAAGTCCAGTGTTGGTATTCCTGAACAAATTGCAGACATTTTTTTGTGATGAACCCTCATGAGCATGGGTGCAGTCACCAGCCGCCTGCTCTGGAGCCCCATTCGCAACAGGGTTCACTGCACAGCTGTTTCTGACACACATCTGGAAGCCCCCTGGTTTGTTTGGAAGGTGAGTTGTTCCATGTAGCCTGCCTATTGGCCTGCACCAACCTGCGCAGTCAACATTCACCTCTTGTGTTGATGGCTCATGCTGTCCCACCATCAAAAAGGTTTCATTCATCAACTCATGGTACACTTTAACCACAGCAGCCTGTGAACAGTTCATAAACTCTGCTGTTTATGAAATGCTGCCACCCTTGTCCCAGTAACAGATGATCATGCCTTTTTCAATGTCTGATAAATTGCGCTTTTTTTCTCCACGACAGCCATGGTTGTTATAGTGGCAACTTGCTGACATCCCACTTTATATACCCACAAAGTCTGCATGAGACACATGCATTTGTTCATTGGCTGTGTGCCCCTAATGTCAGAGGTAGGTGGTGGTCATAATAATGTGACTTGACTGTGTATAAAAGGTGAAGAAGAGTACATTAGTAGTGGTCTTTTCTTTGCTCAAAATGTTTTGATGATAGGTAGGTTGGTTAAAGTTGGACGTGATTTTTAAAAAAATATATTTATCAGGTTACCTTCTGGTGTAGTGGTTTAAATACAGTTCAGATTGTTAAAAATGATATAATTAGATCATGTGTTAATACTGTTCATTAGCTAATGCCAACTTTGCCTTCAACAGCCACATGAGTTTGTGGATTTCTGACACCACAAGTGTTGTGTTTTTAGTTTGAATTCTTATGCCATATATCTACAGATTGGTGTGTAGAAGGCAGTTAATGTAACTATTTTGTTTATAGAATCTTTATTGCTGTAATTACTAATATGATTGTTGCATGTTGCAACCCTTCTCTGGAGGTTATGCTCAGTAAGAGGAAAATGGCATACCTTGAGAGTGCCAAGTGGCTGTGGATTAATGGTTTAGTGATGTCATGAAGATGCCATTGGAATTAATGGCCTGTTGACCAAGAAGATGTAATTGTACTACCCATTTTTATATGCCTTTCCATTTGTGATACTAGTGAACCTCTTTGGTGTTCGTGGGATAAGTCTTCATAAAAATAAGTACACTGGATTATTCTCTTATTTGATACTAAGATGAACTTTATTAGACAGACTTTATTATATATATTTTTGACTTTGAGGAATTTATATGCATTCTGCATTGAAGAACTTAGTGGTGTTTTTAAAGACCTGTTATGTGTCTGATCTCTTTAAAAGATTTTAAGATAATTCATCTTGCATGCAAACTGATTGCCTGTCTGTTTTGGCGACACTGATGTCTTTTCTCTACCTTTTCATAGACATCTGTCCTATGTTTTGGTTCTATTTTGTTAGCCTCTGGCACTATTTAAACACACTTAAATGAAGAACCATTAAATAACCTCGCCCCCTAATTCCAAGGCCCAAAACTAATTATACTTTCCACCTTGAATCTCATGTACTGACATAATGTATCTTTATTGTAAAACCCACCTGCACCCCATGTACTGATAAAACGTATCTTTATTGTAACCCATGTACTGACTAAATTTATCTTTATGGTAACCCACCTGTATCCCATACACTGACAAAATGCACCTTGATAGTAAACCACTTGTATTGTAACCCACTTGCATCCCATGTACTGACAAAATATATCTTTACTGTAACCCACTTGTATCCCATGTACTGACAAAATTATTCTTTAATGTAAACCACTTGCATCCCATGTACTGACTAAACGTATCTTTATTATAAACCGCTTCGAACTTCACGGTATAGCGGTATATAAGAAATAAATTATTATTATTATTATCATCCCAAGAATGTTAGAGCTAATCTTACAGTTATTCAGCACTTTTTTCATAAAAAGTAATCACTGTCTTATAGATCCTCAGCGGGCCACCAGGCACTCAAACTTCTTTCATAGTGCTGGGCTTTATGCTCCCCATCGTCATTGGATCCGGTTTTATAACTTTTTAAATATTTTTATTAAATGCTTTTATTAAATTTAAATAAATATGTACTAAAAATACTTAGCTGTGCAAAGACGCTTCATGTGGGAGTAGAGTCACCAACATGTTTCGCCCATGAATCTCGAAGGCTACCACTCACGACTCTATGGTTGGTTGGAATGGTTAAATTAGGGAGTGGTAGCCTTGAAAAAGCCTTTGAGATTAATGGGCGAAACATGTTGGTGACTCTATCCCCGCATGAAGCGTCTTTGCACAGCTAAGTACTTTTAGTACATATTTATTTAAATTTAATAAAAGCATTTAATAAAAATATTAAAAAATTTATAAAACTGAATCCAATGACGATGGGGAGCATAAAGCATGGCACTATGAAAGAAGTTTTGAGTGCCTGGTGGCCCGCTGAGTATCTATAAGACAGTGGTTACTTTTTATGAATGAAGTGCTGCATAAATATTAGATTAGCTCTAACATTCTTTGGTTTTATTTTGTGACATACTGTATAAATATATTTGAATGTTGGGTTTTTTGGAGGGTAAATTAGTATTTTTTTTCCATTCAAATTTCTGGTGTGTTACTTGATTTCAGTACCTTTGAACAGGTTATATCAACCTACCTTTGAAAATATACATAATGCATCATATTTGACAGTTATTGTCAAAGCTACCAAAATGTACTGTACTTAAGACATGGATTGGCCACTCTTGGAAGCAGGATATCGGGCTAGATCAGCGGTCTCAAACTCAAACCCTTTGCAGGGCTACATTTTGGATTTGTAGGTATTTGGAAGACCACAGAAAAAGAAGTTAATGTCTTATTAAAGAAATGACAACTTTGCATGAGTAAAGCTCATTATAGTTTATAAATCTTTCCTTAATTGCTTCTGATAATTTCAGCTATACACAGCTGAAATCAGTACAACATGCAGAAAGTGAAGTTTAGATAGTTTCTAATTTATGCATTTTGCATTGCTTTCAGCTGTGTATAGCTGAAATTATCAGAAGCAATTAAGGAAAGATTTATAAAACTATAAAGAGTTTTACCTCATGCAAAGTTGTGATGTAGATTCTAATCTAAAGTATCAACTGCAAGAGACAAGACTTTGGTGTAATCTTCTAGGCTTTTTTGTAGCGGGGAGAATCAATATCTGACTTGTGCCTGGAAAACTTGTGCCTTAAGTGTGCCTTAAGTGTCCTGTGGTTGCGTCCGCAACCGCCTTCAGCTCTCACCTCCTTCAACACCGGATACAACTGCCTTCTTACATCAAGCAGTCACCGCCAGGAGAGGTGCCGAATTTTGCGAGAGTTCACGAGATTACGTACCCATGCACAAGCTGCACTGCCTGATTGCCCGCTTCACTGCTGTAACCTCACGCAAGCGCTTTCCTGCGACTGTATGCGATTGTCCTCTCCACTTCACCTCACATTCGCGTACAAACACAGAAAAGCGCTTGTTTGAGGTTACAGCAATGAGGCGGGCAACATTACAGAACAATGGTAACATACCGAGGGCCTCAAAATAGTATCTGGTGGGCTGCGAGTTTGAGACCACTGGGCTACATGGACCTATATATCTGACCCAGTATGGCTATTCTTATTTATTTATTTATTTTGATTTATATCCCATCCTCCCAAAAGAGCTTAGAATGGATTACAAGTTTACATACATAATAAAGCGTAACAGGGTTTACATAAGAAAGTATAGTAATGTTGAGCTTGACAGCACATTTTAGATCATGGCATGATAGCACAATACATAGGGGAGCATGATAGTATTCAAAATGCATGGCAATTCTTAATAGGATATGACAGGACAAGACAGGCATGAGGTGGTGAGGTTGAGTTTAGTATGACATTATGGTAACTAGTAGAGCTTGACAGTACATTATTGTGCCTGACGGTACAAAGTGTGGTAAGGCATTGCATGGCAGTGCATTAGGATGCATGTACACGGTATGGCACACAATACAAACAGGAGCATGACAGGAATATGACAGTACATTTGCATGGCAGGACAATACATGCTTGTGAATGATACGCTAGGTATGCTATAGCATGGAATGAATGTCTGGTAAAGTGTGGAAGTATTGGCAGTGACAGTGCATGACAGGATGTGTTAGGTATGACATGGTATGGAATCTATAAGAATAACTGGATTGGGTGAGGGGATTCTGGCTTTTTTTAATTAAGTCCTAAATTTTTGAGTACCTCTTACTCTTGTTTTGACTTTCTTACTTTGCCAGAGAGCATTGGATTGGGGGGGAGGGAGATAAGCAAAAAGCAGCTTCTTGATTTTAACTACATACTATTCTGAAGCATTGTCTTCATGAATCAATGAGCTTCATGTCTAGATCTGATTTGAGGGGCAGTATTCAAATCTCCTGCATTGGTGCAAATACCACAAGTACTTTTGTCCATGGAGTTTGCTACAGGTATGATTTTGCTTTAATTTGTTTTGGATTATTTTTCCTTATCAGCATCAAATGAATCCAGAGACGAATGGGTTGTGTTCACCTACCAGCAGACGGATTGCTGTAATTTGTTTTTAATTATTTATTTAAGGTATCACTATATAAAACAGAATCACCATACTTCTGATATACATAGACATCCTATCAAGAATACAATGGAAATGCTGTATATATAAAAGAACATTCTGTGCAATGTGTCTAGTGGTCCTGAAATGATAGGGTTCTGTATCTCAACTGGCAAGTTGCTTACAGAAAACTGTCAATCATAGATGGAATATTATATTATTGCACTAATCATATGTCTGGCATTAATCCAGTTGTGTTTTAGGAGGCTTCTAAGGTGGTCCTTAGAGGCCATATTATCACCTATGTTTCTGGGAGGAGAAAAAGGCAAGAAGATGAGCTTTTTAACCTTTCTAGAGAACTCCAAATGCTGCATAGGCAACATATCGTTAGTCTGAATGATGTGTATAGGCATAAGTTAAATGAAGTCAGGAGGAAGATTTATGATATTCTCTCCCAAAGGGTATCAAGGGATTTATACTATCAAAGATATAGAATGTATAGGTAGGGAAGAAAGCAGCTAGATTGCTAGCCAATTTAGTCCTTTCACATAGGAAAAACCAGGCGATCTTATCAATTAAAGATACAAAGGGAAATATTCGTACCAATGAGCACCATATAGGAACACAATTTATACAATATTAGTGCATGTTTTCAAAATGTTATAGTACGAAAACGAAATGCTCAACTCAGTATATTAAATGTGCCCATAACCCAGAGGGAAGTAGTAGGTAATAAAATAATCTGAAAATAAATATCTAAAAGTAACTAAAGCCCCCAGGACCAGATGGGTATGGGCCAGAATGTTATAAGTTCTTGTCAGACTTAATATCCTCATCCATGTGTGAAGCTTATAACAATTTGAGTGCAGATGGAGGTCTGGAATGCCAAACCTGGCTACCTAATCTGGGAAAAGACCCTATACAGGTAGTGTCTTATTGTCCTATATCACTACTTAATCAAGATGCTAAACTATTAGCAGTAATTTTGGCTAAAAATTTGAAGACCAAGCTAGATTTGTCCGGGGAGGTACACCTCTATTAATCTTACTAGAGCTTTGCTGGCTGTGTATGAACAGCAAAGACTGCTGCTAAAGTAAGCCTATATATGGAATAGGTATTTGATAGTATATCATGGCAATATTTATTTTAGGTTTTAGGCAAGTATGGACTAGAGGGGAGCTTCAAGGACTGGGTGTAGAACTTGTATTTGCATCCTGTCTGCTAGTAAATGAAAAACTCACCGACTTCTTTGATATGGAGCGGGGGACTATCTCCACTTCTTTATTTGTTAGCTGTTGAACAGTCAGCTACTAAGATCAGGGAGGCCTCTCATATTAAAGGCATACAAATAGGAGACCAAGAAAGCAGAATTAAACCTATTTGCAGGCAACATACTTTTATATCTAGAACAGTGCACTAAACATCTGGATAGAGCTTTGGAGTTGATAAAGGATTTGGGGAAAAATCTGAGGACTGAGGGTTAATTGTGAGGCTTTCTGAATTTTAGTGCAATCTAGAGAGTTGCACAGGGACAGAAATCAAGCCCATCCCTACCTGTCCCCGCTAGAAATTGAATCTGTCCCCATAAAACATAGTTAGTTCATTTAATTATGCTACTGAATTAAAGGTTCTGGTAGAGACCCATTTACAAATAAGCAAAGACACTTTGGGGTCCTTTTACTAAGGCGCACTAAAGATTAGCATGCCCATAGAATATAATGGGTGCATTAGCATTTAGCGCCCGCTAAACCGGTTAGCGTGCCTTAGTAAAAGGACCCCTTTATTCATATGGAAATATTAATTCCTTAGCATCGTCAGCAGATGACTCCAGAGACTAGTGGGATAGCACATATCTACCAGCAGGTGGAGATAGAGAACTGATTCACAGGTGTATATCTTGGATGGAGTCTCTCTCTCCAGCAGGTTGGATGGTTGCTGTTCCGATAGTTCCTGGATCTCTGTGGGCTCCTTTGTGGAAGGCTGTTTCTCCTGCTGCTTCGGCTCCAGTTGAGTTTAGGGGTGTCGGCAGATTACAGTTCTGACTTTGGGGGCAACACCTGGGCCCTCCCAGGTCCCTTCCCTACCTTCACCGCCCGTGAAGAAAGTTTCTTGGTCTGGAGGGCTTCTTTCCCATAAGAAAAAAACCCAAACAAACCCCTGCCGTTTTGCTTGGAACCAGGTTTGCCTGCACAGTGTTGTGGCTTTGTGCCGGATTGGGCCTTTCAGGACAGGAGCACGTGAGTACCGCTGTGTTTTGTTTGCTGGGGAGAGACATGGCAGTGGAGGCAGTGAAACGTTGCTCGTGGTGTGGGAAGTGCTGCTCTATTTTAGGGCTTTGTTCGGCTGGTTGCACAGGAGACGCGGGTGCAGCAACTATTTCAGCACCGGAGGGTGCACCTCCTCCTCGCGCCAAAGACGCAATTGGGGAGAAGAAGGCAGGACTGGTTTTGACTGCGCCTGTGGAGGTGCGGCCGTGCACCTCGGCTGCGGTGGCAGAAGTGCGGGCGCCAGGAATGGTGGTGGCCTTAGGTAGCCTCTTGCCGGAGTTTGTGCTTTTGCTGCATAAGGTTTCCTCGCTTTAGAAGGCAATCCCAGACCAAGGGGAGAGGTTCTCCGTGGGAGGCCTAGCCTAGGGGGCGGTGTTAAAGCCACTGTTTGGTCATAACGGGTCCAAGAGGCGTAGAGTGCCTGAGGCTGAGGACTTTGCCTACACGGAGATCCCTCTACCTCTGTTTGGTTCCGGGGGGAGGGGGGGGCGTAGGCTGGGGTGCAAGACATGGATGTGGAGGAGGCTGGAGGGGATGATCCCTTGGCGTTGCACCTGTTCCATAGGGAGGAACTGGTGGCCTTTATTTCTAAAGCTATGCACTGTCTGCACATTTCCCTTCTGGATACAAAAGGGGGGAGGGGGTGCCCAATCCCCTTATGGCGGGCACTAGGTGGCCGCCTAAGACCTTTGCTGTGCATGAGGCCATGCAGGAGTTGATTTCTGAGCAATGGACTGCGCCAGTCGGGCTTCAAGGTGGCAAGGGCTATGTGTTTGTTGTATCCTGTGGCTCTCGAGGAGCAGGATAAATTTAAACTTCCTAAAGTGGACACCTTAGTGGCGGCAGTCACTAGGAAAATTACTCTTCCGATCGAGGGAGGTATAACTCTGAGGGACCCTCATGATAGGAAGATTGAGTTTTCTTTAAGGTCTTCATTTGATGTGGCAGCCCTGACTGCAGGCAGCTGTGTGCAGTTCTTAGTTTCAAGTTTCAAGTTTATTTAAATTTGATGATTCGCTTATTACAATCTAAGCGAGTAACATTAAAAGAAAAAATATAAAACATACAACATTAAAATATATATTGTACTACATTAAAAGGGGGTAGAAACATAGAAACATAGAAAAAAGCAGCAGAAAAGGGCTATAGCCCACCAAGTCTGCCCATTCCAAGTATCCCCTCCCCTGAATTTACTCCCTTAAAGATCCCACGTGAGTATCCCATTTTCTCTTAAAATCCGTCACGCTGCTGGCCTTTATCACCTGGAGTGGGAGTCTGTTCCAATGATCCACTACTCTTTCGGTGAAGAAGTACTTCCTGGAGTCGCCATGAAACTTCCCTCCCCTGATTTTCAGCAGATGCCCTCTGGTGGTCGAGGGTCCCATGAGCCAGAAGATATCATCTTCTGACTCGATGTGTCCCGTGATGTACTTATATGTTTCAATCATATCTCCCCGTTCTCTTCTTTCCTCAAGTGAGTACAGCCGCAATTTTTTAAATCTTTCTTCATACGTGAGATCCTTGAGCCCCAAGACCATCCTGGTGGCCGTTCGCTGAACCGACTCGATCCTCAGCACGTCCTTTCGGTAGTGTGGTCTCCAAAACTGAACACAGTACTCCAAGTGAGGCCTCACCATGGCTCTGTACAACGGCATCATAACTTCAGGTCTCCTGCTGACGAAACCTCTGCGGATACACCCCATCATTTGTCTTGCCCTGGAGGAAGCCTTCTCCACTTGATTGGCAACCTTCATGTCCTCACTAATGATCACCCCTAGGTCGCGTTCCGCCGTGGTCCTAACCAAGGTCTCACCATTTAGTACATAAGTTCTACGCGGGTTTCTCTTACCCAGATGCATTATCTTGCATTTTTTAGCATTGAAGCCTAGCTGCCAAGTAGTTGACCATTGTTCCAGCAACAGTAGGTCGTGTGTCATATTATCAGGTAATAAGCTTTTGCCTACTATGTTGCAAAGTTTGGTGTCGTCGGCGAACAGTGATACCCTTCCTCTAAGTCCTTGCGTCATATCTCTTATGAATAAGTTAAATAGAATCGGGCCCAGGACCGAGCCCTGCGGCACTCCACTGATCACGTCCGATGCTTCGGATGGGGTACCGTTCACCACCACCTTCTGAAGTCTACCGCTCAGCCAATCCCCAACCCATGTAGTTAGAGTGTCTCCTAATCCTATCGATTTCAGCTTGTTCAGTAATCTTCGATGAGGGACGCTATCAAATGGTTTACTGAAGTCCAAATATACCACGTCCAGTGACTCTCCGGCGTCCAGTTGTCTAGTAACCCAGTCAAAAAAGCTAATCAGATTAGATTGGCAGGATCTGCCCTGGGTGAACCCGTGTTGGTGTGGATCACGCAGTTTTTCTTCGTCTAGGATTGTGTCAAGATTCTGTTTGATCAGTGTTTCCATGAGTTTACACACTATAGACGTGAGACTCACTGGTCTGTAGTTTGTTGTCTCTGTCCTGCAGCCCTTTTTGTGGAGTGGGATTACGTTGGCGGTTTTCCCAGTCCAAGGGGACCCTTCCTGTGCTTAGGGAAAGATTGAAAAGAACAGATAATGGTTCTGCCAGGACTTCCCTTAACTCCCTGAGCATTCTGGGGTGTAGGTTATCCGGTCCCATGGCTTTGTTTACCTTGAGTCTTTATAGTTCGTCATAGACGCTACTGGGCGTAAATTCAAAATCTTGAAACGGGTCTTTCTGGTTATCTCCCGTCTGCAGCTGTGGACCAGCTCCCGGCGCTTCGCGGGTGAACACTGAACAGAAGTATTTTAGTAGTTCTTCCTTCTCAGAATCTGATTCCGCAAAGTTACCGTCCGATTGCTTCAGGCGTACTATCCCATCTTTGTTTCTTTTCCTGTCACTAATATAGCTGATGAAAGATTTATCCCCTTTCTTAATTTTCCGTGCTAGCTCTTCCTCCATTCGGAGTTTGGCTTCTCTGACTGCTGTTTTGACAGCTTTAGATCTGTCTAGATAGTCCTCTTTCGCCCCATCTCTGCCTAAATGTTTGTAGGTGATAAATGCGTCTTTTTTCTGTTTAACTAGGTCTGAAATTTCTTTACTGAACCATTGGGGTCTTTTGTTTCTCCTGCGTTTACTTACTGTCTTTATGTATCGGTCTGTTGCTTCGTGTAGGATGGACTTCAGAGACGACCACATATCCTCCACATTGTCAGATATTGCTTGTTTATGTAGCTCCTGATGGACAAAATCTCCCATGCGGTTGAAGTCTGTGCCTCTAAAGTTGAGAACCCTTGTTGCTGTGTTTGTCTTAGGGAAACCTTTCTTGAGGTTGAGCCATACCATATTATGGTCGCTGGAGGCCAGTGTGTCTCCTACTGAGACTTCTGTGATGCTATCTCCGTTGGTGAGAATTAGGTCTAGTAACGCCTGGTCCCTGGTGGGCTCCAATACCAATTGCTTGAGACGTGCACCCTTTATGGAGGTTAATATTCTTTTGCTGCTACCCGTAGTCGCGGAGAGTGTGTTCCAATCTGCATCTGGCATGTTGAAGTCTCCTAGCATTACTGTGTCCCCGCGCAGTGTGATGTTCTCTATGTCCTCGATTAATTCCATGTCTTTGTCCTCCTGTTGCCTGGGAGGTCTATATATCACCCCAAGGTATAGGCATTTTTCATTCCCTCTGGCCAGGTTCACCCAGAGGGATTCCCCGGTGTATCTAACATCTGTGATTCTGGTGGTTTGGATGCTTTCCTTAGTGTATAGCGCTACTCCTCCTCCCAATTTACCCTCTCGGTCGCAACGAAGTAGGTTGTACCCTGGTATAACCATATCCCACCCATGCGATTCCGTGAACCAGGTTTCGGATATCGCTATCACGTAAAGATCGGCGTTTGTTATCTCAGTCTCTAATGCTAGAATTTTATTGCCCAAGCTGTGTGCATTAACATACATAGCCCTCCATATCTGTGAAGAGATTCCTTTACGAGCTAGTGTGGCTCCTAAATTATCAGTGATATTTCTCCCTGAATTATTGTGGATATCATTTGTACTTACCTTAGACTTGGTAGTGTGAGTGTGACTTGCCTCCTCAGGGTGGTTTCTTACTGCTCTAGGATATAAGTATGTACCCTCCCCCAACTTACCTAGTTTAAAGCCCTATGGAGTAGGCGGGCCAATCGATGTCCAAATACGTTTCTACCTCTTCTGGTTAGGTGGAGTCCGTCTGGTCCTTGTAGTCCCTGGAGCGTCTCGGGGACTACAAGGACCAGACGGACTCCACCTAACTCCACCTAATCGACAGACTGACAATACGGACTGACTAAGATACGTTGGGGAAGAACAAAAGGGGATAAAAGTTACAAAGTGTTGTTTCCCAGAGGGAAGAGAAAGAGTATCTGGAGGGCGGGGAAAACATTTGGATTAGGGTTTGATAAATAAAAAGAACTGTTTTTGGATGTTGAAAGTTAAGGAAAAGTGAATAAAAGAGGTATTTTAGAGATTAAAATGGGTTTTAAAAAGAAAAGTTTTTAGATTGGTTTTAAATAAATTAAGGTCTTTAATTTCTCTAATATATAAGGGAAGAGTATTCCAGATGAGGGGGGCCATGACTGAAAAGATGTCATGACGTCTGGTCCCTATAATTTTTAGAGAAGGGACCATTAGCAGCCCTTGTGTATCCGACCGCAGGGAACGATTCGAAGTATATGGAACTAGAAGCCGATCTATGAATTGTGGTTCATTGGTAATTAATGTTTTAAATACTAATAGTGCTATTTTATATGTTATTCGTTGGTTAATGGGCAGCCAGTGTGATTCTATTAAAAAAGGTGTTACATGATCATATTTCTTTCCATTATGAATTATTTTAATTGCAATATTTTGGATTATTTGTAGGTGTTTTTTTTTTCCTTTTGAGTGATATTTAACAGAAGTGAATTGCAATAGTTTAGTTTGGATATAATGAGGGAGTGTATTAAGATATTTAAGGATTGCGGTTCTAAGTACTTAGACATTGAACGGATTAGACGTAGACGATAAAAACAGCATTTAACTAAGTTGCTGACGTGTTCTTGGTAAGAAAATTTGTCGTCGATAATTACTCCTAATAACTTAAGTGAAGTAACTAATTCAATAATTGTATTGTCTATTAAAAAAGGAGTTGATAATTTTAGTCTCTGTTTTGATGAGAAGAGTAGAGCTTTAGTCTTTGATATATTTAAAGCTAATTTGTTTTGTGTGAGCCAGTTTTTGATTTTTTCTAATTTTTGATTGATTTGAATTATTTCGTTAGGATTTTCGGGGTTGAATGGGTGTATTAGTTGTATATCGTCAGCGTAGGTATAAGTAGTGAAACCTATAGATTGACTGAGACTAAGTAAAGGTGAGAGAAAGATGCGGCACGGGCCTGTCTTCAGTGGATCCAGCTGTTTACTGATGGAGTGGTAGAGTCCGGTGGGGCTCTGTCCCCAGACTTTCCTGATGTGGAATCAGGGCTGGCATATCTGGCTGATGCCTTATATGATTTGATTAGGGCTTCAGCTTACGCAGATGGCTCTAGCAGTAGAATCTAGGCGGCACCTATGGCTGCAGCATTGGGCAGCGGACGCTGCCTCCAAGTTACGCCTGGTATGTCTTCCCTTTAGGGGCAGGTTACTGTTTGGCGAGGACCTGGATAAATTGGTGAAGGATTTTGGAGTCTTTAAGTCTCAGAGGTTGCCAGAAGATAGGTCCAGAAGGGCAACTCAGTATCCCTCATCTATAGCCCAGGGAAATCAGCATTTAGGGCCTCCTATTTGGCAGCATATAGTGCCAGGTCCAGGGTTAAGCAGCGGTGACTTTCGTTCTCGCCCTGAAAAACCCTCGGCCTTGAGGGTAGATCCTCCTCAGTCCTTCTGATTTCCATAATGACGGGGTTTTGGCTCCTTCTACCAAGTGAATGGGGAGGGAAGGGGAGGGGGGGCTGGCCTCATTTCTGGCAGAATGGGCCAAGATTACGTAGATCCTGGAGATCTTCTGGATAGGTCACGAAGGTTACGGTTGAGAATTCTTGTTTCCAGGCGCAGATTCTTTCTGGGCATCCCTGTGGCCAGGGACCGAATAGGAGATTGTGAGAAGTTCACTCCGGGGCCAGCGAGCCTTAGAGCCAGGGGTTGTGGTTCCTGGCAGTCAGAAGGGCTCTAGGCTCTATTCCAGGGTTTTGAAGGCCCACCAGTGGGTCATTTGGTTCCCCAGGAGATTGGGACTCCAGGTGGTATGTCCTTTCATTCCCTTGTGGCAAGTTCCCCAGCTCCCCAACAGGCATGGGGAGAAGGCTCAGGAAGTAGAGTGGTGGGGGGGGGGGTTAACTCTAACTCTCCGGACGGTGAAGGGGCACATATTACTTCATCTGGCTCGCTGCTTCATAGAAAGAAACATAGAAAGATGATGGCAGAAAAGGGCTATAGCCCATCAAGTCTGCCCACTCTTCTGACCCACCCCATTAAGTCTGAGTGCTAATGACCTAGTTCCTTAACTCTACCCTCGTAGGGATCCCATGTGGATGTCCCATTTATTCTTAAAGTCAAGCACGCTGGTGGCCTTGATCACCTGCATTGGAAGCTTGTTCCAGTGATCTACTACCCTTTCTGTGAAGAAATACTTCCTGGTGTCACCATTAAATTTCCCTCCTCTGAGTTTGAGCGGGTGCCCCCTTGTGACCGAGGGTCCTTTGGGAAAGAAGATGTCGTCTTCCACCTCGACACGTCCTGTGATATCTCAATCATTTCCCCCCTTTCCCTGCGTTCCTCTAGTGTGTAGAGCTGCAATTTGTTTAGTCTTTCTTCGTACGAGAGACCCTTGAGCCCGGAGATCATCCTAGTGGCCATCCGCTGAACCGACTCAACTCTAAACATGTCTTTATGGTAATGTGGCCTCCAGAATTGCACACAGTATTCCAGATGAGGTCTCACCATAGTTCTGTATAGTGGCATTATGACTTCAGGTTTGCGGCTGATGAAGCTTCTACTGATACATCCCATCATTTGCCTTGCCTTGGATGAGTCCTTCTCTACTTGTTTGGCAGCCTTCATGTCTGCACTGATGATTACTCCCAAGTCTCGTTCTTCTGAAGTCCTAGCTAGTGTTTCTCCATTTAAGGTGTAAGTTTTGCATGGATTTCCGCTGCCGAGATGCATGACCTTACATTTCTTAGCGTTGAAGCCCAGCTGCCATGTCGAGGACCAGTTTTCCAATGTAAGCAGATCCTGCGTCATACTATCCTGCCGATTGCTTTCACTTACTATATTACATAGTTTGGCGTCATTGGCGAATAGTGTTACTTTACCCTGAAGCCCTCGGGACAAGTCCCTTATGAATATGTTAAAAAGGGATGGACCCAGGACTGAGCCCTGTGGCACTCCGCTAGTCACATCCGATGTCTCAGAAAGGGTGCCGTTGACCACCACCCTCTGAAGTCTACCACTCAGCCAATCATTAACCCATGCAGTTAGTGTCTCACCTAACCCCATCGATTTCATCTTGCTTAGCAGTCTACGGTGTGGGATGCTGTCAAAAGCTGTACTGAAATCCAAGTACACTATGTCCAGAGATTCTCCTGAGTCTAGTTTTCTTGTTACCCAATCAAAGAAGCTGATAAGATTGGATTGGCATGACCATGTTGACTGGGATCCCTTAGATTCCCCTCATCCAAAATCGTGTCTAATTTACCTTTAAGTAGTATTTCCATGAGTTTACACACTATTGATGTGAGACTCACTGGTCTTTAATTCGCAGCCTCTGCTCTGCATCCCTTTTTGTGCAGCGGGGTGGATATTTCGGGGTTGTCCGCAGCCCTCAGGTTAGACTCCTAGGGGGAGGTGATCACCGGTCACTCCGCTTTGGTTGCAGGGGACACCCATCTGCGTCCCACAGGAGTAGGTTCAGGGGACACCCATCTGCGTCCCACAGGAGTAGGTTCATGGGGATGCTCCCTTCCATTGTGGTCTTACGGCCTGGCTATTGACAGTCGAGGTTGCAGTGTAGGGGGTATTCCAAGCAGGTTATCTGTACTCTGCTGCAGGCAAGGATGAGATCTACCTCTACGACTTATGCTAGGATCTGGCGGGTATTTGAAGCTTGGTGCATTCAATTAAAGTTTCTTCCTTTTCAGGTTTCCCTGTCTCAGATTCTTTCCTTCCTGCAAGAAGGGGTTGCTAAAGGGTTGGCCTACAATTCCATTCGGGTATAGATAGTGACTATTACCTGTTACAGAGGGAAGGTGTCAGGCTTGTCTGTAGGGTCTCACCCTATGTAGTATGGCTCCTTAAGGGTGTTAACTGCATTAGGCCACCTTTGTGGAGGCCATGTCCGGATTGGAGTCCTTAAAGGTTTACATGGGACACCTTTCAAGCCTTTGGATAACGCGACACTCAAGGATATTACCTTAAAGGCAATTTTTCTGGTGGCCCTGGCTTCAGCCAGGTGGATTTCTGAGTTGCAGGCTTTTCGGAAGCCGGCGTTTCGATTCGGATTGTTCCTTCCTTTCTTTCAAAGGTGGTGTCTCCTTTTCATGTCATTCAAGTCCTCTTTCTACCATCCTTTCGGGAAGAGGATTGGGGTCAAGGTTTCCTGACTTGCATTTGCTCGATGTAAGGAGAATGCTCTTGCACTATCTTCAAGTTACTAATGATTTTCAGCTACAAAGACAGAGCTGATAGGCAGGAACTGTGGAGACTTTAAGTACAGCTACATTACTTCCTATGGGAGAATTGGAGGGGGGTGGGGGGGGGGGGGTCTGAAAACGGTGTTTTCAGTCATTCTGGGCATAGGGGTTAGGTCTTCCACCCCTCAAAATTGCAGGTTTTTGAACTTTTGGGAGGTCTCTGCGAGGCGTTTTAGGTGTGAATTTTCTGGTGGTGGCCATCTTGGATTTTTAGCAATCTAATTTTCAACTTCAAATTTGTGTCTCACAACCCCTCAATTTAATTGAAAATCGTTAGGAATGAACTCCTCCACCTCTGTAGATGTGAATTAATGTCTGGATTGCGCCGGATTACCGGCAGAGGAGCATTTTTGTACTGCGGTGCACGAGGGGTGAAGGTGGGAGCTTCAAGCCTTGCCTCCTTAGGGTCCTCCAGGGTTGGGGAGCTAGGTTGTGAATGAGAAATAGGCAGAAAATCTCGCTTTATGCCTTTCTGGCGGTGACATGAAACACAGGTGTACAGAGTTTGGAGACCTCTCGCATATCTTCTCTGGGTCTCGCAAGGAGCCAGTGTCGGCCCCGATCTGTGGTTTTTCTGCAGAATTTGGTCAGCTCATATGGAGAGCATTTCTCATGGATCCAACCCACATGTCGTAACCAATGGGTGCTGTGCCAGCTTCGCTGTCAGGACCTTCCCTTGGGGGGGTTCCTGTTCAGGCCTCCAATTCCCTTTGTCATCACAGATCTGGACAGACTGAACTTGTTTGCTGATATCATGGATACTCTGTCTGACCTGGATACCGTTTGCGCTACGGTCAGACAGCCCTGATGTGGTGATGACTCCTCTGTCCATCGGCTGTTTAAGTCGGCATCTGTCCATCATTTTATAGCAGACACCATAAACGAACTGAATCTGGAGGCCCAGCCCTCCATGTCTCCATGTCTCAATGTACTGTCATGAGTTGATCTAATACTCAGATGTCATTTTTTCCGTCACATCCAGATCTCGCAGCTCTGGTTATGGAGCAGTTGGAGGCTCTGGAGAGTTCCTGTAGGCTGATTAAGACAATGGTTAAGCTTTATCCTATGGTGCCGGATTTTCAGCAACTATTTGAGCAGCTAAAGGTGGATTCGGCGGTGGCTCAAGTGACCAAGTGCACTTCCCTCTTCAGTGAGGGAGGAGTTATGCTGAAGGATTCTCAGAATTGCAGGTTAGATCTGGTTCTGAGGAAGCTTTTTGAGGTGGCAGCTTTTGGTATTAAGGTGGCTGCAGCTGCCTCTTTTGCAGCGTGGGCTTGTCACACTAAGTTGCACTGCGATCCTTCAGTGGAGGACTAGGCCTCCCTCTAGTTGATGCTGGAAGGGTTTGATTATGTGACAGTTTGATTATGTGACAGTTATTCGGGTGTTAGGCAGGGTTTTAGCTTATGTTGTTTCGGCTCGCAGAACGCTCTGGTTCTGCCACCAGGCTGGAGATTCGGTCTCTAAGTTGACTCTCAGCAGACTTCCTTTAAGGGTCAAATGCTTTTTGGCAAAGGATTAGATGACTTGATGGCCAGTGTTTTGGACCGTTATCCTAAGTCTCTTCCGAGTAACATGCCTCGGTGTATTTCTGGGGAAGGTTGTGGCAATTTTCGTCCCACCCGCAGGTTTTGTCAAGGCTCTTCAGGCTTGTCTGGCCAGAGAGATTCCCAAAACTACATGTGCTATTCTAGCCCTAGATGCCAACAGGCTTCTTGTTCTTGCACCAGCACTTCCTCTACGATGTCACAATGATGCCAGGGCCTCAGCCACACTTCCTCGCATTGGAGGGTGTTTCTGCAGGAGTGGGAGCAAATCTCCTCGGACCAATGGATACTGGACATCATATGGGGGAGACACAAGATAGACTTCTGCCTCCCTCCAGATTACTCTCTGGTGCAAAGACCGTAGAAAACACTGAAAGTTGGGGTGACTCTGCAGAGTCTCTTAGACATTCAGGCTGTAGAACCAGTTTCAAAAGCAAATCTGGCTCCGGCAGATACTCCTTATACTTCATCATGCCAAAGAAATTCTCATAAAACTGGAAACCCATCCTGGATCTCAAGTTGGTTAATGCATTTCTACGAATTCCATACTTTTGCATGGCAACAATGCATTTTGTCATTGTAGTGGTGGCTCCGGGAGAATTTCTGGCTTTACTGGATCTAACGAAAGCCTGTCTTCCCCAGACACCGGAAGTATCTGAGATTTCATGTTTTTCAGCATCATTTCTAGTTTGTGGCCTTAGAATTGGCAATGGCCCCACACACCTTTATCAGAGTGGTGGTAGCAGCGAATCTCCACAGAATGGGGGGGTCCTGGTTCATCCATATCTGTAAAATTGGTTGATCAAGGTGCAGACTGGAGTGTGAGCAGGCAGTGGGGATTATGGTGTTTCTCCTGCAGTGTTTGGGCTGGATTGTAAACTTCAGGAAAAGCCAGCTGATCCCATCTCAGATGTTAGATTATCTAGGACAGTGGCTCCCAACCCTGTCCTGGAGGACCACCAGGCCAATTGGGTTTTCATGCTAGCCCTAATAAATATGCATGAGAGAGATTTTCATATAATGGAAGTGACAGGCATGCAAATCTCCATGCTTATTAATCAGGGCTATCCTGAAAACCCGATTGGCCTGGTGATCCACCAGGACAGGGTTGGGAACCACTGACAAGGAGTTTGTTTTGATATGCTTGAAGGCTGTCTTTTTCTTCTGAGCCACGCAAACAGAAGCTCCAGAAACAGATCAGGGATCTTCTGACGATTCCAAGTCCAATGGCTTGGCAGTGTCTGCAGGTCCTGATCCATGGTGGCCTCCCTGGAGGTCATACCCTGGGCTCGGGTGCATATGCGGCCGCTGCAGCAGTCTCTCCTTTCCCGGTGGTCCTTGCAACATCATTCCCTTCAGATGTTTTTTTCCTTGGATGGAGCCAATGCAGAGCAGTCTGCACTGGTGGCTTCAGGAAGCTGCTCTTAACAAGAGCATGTCCCTCAGAATCAAGGAGTGGATCAATCTAACGACAGATGCGAGTCTCTTGGGTCGGGGGACCCATTGCAGAGATTGCACCATCCAGAGCCGTGCTCTCTCCCTTAAAGGTGTTGGTTGATCAACTGTCTCGAGCTCAGGGCCATTCGGTTGGCACGCAGAGATCTGCAAAACACCCTAGAAGGAAAGGCAGTGAGGGTGTTTTGCAGCAATAGCATACTTGAATCAACAGGGAGGCACCAGAAGAGCTCCCATTAGTCAGGAGGCTCGGATGCTGCTCCATTGGGTGGAAGTTTACCTTCTAGCTCTTTCTACAGCGCATGTGGCCGGCATAGACAATGTTTAGGCGCACTTTCTCAGTCGCCAAATTCTGGACCCGGGAGAGTGATTGCTCTTGCAGAGAGCATTCTGTTCATTGCCAGTTGCTGGGGCAGGCCCTTGATGGACTTGATGGCTTTGGCTAAGAATTCCAATGTCAAGCTATTTTTCAGTCGAAGAAAAGAACCAGGAAATTTAGGTCTTGATGCATTGGTTCAGCCCTCGCCAACTCAGAAGCTCCTTTACGTCTTTCTGCCCTTGCCCATGGTGGATTAGGTCATTTGCAGGATTGCGACTCATTCAGGCCTAGTGGTCCTAGTGGCCCTGGACTGGCCTCATTGCCTCTGGTATGCGAACCTTCTTCGTCTTCAGCAAGATGGTCCTTCTCAGGGGGAGCCAGTTCCTATAGAGAACCCCCAGCGTTTTGGTTGTACGGCATACCTCTTGAGCGCAAGGCCATGACCCAAAGAGGCTACTCTGATGTAACCGCTTCAAACTTCACGGTATAGCGGTATATAAGAAATAAATTATTATTATTAGTTATTACCACTCTTTTATAAAGTCTAAGAAGCCATCTACTATGGTGGCTTATACAAAGGATTTGAAAGCTTTCTAGCAGTTTTGTGCCAGAGGCCAGGTGAGTTATTGCGGGCTCCTGTTCCAGTTGTCCTAGCCTTCTTGCAGGCTGGTCTAGACAAGGGCCTGGCGGTAGCTTCCCTCAAGGTTCATTTGGCATGCCTTTCCTGTTTCAGAGTGCTCAATGGCTCAGAGGGGTGCTTCATTTGCGCTCTCCTCTGCATCTGCTCTTTCCTACATGGAATCTAAATATTGTGCTGAAAAAGCCTGACTGAACCTCCTTTTGAGCTGCTCAAGGAGGCATCTCTGTTGGATCTTACAGTCAAGATGTTTTTCCTCGTGGCAATTGGCTCGGCGTATTTCAGAGCTGCAGGCCCTTTCTTGAAGGGAACCCTTTCTTCTGTTCACAGAGGCAGGAGTGTCCCTCCATACGATTCCTTCCTTTTTTTCCAAAAGTGGTTTCCGAGTTTCATGTGAACCAGGAAGTTCAGCTGCTTGCTTGCTTTTCATTCTATGGGGTCAGAAAAGAAGGCTAAGCTAAGCTATATGTGCGCAGTTTTGCTTCACTATTTGGAGAGAACCAATGACTTCTGTCAAATCATCTGTCTGTCCTGACTAGTCAGTCCAGATGGGGCAGGCCAGCCTCTAAGGCCTCTGTTGTCTGATGGATCTGCATGGCCATCTCGTCAGCCTACATCGGCGTGGCAAGCAGCCTCCGGTTTTGCTCAAAGCCCACTCGACTAGAGGTGTCACCACTTTGTGAGTGGAGTCTCAAGCGATTAATTCGTTTGAAATTTGTAGAGAGGCCATTTGGTCCTCTCTTCACACCTTTACTAGATTTTACAGAGTGGATGTGATAGCTCGATCTGATGCTTCCTTTAGGGCAGGGGTGTCAAAGTCCCTCCTCGAGGGCCGGAATCCAGTCGGGTTTTCTGGATTTCCCCAATGAATATGCATTGAAAGCAGTGCATGCAAATAGATCTCATGCAGATTCATTGGGGAAATCCTGAAAACCCGACTGGATTCTGGCCCTCGAGGACCGACTTTGACACCTGTGCTTTAGGGCCTTGGTGTTACGGGCAGGCTCTTCAGTCCCACCCTAGATATTGCTATTGTTTTGGTACTTCACCTGTTGTAATCAAGTTTCAAGTTTATTAAAAATTTGATATAGTGCTTATCAAATATCTAAGTGGTGTACATAATTTAAAAGCTAAAAAAAAAAAAAGGTAATCGCAATAACCAGGACAGACTAACACAAAAGTGGGAAAGGGGGGAGAAATACAATAATTGAGAGGAAAGAGAGACATTAAGAGGGAAACACAGTAGGGAGGGTATTAAAATCCAATAAGAGAAGCATATAGACAGTATTAATGATCAAATGCATCTTTAAATAAAAATGTTTTAAAATTTGATTTGAATTTAGTAAGAGAAGAATCTTCCTGAAGGTAAATATTCATACTGATCCATAATGATGCGTTCCAGTGGCAGGCCATGCACCCAAGTATCGGAGGAACAGCCAATCAGCGAGCAAACCAGCCTTCAGCTGCGCCCCCAAGTCGCCACCCACAAAAAAAAAAAAAATTAGGACCTACCCCAAGTTCCTCCAGAAACTCATAGCTCTTTTCAAGATCCACGTGGGTGAACCACCAGAACCTAAGACAGACTCCTACAGTGCTTGGACAATTCCAGGCAGGCGGTGGCGATTCCAGTCGACAAGAACCACCTGGACTGCAGAGATGAGATTTGGCGGACCCCCTCCTCAGGGCGACCAACATTTAAGAGACTGGAAGTGAAGTACCTGATCCTTCTGGCCCCAGTGTTCGACAAACTGCAGCTGCCACACAAGCCAATTGTGGTAGCCTCAGCGCTCAAGAGAAACAAGACAGCACGACCCCCTTCCAATGCCCCGCTAGGGAATCCAGGAAAAATCCTGGATTCCATGGGGAAAAAGACCTTCGAGGGTGCAATGCTCAGCGCACAAATCATTGCGCTCCAGTTCCAGATGCTGCTTTATCAGGAGGCCATAGAGAGAAAAATAAAACAGGGCCTCCAGCTCGCCACCAAGCCAGTCCAGGAGTCTCTCTCACGCCTCCTCCATGATTTAGAGGAATGCAGCAAGCATCTCTTCAAGTCAGCCTTTGACATCTTTGAAACATCCAGCTGCACTGGGGAACAGCCATCCTAGCCCAGCGCTTAGCCTAGCTTCGTGCCCTGGCACTTCATGATGACCTCCACGAGTCTCTAGCAAATGCACCTGTTCGGGCACAAGGTTAAAGAGACAGTCGATGGCACCAAAGACGACCTCACCACCCTCCAAACCTTCGCCTCCAATGGCTTAGAATGCTGGGCACACCCATGAAGACACCAGAGGAATCAACCTCGCAAGTCTTTCACCGCTCCCAAGCGATACCCCACAACACCACGCTGGCAGCAGTCCGGGCCCCAGCGTGCGCAGTAGTACTATAACTCCTATACAAACAAGCGCTGCCCGAGGGACAGGGGCAACCAAGGGCAGTTCTCCCCCCAGAACAAAAGCAGGCTCACGAGCCTTGTTTTTGATACATGTGATGTACATGGTGTGAGGTATCTATTAATAAATCCAGGGGTTCATGTCATTCTAGATTTGAAAGTTAGAAGTAGAATATCATAAATAGGTCAATGAGATATGAGTAACCAATGTGCATTGATTAGAAGGGGGGTTACGTGATCAAATTTTTTTTGCTTTGAATGAAAGTTTTTACGGCTATATTCTGAGTTATTTGTATTTTCCTGAGTTCATTTTGGCTAATTCCTTGATATAAGGCATTGCAATAGTCCAACTGAGAAATAACTAGTGAATGTATGAGAATATTTAAAGAAGAAGTTTCAAGGAGATTAGAGAGAGAGAGCGAGCAAATCATGTGGAGTCTATGAACTACGGTGCTGATTTGTTGATAAGATAAATTGTCTAATGTCACTCTGAGTAACTTGATTTTAGTCATTGACTGAATTGTTGTAGAAGTCAGACAAATAGGGTAGACTAGATTTTCTGATTTATTACTGGGAAATGCATCACTTATGTTTAGAGAGAGCATATCATCGTTTAACCAGTTAGTTATTTGTTCCAATTTTTTATTGATCTCTTGAATGTCTAACAGATCTTGGGAGTTTAATGGATGAAGCAGTTTAATATTATCCGTGCAAGCAAAGATAGTGAATCAATGGATTGGTTCAAGGTCATTAAGGGAGCTAGAAAAATATTAAATAGCAGTGGAGACAGTATTGATCCTTGAGGTACCCCGTATTTCTGTGTATAGGAGGCCTTCCTTTAGTAATGACCTTGTAAGAGTGATCGAAAAAGTAAGAAGAAACCTAGTCCAAGGCATTCCCTGATACTCCAATAGATTGAAATCCATGAGTTCAAAGGTGAGAGGTCTAGTGAATGATAGAAAATTGAAGACGTAAGACCAATCAAAGAGTATTCTGTTGAATGGTTCAATCTGAATCTGGTTTGGTTTGGGTGGAGTACATTAGTTTTCTCCACAAAGTCTGAAAGTTGATTAAAGACAATTTTTTCCGTAATCTGTGCAAGAAATGGAAGATTAGCTAGGGGCGATAATTTGAGCAGTTGGTTTTGAGGTCCTTGAAGTCTTTTATCTTAGGATGAATCGTTGCTGTTTTCCATAGTTTAGGCATTATATTGGATGCTAAGCTGTTAGTGATCATAGAATGGATGTAAGGTCCAAAGATTGAGAAGAAGCGTTTTAGCATTGTTGGAGAGATTGAATCATAGGAGGAACCAGAGAGGTTCACAGCCTCTTCTCTTCAGGGCAGCCCCACTGAAACCGGGAGCTGCCCCAACGAAAAACAGACCTCCTGCCGCAGGGAAAGAACTTCGGGCCACGTGGGAGTCCAGCTCCGCCCCCCGAAGCCCCCTGCAGAGCAGCTCACACAGCCTCTTCTCTTCAGGGCAGCCCCACTGAAACCGGGAGCTGCCCCAACGAAAAACAGACCTCCTGCCGCAGGGAAGGAACTTCGGGCCGCGTGGGAGTCCAGCTCCGCCCCCCGAAGCCCCCTGCAGAGCAGCTCACACAGCCTCTTCTCTTCAGGGCAGCCCCACTGAAACCGGGAGCTGCCCCAACGAAAACAAAAATCTGATCGCCTGCCGCAGGGTAGGAACACCGGCCGCGTGGAAGTCCAACTCCGCCCCCCCCCCTCCCGAAGTCCCGAACAGGTCAATCATTTGATCAGACATATAGCATAACCCATCTACCACAAAACAGCAAGATCTATCTCCCTCACCAATAACAACAGGACAAACGACTTTCAGAACCAGTCCAGACCCCCACCCACTGCCACTAAAGATGAAGCTATCCCCACAAACACATACTCAAGCCACCCTAATAATAATCCTCCTCATCACCAGCTGGAAAGTAGTAGCAAACAACTTATACACCACACCCACAAGCTCCTCTGTAACCAATTTCCAACTCCATAACGGCAGAACCTTTTTAACAAGAAACTCGAACCATCAGACCAGCACCCAACATTCCATCACCACAACCTGGAGAAAAAGAACAACTCTTCCCAAGACCAAACCTCAACCTCCTCCTAAAACACTCATCTACCCTGAAACGACCCACAAGAATCAAACAGAAACCACTACTCTAACTTGTGCCTACCTAAACATCAGAGCCTTAGGATCTAAAACAGAACATATAAAAAATTGGATAAAAACCGAAAACCTAGACTGTCTCTTCCTCACAGAAACCTGGTTAACCTCAGACACAGACCCCAGAATAACAGAGGTATGCCCGCAGGGGAACAAAATAACAGTGACCTGCAGAGAGAAAAAAAGAGGAGGAGGACTAGCAATAATATTCAAAGACTCCCTAACACTAAATATACAAGAAAAAACATCCACCACACAAATGGACTTCCTTGCCTGTCATCTCACAAGCTCCACACTAAAAAACTCACTAACCTGCATGCTCTGTTACATAACACCGGGTAACTGGACCACAACGAGACCTGAATTTGAAAACTTCATCTACCAAAACTCCTTAACAGCAGAATATAACCTTATCCTAGGAGACCTAAACCTCCACCTAGAAGACCCAAAATCCACACCAGCAAAAAACTGTCTAGCATTTCTCAAAGCCTTATCCTTCCAAATCCTAGACCCACAAACCACTCATGAAAAAGGACATCAACTTGACATTGCAGCCTTCATGACCCACCAAACAACCACCCCAGTAATTCAAACACCCAATGGAACCTGGTCCCCATCCCTCTGGTCAGACCACTACACTTACAATTTCAGCATTAACTGGACCAAGAACAAAACCACACCTAAATCCCAAAAAATAACATACACCTCACGCAAACATATCGAGCCAACTGTATTCTGGAAAAAAATAGATGAAACACTCCAGGACTGCAACCCAAAAGACTTCATCTCTCACTGGAATATTCTAGCCACCAACATCCAGGACGAACTAGCCCCACTACAAACCAAAACTAGAACCAGTAGAAGATCAGACCAATGGTTTGACAACGATCTGCTCCAACTTAAAAGACTATGCAAAAGATTAGAAAGAAAATGGAGAAAAACAAACCTAGATCAAACGAAAACCGCCTGGAAAAAAATTAACAAACAATATAAAATCCTACTAAAAGACAAGAGAAAAACTCACTACACAAACCTTATAGGCACAGAAACCCAAGATACCAAAAAACTATTCAAAATATTAAAAGACCTAACTGACACCAAACCCTACACGACCACTAACAACAACCCAACCCCCTCAGCCACCCTCCTAGCAGACTATTTCAAGAACAAAATCACTAACGCCAGAGCCACCCTCAACTTTACCCCATCCCACCTAAACGAAATCACAACTCAACCCACGGATAAAGAATCTACTGCAGCGGACAGAACATGGTCTCAATTCCCCAACATACAATGGTCCGAATTCAATAAACTCTACAAAAAATACAGCCACGCCTCCTGTGACCTCAACCACTGCCCAGCATATCTCCTTACCACCTCCAGTGTAAAATTCCGTATTCTACTTCTGCAATGGATACAAACAACACTCACAGATGGCTTTTTCCCTACTGACCTCAGCGAAATTATCATCACCCCAATTCAAAAAGACCCAAAAGGACCAACGGACCAACCATCCAACTTCAGACCCATTGCCTCTATACCGCTATATGTCAAAATCACAGAAGGCCTAGTAGCCAAACTCCTCACAAACTATCTAGATGACCATAACCTACTCCACCCCATGCAATCAGGATTCAGAACCAACTTCAGCACAGAGAAACTCCTGGGCTCCCTTATGGACACAGCCAGACAACACCTCAGCACAGGAAAAAAAATGCTTCTCATACAACTGGACCTGACTGCAGCATTCGACCTAGTTGATCATAACATCCTTCTCCAAATCTTGGATGCAATAGGTATCTCAGATACAGTATATTTTTGGTTTGAAGGCTTCCTAAAATCCAGAACCTACAGAGTAAAATCAAACAAAGAAAAATCAGATCCTTGGTCAAACCCTTGCGGCATACCACAGGGATCCCCACTATCCCCTACTTTCTTCAACCTATACACTGCCTCTCTCGGGGCATACCTGGATAACCTAGGCATTACCACCTATAGTTATGCAGATGACATCACCATCCTCATACCATATGATCAGCCAAAGACCACCATGACAAACATAATACACCAAACAATAGAAACAGTTACAACCTGGATGAAAGAACACAAACTAAAACTCAACCCAGATAAAACTAAATTCATCCTCCTCGAAAATGACAAAGTCCCAACTATAACCAATTTAGAACTTAACTCAATAAACTATCCAATCCAAACCACCATAAAACTACTAGGAGTGACAATAGACAGATGCTGCACTATGCAACTGCAAATAAATAAAACCATACAGAAATCCTTTGCAATAATGAGAAACCTGAGACAAGTCCGGAAATTCTTTGAAAGAATACAATTCCAGCTCATAGTGCAATCCCTAATCCTAGGATTGCTAGACTACTGCAACATCCTCTACCTCCCCTGCCTTGCCACGATGACCAAGCAACTACAAACAATCCAAAATACTGCTCTGAGACTCATCTACTCACTGAGGAAACATGATCATATCACAGAGGCCTACATCAACTCACACTGGCTACCAATCCAAGAAAGAATGTTATTTAAATTCTACTGCATGATATTCAAAACCCTAAATGGAAACAGCCCAGCCTACCTAAACAGTCGCCTCATCCAAGCAACCTCAACCAGACATAGAAAAACGCACTCCCCTTTCACACCTCCCCCGATCAAGGAAGTAAAACGGTCAAAACAATACGACGGCCTCCTAGCCACTCGAGCTGCAAAACTGGATAACCAAATCTTCAACCTACTGTTAACCACCCCAGACTACAAGATTTTCAGAAAAGAAATAAAAACTATACTCTTCAAGAAAGCCCTGAAACAGTCCTAACCACACCTACTCTTAAAATCTCTTACTCTTAACAACACTTTTATCTATCAAATGTTATCTAAAACCCATAATTTCACCATATTCTTACCTCCTAAAGACCTCCACTTCCCTTTGGTAACTCTTTATCCAATGTTTATTACCTTAAAAAATTCTATGTCATCGCTTATTCTATTCCTTTTAATTTGTATGTAATTCCTGTTTTTAGTTTGAATGTAATCCGCCTTGAACCGCAAGGTAATGGCGGAATAGAAATCACTAATGTAATGTAATGAATAAGACATTGAATTTCTTCCATGGAGGGTATAGAGAATATGGAGAATGTGCGAAACTTCTGTAGGTGAATTTATGCCAGTTTTTGTCATAGAAAGAGGAAATTTTGTTATGGATCCTTTGTATTTTATCAATAAAGTAGTTGGCTAGGTCTTGAGCAGGGGAATCATATTCTTTATTTAGATCTGTTTTGGAGGTGAGTTTTTAATGACTCCAAAATGGATGTAATAGAATGGAAGATTAGGTTCTTACCATTGGTAATCTTCTTTCTGTTAATCCACAGAGGATTCATTACAGCCCTCCCTCAGTCTACTCTATCTTATTGTATTGCCTGCATATTTCTTGGATGTTTCTCCTTTCAGGCCTCAGTATCTTTCAGGCAGCAGACAGGATCCTGTGGAGAATCCTTTTGAATATGTGAGTATGTATCTCTTTTGCAGATGTTACCAATTTGTACTCGTTGCATACGGCAGGTTGGTTCTATGTTGTTGCCTATGTTTTCTATTTCTTGTTTATTAATTGGTTCTTTATATTGCAGAGCAGATCAGAATGAAGTTGGTTGCTTTTGGACGGTAATGCAAGGGGCTCTGTATTCCTCTGCCAAGTAGGAGGAGCAGAGGAGAAAAAAGTGTTGGATTTCTGCAACACCTGGCTTGCAGGTTGGAATGAAAGACTTGTAATGACTCCTTCAGGAATTAACAGAAAGAAGAGTACCAAAGATAAGGACATAATCTTCCATTATAATGTTGCAGCACTGATGCAGCTGATAACATGAGGGAATTACAAGTCATACTAGATTTTGTCCCCCAGGTTGGATGAATACATGGTGTGCTCAATATTCCTTTTTGAATTTACTACATATGAAATTGAGCAAATTCCCAGCAGTAAGTCACAAAGTTAGATTTCTAACTAATACAATTAGCATGGAAATGGATGGTGTAAGAGACAACAGAAGACACATGAAGCCTCTTTATTTTTACAACTGGTGGGAAATGTGGACTTTCCTTCGAGTGTAGGGAAATCATGGTTTCAAGCATGGGCACAGCACAGAAGGGTTGCAGCAGCCAGCGACACTTGTTAAAGGTGGGGGAAGGAACCTTTCCCACATTTTCCCAAGTACAGACCAAGTGAGCACTCCCCCAGTAATCATTTATGGATGTATTTACAGCTCGGTACTATCAGTCCTTGCACAATCTGGGACTCTTGGTTGTTGGGGATTTTAAATATGCAGTTAATAGGAATTCTGACTGTTCTAAACAAGCAGAATGGATGTGATCCTGAAAAGACAGTTTGAAGCGCTGACTTTGGATATCTAAGCTGCATCTGCCTCCTTCGTGTCACGCGCCTGACTTACCAGACTGCTGACGAGTCCCTCAGAGCTTCAAGACTCCTATCCCCACATGTTTAAGGAGGACATGGATTGCATAGCTGATGCTCTTTATGACATCATTACTGTCTTGGCTTAGGTTTGAAGTTTGTAATTAAGCGGCTTATAATAAAATTAACATCAATAAAATCTAAAAGTACAGTATTAAAAAAACAACAACAACAACAACATACAGCACAAAAGGGTAAAGGGAAAGAAATCCAATTTATAATAGAAAGTGAGGGAAGGGAAAAACACATAAGGTCAGGGGTGAGGTCTAGTTGCTCATCATAGGTATCCTGTATTACAAATTTAAAAGTTCAGAAGAACGCATCTCTAAATAAAAAAGTGTTGAAGTCTTACTTAAAATTGAATGAGATTTGAAGTCTAAGAGTTCTGGGAAACAGATTCCATAATTGGGACCCTGAACTAAAAAAAAATGGAATTTTGAGTAGAATCTAGAAATATCTCTCTAAATGTTAGAACTACTAACTGATTTTGACTGAGAGATCTCAGTGTCCGGTGGGGGAGTATAAGATGTTAAAATATTACTGAGAAATAAAGGTGTATCCATAGAGCGGATTTTGAATACTAGTACACTTCTCCCTCTGTATTCGCAGTTTCAGCAATTGCGGTTTTTAGCTTGCTACTCCCCCCCCCCCAAATTACATCAGCTTGCATAGAGAAATCGCTGATATCAAGCGTTTACAGAGAAAATTGCTGATTCCCAGCACTTTCTTCACCGTGTTTTGCCTCTCCTTCAGGAACAGGCCAGGTCTCCCACCATGTTATTTGCGGTTTCACCATATTACATTACATTACATTACATTAGGGATTTCTATTCCGCCATTACCTTGCAGTTTAAGGTGGATTACAAAAGAATTATTCAAGATGTATTACAACAAGAACTTACAAAAAAAAATAAAATAAAAAAAATTGGTCATTTTCAAAAAGAGTAAGAAATGGGTAAGGTTATTTGTTTGGGGTAGTTGGCTTTAGTGAGAGGTAGAGTTTGAGATTTGCGGTATTATTTCTTTTTTCAGAGTTTTCTTGAAGAGTATGGTCTTTTATTTCTTTTCTAAAAATCTTGTAGTCGAGGGATGCCGTCAGTAGATTGGCGATTTGGTTGTCTAGTTTGGCTGCTTGAGTGGCCAGGAGGCCATCATATAGTTTTTTCCGTTTGACCTCCTTAATTGGTGGGGTATGAGACTGGGGTGTGAGTTTTCCTATGTCTGGTTGCGATGTTCTGGATGAGGCGGTTATTCAGGTAGTTTGGACTGTCTCCGTATAAAGTCTTAAATAGTAGGCAGTAGAATTTAAATTGTATTCTTGTTGGGATCGGAAGCCAGTGCGATTGGAGATATGCTCTGTAATGTGATCATGTTTCTTTAATGAGTAGATGAGTCTTAGTGCTGTGTTTTGGATAGTTTGTAGTTGTTTTGTTATGATTGTAGGGCATGGGAAGTAGAGGATATTACAGTAGTCAAGTAGGCCTAGTATTAAGGACTGAACTATGAGCTGGAATTGAGTTTTCTCGAAGAATTTCCGAACTTGCCTTAAGTTTCTCATGACTAAGAATGACTTTTGTATTGTTTTATTGATTTGCGGTTGCATGGTGCAGCATCTGTCAATAGTTATTCCTAGCAGTTTTAGGGTGGTTTGTATGGGGTAGTTGATTGCGTTGATTTCAATGTTGGTTATGGTTGGTATTTTGTTGTTTTCTAGGAGGATGAATTTCGTTTTATCTGGGTTCAATTTCAGTTTGTGATCTTTCATTCAGGTTGCTATTGATTTTAGTGTTTGGTATATTGTGTTCGTCATGGAGAGTTCAGGTTGATCGAAGGGTATGAGAATGTTAATGTCATCGGCATAGCTGTAGGAGGTTATGCCTTGTTTGTCCAGGTGAAAGCTGAGGGAGGCTGTATAGAGATTGAAGAGAACCGGGGATAGAGGGGATCCTTGGGGAACTCCGCAGGGGTTTGACCAAAGTTCAGATTTTTGTTTGTCTGATTTTACTCTATAGGTTCTTGATTTAAGGAATCCTTCAAACCATGTGTATACTTTATCTGTGATACCTATTGAATCCAGGATTTGTAGTAGAATGTTATGGTCCACCAAGTCGAATGCAGCGGTAAGGTCTAGTTGTATGAGCATCATTTTTTTTCCTGTGCTGAGATGTTGTCTGGCTGTGTCCAAGAGAGATCTTAGTAATGTTTCCGTGCTGAAGTTGTTTCTGAAGCCGGATTGTGTGGGATGGAGTATGTTATGGTTTTCTAGGTAATTGGAGAGGAATTTGGCAACTAATCCTTCTATTATTTTGACGTAGAGTGGAATAGAGGCAATGAGTCTGTAGTTGGCTGTTTGGTCTATCGGTCCTTTGGGGTCTTTGAGGATCGGGGTGATGATGATTTCGCTGAGGTTGGTAGGGTAGTGGCCCTTTATTAGCGAGATTTGTATCCAGTTTAGAAGAAGAGCGCGGAATTTTGTGCTGGATGTTTTTAGGAGATATGGTGGACAGTTGTTGAGGTCATAGGATGCATGGCTGTTTTTTTTGTAGTATCTGTTGAATTCGGGCCATTGTATGTTGGGGAATTGAGACCATATTCTATCTGCTGCAGTAGAATCTATCTATGGGGAGAATTGTGAATTCGTTAGGATGGGTAGAGGTATCATTGAGGGTGGCTCTTGCATTGGTAATTTTATTTTGGAAGTGTTCTGCTAATAGAGTGGCTGAGGGGGGGGGGTAGTATTGTTAGTGGTAGGGTTTGGTGTCGGTTAGGGTTTTTAGAATTTGGAATAGTTTTTTGGTGTCTTGGGTTTCAGTGCCTATTAGGTTGGTGTAGTGTGCTTTTCTCTTGTCCTTTAATTGTGATTTGTATTGTTTGTTGATTTTTTTCCAGGCGGATTTTGTATGATCCGAGTTCGATTTTCTCCATTTTCTCTCTAGTCGTCTACATTGTCTTTTGAGTTGTAGCAGTTCGGAGTCGAACCATTTATCTGATCTCCTTCTGGGTCTGGATTTGGTTTGCAGTGGGGCTAAATCATCAAGTGTGTTGGAGCAAAGTCTTTTTTTTCTCTGCAGACCACTGTAATTTTGTATCCTTGTGGGCAGACTTCAGTTATTCTGGGGTCTGAGTCGGAGGTTAGCTAGGTTTCTGTGAGGAAAAGACAGTCCAGGTTTTCTTGTGTTATCCAGGTTTTTATAAGCTCTGTTTTTGGACCTAGCGCTCTGATATTTAAGTAGGCGCATTTGAGTGTGGATATCTCTGTGTGATAGTTGTGGGTTGTGTTTGAATATATAAGAGATTTGGTGTGCCGGTGTGGTTTGGTCTTAGTGTGTGTTGGTCTTCTTCCCCATGCTGTGGTAATGGAGTGTAGAGTGTTAGATTGTAGGTTTGAGTTTCTGTCACTTGATGTTCTCCTATTTTGGAAGAGAGATTTATTTATATCTGTAGCGGGTGTAGGGAGGAGGTTGTCCTGATCTCTTTAACTGTAATCCGCTTAGAACCGCAAGGCACAGGCGGAATAGAAATCACAAATGTAATGTAATGTTATTTGCTGCTGTCTTCCCGTTGGTTAAAAGAAGGATTAACAGTATTAAGTGCTGGGCTCGTGAGGTTAGCTTCATTTTGGGATTTTTTAAAATTTTAATTTAATTGAATTAATTTATTTTGTTTGGTGGTTGGTGAAAGGTGGTAGAAGGGACTTTGGTGGTTTGGCTGCTGTTTTTCGGTTGGTTTTACGTTTGGTAGTGTTGTGGGGTCTTGGTCGCTTCACAAAGGTGCTATGAGCGTCTTAGACAGCATGCTGTTAGACGCTGAATCTTTTATTGGTTCAGCGTAGTCCCGTCGGGTGGGGGGAGGAGCGGAGTGCGCTCCCTCGCCGGCAAGCCTCCCTGCCTGCTCCTGGGTCCAGCGATGTCGGTCAAAGTGAGATTCAAATAAAGCAAAAAGAAAAAGAGACAAACGAAAAACGGGTGCTGGGAGACTCCCTGAGCCTTCCAACTGGTTCAGTGTAGTCTCGTCGGGTGGGGGGAGGGGCAGAGTGCGCTCCCACGCCGGCAAGCCTCCCTGCCTGCTTCTGGGTCCAGCGATGTCGGCCCTGTGCAGTCCCGTTGGGAGGGGGGAGGGGCGGAGTGCGCTCCCACACCGGCAAGCCTCCCTGCCTGCTCCTGGGTCCAGCGATGTGGCCAAAGTGAGTTTCAAACAAGAAACAAGAAGTAAACAGAAACTAACAGAAACACGGGTGCTGAGAGACTTCCTGAGCCTTCCAACTGCCTCAGTGTAGTCTCGTCGGGTGGGGGAAGGAGCGGAGTGCGCTCCCTCGCCGGCAAGCCTCCCTGCCTGCTCCTGGGTCCAGCGATGTCGGTCAAAGTGAGATTCAAATAAAGCAAAAAGAAAAAGAGACAAACGAAAAACGGGTGCTGGGAGACTCCCTGAGCCTTCCAACTGGTTCAGTGTAGTCTCGTCGGGTGGGGGGAGGGGCGGAGTGCGCTCCCACACCGGCAAGCCTCCCTGCCTGCTTCTGGGTCCAGCGATGTCGGCCCTGTGCAGTCCCGTCGGGAGGGGGGAGGGGCGGAGTGTGCTCCCACGCCGGCAAACCTCCCTGCCTGCTTCTGGGTCCAGCGATGTGGCCAAAGTGAGTTTCAAACGAGAAACAAGAAGTAAACAGAAACTAACAGAAACACGGGTGCTGAGAGACTTCCTGAGCCTTCCAACTGGCTCAGTGTAGTCTTGTCGGATGGGGGGAGGGGCGGAATGCGCTCCCACGCCGGCAAGCCTCCCTGCCTGCTCCTAGGTCCAGCGATGTGGCCAAAGTTCATATTCACGATTATTTTTAATAGAGAACAGGAAATAACATGTGAAAAAGTTATTCACAGAGGGAGAAGTGTAAAAGAATTTTGTAAGTGATACGGTGTGTAGCAGGTAACCAGTGGGCTGATTAACTAACGAGTAACATGATCATATTTTTTATGTTCAGTTATAAGTTTTATTGTGGTGTTTTGGATCAATTGTAGTTTTAAGAGCTTTTGCTTATATAATGAGTTACAATAATCTAGGCGACAAATCATAAAAGCATGAAGTAGGGGGCACAGGGTCCCTGTCCCTGTGCCAGGATGCGATGCGGCTCTGGGATTGGGCCACCCGCCGCAACATCTTCCTTCGTGCTGTCTACATTCAGGGTCAGCAGAACTGCCTGGCAGACAAGTTAAGCTGCCTTCTGCAGCCTCACGAATTGTCTCTCCATTCCTCGACCCTGCATCGGGTGTTCGCTCGGTGGGGGACTCCGGAAATTGATCTTTTCGCGTCCCCCCCTCAATCACAAGTTGCCCCATTTCTGCTCCAAGGTTTACACCCCTCACAGGATCGAGGCGGATGCCTTCTTCTGGATTGGACGAAACTGTTTCTGTATGCATTTCCTCCTTTCCCTCCGATTCTGAAGACTCTCGTCATGCTCAAGTCAATTCACGCCACCATGATTCTGATAACTCCTCAGTGGCCCCGACAACCATGGTTCGTGCTGTTACAACTCAGTTCCAGGGAACCTCTTCTTCGGCCTGTTTTCCTTCTCTGCTTACGCAGAGTCGGGGATCTCTGCTTCATCTCAACCTGCAGTCTTTGCACTTAACAGTTTGGTTCCTCGAGACTTAATGCCCTTGTTCCAGTTTTCTCAGTCTGTGCTGGATGTCTTGGAGGCGTCTCGGAAGGAGTCTACTCGCCAATGTTACTATCAGAAGTGGATCTGCTTTTCTTCCTGGTGTACTACGCAGCGATAGGATCCTCAGTCCGCCTCCTTGACTTCTGTCCTGGATTATCTGTTGAACTTGTCTGGGGCTGGCCTCAAATCCACCTCGATTAGAGTCCACCTTAGTGCCATTGCTGCTTTTCATCTGCCGATTGACGGGAAGCCTCTCTCTGTTCATCCTGTGGTTTCCCGATTCATGAAGGGCCTTTTTCAAGTTCATCCGCCCCTTAAACCTCCTCCCGTGGTTTGGGATCTCAACGTGGTCCTTGCTCAATTGATGAAACAGCCTTTTGAGCCGCTGGCGTGGGCTCACTTGAAGTTTCTCACGTGGAAAGTTGTGTTTCTTATTGCGCTCACTTCTGCTCGTAGGGTCAGTGAGCTGAAGGCCTTGGTTGTGGACCTTCCTTTCACGGTTTTCCATCATGATAAGGTGGTTCTCTGTACCCATCCTAAATTCTTGCCTAAGGTTATTTCGGATTTTCACATCAACCAATGCATTGTTCTTCCTGTGTTTTTTCCGAAGCCCCATTCTCACCCAGGAGAAGTGGCTCTGCATTCTCTTGACTGTAAGCTTGCGCTGGCCTTCTATTTGCAGCGCACCGCTCCTCATCGTTCTGCTCCCCAGCTGTTCCTCTCTTTCGATCCAAATCGCTTGGGTCACTCTTTCTAAGCGGACCATTTCTAACTGGTTGGCCGCTTGTATCTCTTCTGTTATGCTCAGGCTGGTGTCTCCCTGCCGGGTCGAGTCACAGGCCACAAGGTCAGAGTGATGGCGGCGTCTGTTGCTTTCCTCCGCTCGAATCCACTTGAGGAAATCTGCAAAGCTGCCACTTGATCCTCGGTTCATACGTTCACCTCTCACTATTGTCTGAATGCTTTCTCCAGGCTTGACGACCATTTTGGCCAGTCAGTTTTGCAACATCTGTTCTCCTAAATTGCCAACTTTCCCACCATCCCTTTCTGGTTAGCTTGGAAGTCTCCCACATGTTGAGAATATGCTGCCTGCTTGTCCTGGGATAAAGCACAGTTACTTACCGTAACAGATGTTATCTAGGGACAACAGGCAGATATTCTCGCAACTCACCCACCTCCCCGGGTTGGCTTCTTTGCTAGCTATCTGAACTGAGGACACGCTGAGGAGACGCATGCCCTAGGTCGGGCGAGAGGGGCACTCGTGCATGCGCGGTCCACTCTCAAGCTTGAAGGTCTTCAAGCAAGTCTGCTTGCAAAAAGGTCCGCTAGGGGGCTCCGTAGGTGACGTCACCTACATGTTGAGAATATCTGCCTGCTGTCCCTGGATAACACTTGTTACGGTAAGTAACGGTGCTTTCAGGTTATGGGCCTCTGCATGCCAGTGGCTAGACTAGAACAGGGCAGCCCCCTGACTTGTGTTTCCCCCTTCTTCCCGTCTGACAGCTGCACGCTTTATTGCATGTAACCAAACAAAAACAGACAAAAGGGGAAACTATTACTCCTGTGATGACTCAAGCATCATGTCATTGGAGGAGACAGCTGGGCGGTCACCTAAATTAGTTGGGCGGAGCACCTGACTAAAACACCCTAGGGAGAACACTGATATTGCCATAAATCAGTGAATTCTCCTGCAGTAGGTTTTACTGATTTGTGACAAGGATATTATGAGAGTGAGATCCAGCTATTGAACTCACCTTACCTAAACTGTAGGCACAGGGCCTACAGTTTGAAAATATAGCTTGCTTTTTCTATAGAAGGAACAGGCTTAATAAGATGGGCAGGTGGACTTAAGTTTCCTTTATTTAAAAAAAATGTTGACAGTACCAGAAGGAGCCGTCAGGAAGCAGACAGTGTGAAAGAGCCAAATTGGATGTGGGAACTTGTTTTCTATATAGGAACTGGAGGGGAAGCTGTCACTGTGTGATCTGCTTTATCAACCCCTGGTGAGAACAGCAGTGTATTTGCATATTTGGTTCAGTGCATTTACAGATTTAAGTGATACCAAATTATGTTGTTGACCAAACTTTTCTTTGTTTCTCTGGGTACTTAAACACTGGTAATTTGTGTTGTGTTCTAAGTTAAAAATTTACTGTTGACAAGTGATAGTGTAGAAGGTTCTGGCTTTTCATTTGATAATGACTTTCAGGGCTTTGGAAGAGATTCCGTTCACTTTTTTGGCAGCAAGGAAAAGAAGTTTAAACTGAGAGGACTAATTGAGGTATGCCTACTGGGAAGCATGTGATTTATTCTAGGCAAAATAATTATGCAGTGGTCCAAAGGATTAGACCCTCTGATAGGATAACAGTTTGAGGCTCCAGGAAAGGAGGGCATCGCGAGGCAGCTTCCCTCAATGGTTCCAGGACCCTGACCAAGGTGATTCTAATAGGAGGTTATCTCCAGAGGTTTGATCAGGCTTGGAACTGGATTTTTGTGGTTCATAGACTGTTTCTGTCTTTGGGGAATGCTTCACTCCTAACTTTACTATTCATCATCCTGCACACGTTTCTGGCTTCTTTCCATTCTGCAAACATGGAGATGACAGTCTAAACCACTTTGGAATGTCTTTCAACTACAAGCGATAATCCTTGTACTGGCCCTCAAAAGAGAACAATGGCAATATTTTAGGTATCTCATGATACTGACTGAGAGGCGAGACTATACACAATTTTTAAAAACATGGAAGTGTGAATTTCATTTTAAAAGTATGTAAAACACTGCAGTTTTCCTCTTTTTATTGACTTTCATGCTAAATTTTGTGCTGTTGTCTGATCTTCTGGCCCTTAGTGTGCACCTTTAGGTCACTAGTGTTGTCGTCTCACAAGTTAAAAAACAACTTTTCACCCCTTCACCAAAGTGATGGTTGTGTTAGCATCCCTAACTGGATGACTGGCTGATCAGGGCACCCTCGTTGTCTAAGGGACAACACACAATGGATCAGTTAAATCTGAGTCCTGAAGTATCTGGATTGGACTGCAAATTAAAGAAAGAGCAATTTGATGCCGACTCAATCCCTGGAGTACCTGGGAGTATGTTGTTTGACATGGCTGCTGGCTGTGTCTTATCTACCAGAGCACGCAGACAGAAGCCGTGCTCTCAGATTTCTTATCTAATCGGCTCTGTCAGCATGGGACTACCTTCAAGTCCTGGAGTCCATGACTGCCACAATAGACATGGTGCCTTGGACAAGAGCCCCCATTCATCCTCTCCAGCATGCGTTACTCTCACACTGGTCTCCACAGACTGATGCGTTACAGAAGTGTCTACCCTAGATGCAGGAGTCTTGAACCAGCATGCAATGGTGGCTCCATCCTCAGTCCCTCTCCAAAGGTATGCCTCTTCAGATTGCTTCCTGGATGATCGTAATGACGTATCAGTCTCCTAGACTGGGGAGCTCATTGCAACCATTGTCTGATTCAGGGGCGTTAAGACTCCCTCTCAGAATAATTGGTCGGTCAACAGGCTGGCCCTGTGTGTCATTCTGATGGCTCTGATAAAATTGCAAAATACTCTCAAAGATCAAGCTGTCAAGAGTCTTCTCTGACACCTGTGGCATATGACAATTGCCAGGGAGGCACCAAGAGTGCATTTCTATCTGGAAGCCCACATGCTCTCCCAGTGGGCAGTGTCATCTTCAGATGCTATTGGCATTACATGTTGTGGGTGTGGACAGTGTTCAAACCAACTTCCTCAGCTCACAGACCTTGGATCCAGGAGAGTAGATGCTGTCAACTGCAGTGTTTCAGGTCATTGATCAGCTCTGGGGTTGTCCACACTTTGACCTCATGGTGACAGTGAAAAACAAGAAAGCAGATAGGTTCTTTATAAGAACATAAGAATAGCCTTACTGGATTAGACTACTGGTCTATCTAGCCAAGTATCCCGTCTAGTGGTGCCCCGATTCATGATTCAAATCGATTCACCGATTCACTTTGGGTGAATCGATTCGAATCGATTTGCCACGCCAAAAAATCAGCCTCCCGATTCGTTGACTGACCCTCCCCCCTTGCCCCTAAAGCAGGAGCGGCAGCGCTGCCTCTTGCTGGCCTGCCGCTCCTGCTTTAGAGGGCGAGTGGGGAGGGTCAGTTGGGAAGTGGCTTACCCGCTAATGTCTGTCTGGCTTCCCCAGACAGTCATAGAAGGGGTGGGACTGCGGCAGAGAGAAGACAACTCGGACGACGTATGGCAGCTTACAAAGATCGCTAGAGCCAGTGATCTTCTGCAGGACAGGCTGCTGAATTTAGTTAAATTGAACGCGCAGGCCTTCCGGGGGGAGGGGGGGTACAGGCCTTCCGGGGGAGAGGTTCATGCCTTCAGGGGGGTGCAGGCCTTCCAGGGGGTGGTACATGCCTTCGGGGGGTGTGCAGCCTTCGGGGGGTGTGCAGCCTTCGGGGGGTGTGCAGCCTTCCAGGGGGGGTTCAGGCCTTCAGAAGGGACAGGCAGGCCTTCAGGGGTATGCAGGCCTTCAGGGGTGGGGTGTAGGCCTTCAGAAATGGGGTATAGGTCTTCAGGGGGGTGCAGACGTTCAGGGGAGGGGGCCCTGGTGTAGAAGTACATGGTGGGAGGGAGAGAAGGGGGGGTTCAAAGAGACGTGCATATGCCGGACTTTGGGGGGAAGAAATAATGGGTCTAAAAACAGAGGAGAGGGAAAGAGATGGTGGACAATGGGATTTAGAGATGAAAGGAACAGAAAGGGAGAGATGGTAGACCCTGGGGTCGTGGGGAAGGAAGGAGAGATGCTGGATGAAAGGGTAGTTGAGAAAAGGTGGATCTGTGGATGGAGACGAAAAAAAGGAAAGATGCCAGACCTCTGGGAGAGGGAAGGGAAACGGAAGGGGATGGCAGAGATGGATGGTTAGCACAGAGAAAGAAGAAAGGAGACCCTGGCAAGCAAGTTATCAGAAGACAACCAGAGCCTGGGACCAACAAGATTCGAATAATGACCAGATAACAAAAGGTAGAAAAACTAATTTTATTTTCTGTTTTGTGATTACAATATGTCAGATTTGAAACGTGTATCCTGCCAGAGCTGGTGTTAGACCGCAAACGTGAGCTAGGATTTAACAGAGAGAGGAAAAGTCTTTTTTGTTTGTTTATTTTGTTTACACCACGGCGCCAGTGTGGTTAGGAGAGAGCAAAGGGGGTGAAGAGGCTATAAAATAAACCCACCAAGATGTTTAAAAAAAAACAAAACACCCAATTGGGCAGGAAAATCAAATGGAATCGAAAAATCGATTCAATAGGCTGAATCGAATCAAAATTTTTTTCCCTGGATCGGGCAGCACAAATCCCGTCTTCACGGACACCAATCCAAGTCACAAGTATCTGGCAAAAAACCAAATAGCAGTAGCATTCCTTGTCACTGATCCAGGGCAAGCAGTGGCTTCTCCCATATCTGTCTCAACAGCAGTTTATGGACTTTTCCTCCAGGAACATTTCCAAACCTTTTTTAAAACCAACTACATTAACCATTCTCATCACATCCTCTGACAATGCATTCCAGATCTTAACTATTTTCTGAGTGAAAAAATATTTCCTCCTATTGGAAACTCCTATTGTAACATCGAATGTCCCCTAGTCTTTGTAAATCTTGATGCAGAAAAAAATTGATTTACTTGTACTCGTTCTACACCACTTAGGATTTTGTAGACTTCAATCATATCTCCCCTCAGCCATCTCTTTTCCAAGCTGAAGAGCCCCAACCTCTTTAGTTTTTCTTCATACGAGAGGAGTTCCATCCCCTTTATCATATTGGTCACTCTTCTTTGAACCTTTTCTAGTGCCGCTATATCTTTTTTTGAGAGAAGGAGACCAGAACTGAATCCAAAGTGAATCCACCATTGAACAATACAGAGGCATTATAATATTCTTAGTCTTGTTTACCATCTTTTTTCTAATAATTCCTAGAATTTTGTTTGCTTTCTTGGCTGCCGCCGCCACCGCACATTGGGCAGAAGGTTTCAGCGTGTTGTCCACAATGACACCCAGATCTTTTTCTTGAGCACTGACCCCCCAAGGTGGACCCTAGCATCCGGTAACTATGATTTGGATTATTCTTCCTAATGTGCATCACTTTTCGTTTGTCCAAATTAAATTTCATCTGCCATTTGGATGCCCAGTCTTCCAATTTCCTAAGGTCTTCCTGCAGTTTTTCACAATCCACATGTGCTTTAACAACTTTGAACAGCTTAATTTCATCTGCAAATTTAATCACCTCACTCTTAGTTCCAATTTCCAGATCCAGATCATTTATAAATAAGTTAAATTGCACCGGTCCCAGTACAGATCCCTATGGCACACCACCATTTACCCTCCTTCATTGAGAAAAATAGCCATTTAACCCTACCCTTTATTTTCTGTCCGATAACCAATTCTTTTTTTTTTTTAATTTCTTTATTCATTTTAAAGCCATGATTAAGTGCAGGATATAATATAATCATATAACTCTATAAAAGCTTTTTAAAAAATTTCTTTATTCATTTTAAAGCCATGATTAAGTGCAGGATATAATACAATCATAACTCTATAAAAGCACTTATATACATTTACAATTATAATTTATGACAAATAGATATATCACCCCCCCTTATATTAAAAAAATACACTCAAATTGAGAAATTGAAAAAAATATTCCAACCCGCCCTACCACCCACCCACCCTTGACGTGTATGACCAAAGGGTGTAATCACTATTCACTCTTTGCAAAATTTTGTTAATGGCTCCCAAATCTTCAGAAACTTCTTATAATGTCCCTGATGTATAGCCATACTTCATTCCATCTTAAAAATATGACATATAGATTCCCACCAGAAAGTATAGTTCAGTCTATCCCAGTTTTTCCAATTCCTTAAATAAACTGAATGGCAACCCCTGTCATAATGAATAGAAGTTTATTATTATTAGATGATATTTGGCTTTTAGCTCTAATCATAGTGCCAAATAGCACAGAGTCATATGTAAGTGCCAGTGGATTTTCCATTACTTTGTTTATTTGATCCTAAATGGATCTCCAAAATTGAAGTATAAAGGGACAATAAAATAATAAATGATCTAATGTCCCAGGTTCAAGATGACAGTGACTTGGAACTATCTAATTTCTGTAAACGAACTGGAGTCCAAACTGCTCTATGTTGTCTTGTTAAAATGTTTATTTTATTTTTATTTTTCCTCTAACTCTACTTTTCACTTCTCTATTACCCTCCAGGTACTTTAGTTAGATTGTGAGCCTTCGGGACAGTAAGGGAATTTTTCAAGTACCTTTCTTATTTCTAATCTTAATGTATATTTTCTGTAAACCGCTTAGAACCTAACGGATGTAGCGGTATATAAGAAATAAATTACATTACATTACATTACATTACATTACATATGTAACAAAAAACCCCAAGTTTGTCTCATAGATGCAAACACCGTACATCTCATCCTCCAAGTCCAGATTCGTGGCCATTGAGACGCAGTAATCTGATGCTTTATCTCAATGCTCCAAATGTCACAAAGACCAGTTTTTGGTTTCTTATTCAAAAATCCAGATATTAATTTATACCACTGAGCGGCCTGGTGACCCAGGAAATCCGCCTGGAAGCACAGGAACGGCAAACTACTGATTTTTAAGATTTTTCCAATCAGGGAATGGCCTGCTTCAACTGCAACCACCTATAATTTTGAGATTTAGCAATACCAAAATTTTGTTGCAGTCGTGAAAACTCAAGCAGCTTTCCATCTGATACTACATCGTCTAAAGTACATATGCCCGCCTTCATCCAGTACTTCCAGATGACCTTAAACCCGCCATTTTGAATCTTGGGGTTCAACCAAAGGGACTGACAAATGGATTTATGAATTGGAATATCTGTTAAATTAGTAATAAATTTTAATGTTTTCCAAGTGTCCATTAAAATTCTATTGTCCTTATACAACCTAGGCATTTTGATACTGAAAACGTAACACAATCTCAGTGGAGACAGGAGTTGCCATTCCAACTTTAACCAGTCTGGAAGATTTTCCATGAGCTCAGGGAGTATCCAGTACATACTCTGATGCATTATATAGGCTTGATGATACCTATAAAAATTTGGAAAATTTACCCCACCCTCCACAATTGGCTTTTGTAAGGATACTAAAGCAATTCTTGCTGTTTTCCCCAGCCAAATAAATTTTGTAAGAATACTATTTAATTTTTTGTAAAAAGACCCTTGAAACAACACTGGTAACATACCCATTTGGTAATAAACCACAGGCAAAATCATCATTTTCACCATCTGAACTCTCCCCCACCAAGACAAATGTAATGGGTTCCATTATTCACACATTAATGTAACCTTTAGCAATAAGGATTTTTCATTTACTTTCATTGTTTCTTCCAGCATTTTGTAAATCCAAATTCCTAAATATTTTATACCCTCTTCCTTCCAAAGAAAGGGGAATAAATCAAACAATCCTTTTTGACAAAGTACATTAAGCGGAAGAATCTCTGATTTACTCCAATTTATTTTATATCCTGAAAATTTTCCAAATTTTTCAATCAAATCTAGTAAATGTGGAATGGTTGTTTCAGGATTCCTTAAATGAAGCAATATGTCATCTGCATAAGCAGAGACCTTGTATTCCCAATCTGCGTAAGGAATACCCTGGATCTCCTTTGCCTGTTGAATAGCTAATAACAAGGGTTCCAAGATAATATCAAACAGCTAAGGATATAACGGACATCCTTGTCTAACTCCGCTCTCCAGACAGAAATGCTCCGATAAAGTATTATTTATATATAATCTGGCAGAAGGGGAATCATTTGTATAAATCCTGAACCAATACCAAACCAATCCATTGCTTGATATAAAAGGTCCATTCCACCCGATCAAAGGCCTTCTCTGCATCCAGGGATACCGTAGAAGGCTGGATCATCCATGACTTTTGTTAAATTTAACATGTGAAAAGCCAGCCTGGTGTTATTTGAAGAATGTCTTTGAGCAACGAACCCCGTTTGTTGCATACCAATAATATAAGGGAGAGCCTTGGCCAAGCGCAAAGCCAATAACTTAGTCAAAAGTTTACCATCTACATTTATCAAAGAAATAGGCCTTTAATTTGAAACCAACATAGGATCTTTATTTGGCTTCGGCAAAACAATAGTTAGGGATTCTGCTATAGTAACTGTACCGCAACCTTTAGTCAGTTGAACCTGATATAAATTTAATAGATTAGGTAATAGGGTACTTTGAAATGATTTGTAAAACTTTACAGTGAAACCACCACCACCTGGAGCGGATCCAACTCTAAGGGACTTCGACGCTGTTTTTAATTCTTTCAATGATATAGGCTCCTCAAGACTTCCTTTTATGTGCTCAGGAATTTTTGGTTCCTTAATTAATTTTAAAAATTCTAAACCCTCTAGTTCTTTATTTGAATAAGGCTTGGAAGAATACAAAGCTTTATAATATTTCAAAAATTGTTTTAAGATAATTCCAATTTGAGATTGAGTATCCCCATTCTTATCTGTGATAGCCACAATTTTTACTTTCCTTTTTTTAGCTTTAAGGTAATTAGCTAATAATCTTCCCGCTTTATTTGAGTTTCCATAATACAGAGCTTGCTGAGAGAACAGCTCTTTCCTAGCCATTTGAGAGGAAAGCTCATTGTACTTATATTTATCTTTTAAGAGGGCCTGCAGTGTAGTTGGGTCCCATTTCAGGGCCAATTGTGCCTCCAAATCTTTAATATTTTGTTCCAAATTAGAAAATTATTTATTAATGTGTGCTGAATATGAGATTATTTGTCCTCTCATAGTAGCTTTAAAAGCATCCCATAAGGTTTCTAAAGAGACTTCATCTGAGGCATTTATATGAAAGTATTCAGTAATTTTTGATTGAAATTCCTCAATAAAGTTGGAATCTGCAAGCAATGTATTATTGAATTTCTGGACAGGTCTACTATAATCTTGCTCATCCATTTTCAATTCAATCCAAATTCCACCATGATCTGACAAAATGATTGGATCTATGGCGGCCTTTGCAACCTGTTGCATTAAATGATTTGATACAAATATATAGTCTATTCTGGAAAATGATTTATGTACCTGGGAGCAAAAAGAAAATTCCCGGTCATTAAAATGAAGAATTCGCCAAATATCCTTTAAACCAGTGGTTCCCAACCCTGTCCTGGAGGACCACCAGGCCAGTTGAGTTTTGGAGATAGCCCTAATGAATATGCATGAGAGAGATTTGCATATAATGGAGGTGACGGGCATGCAAATTTGCTCCATGCATATTCATTAGGGCTATCCCCAAAACCCAACTGGCCTGGTGGTCCTTCAGGACAGGGTTGGGAACCACTGCTTTAAACCACAAGATTGTACCAAAATATCTAGCTCTAAAGATTTTAGTATTATTCTAGGTTTTTTATCCAATATCGGATCCACAACTGCATTGAAGTTCCCTGTTACCACTAAATTAGAAGCAGCCAGCGGCAGAATCAACTGCTGAAGTGTTTTAAAAAATATATTTTGATTTGAATTAGGTGCGTAAACATTAACAAGTTTCAGAGTATCTTTCCCCAAGCTCATATCCACCAGTACCCACCTCCCTGTGAGATCCGCAGACATCAATTTGAATGTAGCCAAACACTTTCCACTAACTAAAATGGCCACCCCAGCTTTTTTTCCCACCGCAGGAGCAGAAAAACAATGTTTAACCCATCCACCTTTTAGTTTTTTTGCTTCAGTGGCATTTAAATGAATCTCTTATATATAGTATATATCCGCATTTTGTTTTTTTAAAGAAGTTAAGTGTTGTTTTCCTCTTTATCGGATGAATGAGACCATTGACATTTAGAGAAAATATTTTCAGAATCATGCTGTATTAAAAAAAAAAAAAAAAATGGTACCACAAGATATATCGCTTAGTTACATTTATCAATACACGTCCTCACCCCTACCATAAAATCATCCTGCCCTCCCCCAAAAACATTTGACATCTTGAAAGCACACATATAGACAAGTAACCCAACCCCCAGGCATCTTAAGCATTTCCCCTTAAAGAATTTTATTAACATCCACTCTAGAATATAACAATACAAGAAAAATTTAAATACATGTAATAAATAGAATGATTCTAATTTAATTCTTAAGTTACCAAAATGCAAATTAATGATTAAAATTAAAATGAATACTATGATCATTTATATAAATAACAGCAATTTATAGAATTACCTAAGTAGTTTTAATCTCATAAATCCCTCATCTAACTACTAGTCATGTAATATTAATTAAAAGAACCTAACAGATCAAAAACTAATTATGATTTTCTAACATCCCCAGATATAAATATAGTATAGAGTAAAGTGACGAGTATATTAGATTTTTCACATTTTACTTATTAATTCATAAAACAACCCCACTTCATTTACTTGTATAATTATTTAACACATATCCTATATTATATTAATTAGACTAAAATCCTAAATGAATTAAATTTCATTCCTTGAGTATATGCTTTTTAAAAACAATTTCTATCTATATTATCAAACTAGCTTCAGTGGACATAAATTCCATGCTATCTGTTCCACTTCTGCTTTTTCTTTCTGGATTTTCTATTTCTCTTGAATCTTTTAACCAATAGAATTCCTCTCTCTCTCATTGTCCGGATCAGTGATAATGTAGGATTGGAACAGCGTCTGCCGCATCTGTGTGCATGAGCTTCTTTTGCTGTGATGGTGAGAGCGCCACATTCTTCATTAAAATTTATGCCTGAAGCTGACTTTCGTCAGTATAGACAGTGTGAGAATACTGGACAGAAGAGCTCCAGAAGATAGAAAAGAACTTGATAGCTGATATCGCTCCAGGATAATTTAATCCTCCTTCTTGCCAGCGCCAACATTAGCCTTTGCTGTCCCCCTGACTTTCTTCATCCTGTTCTTATGTTGTTTCCTGGAAGTCTTTTTTTTTTCTATAAACCATGCCTGGCCATTCTATGTTTTGATTTGTTTTTCTTTGCAAAGTCCAAAGAATCAGAAATCATGCTGAAACCGGTTGTCCTGCCATCACCAAAATGAGTTCTGAAGCCAAACACAAAAATGACATCTGGAGTTGTCTTGTACATCTTTGCCAACTTGTTCCGGATTTCTGTCTTGGGGATGGTGGTCTTTCCAGGATGAAGAACATCAGTGCCCATCTGCTTGCACTGTAGAAGTCATGAATTTGCGAGTTCTGATGGTCAGTGTGTCGTTCATCTTAACTGCAACCTCCTCACTCCGGACGTTGAAAAGGAAGAGACAGAGCAACGCAGCCAATCATGTGACAGTTCTCAGGTTCCAAGGGGCAGGCAGAAAGAGCGAGATTAGCTTGCTCTGATGTCACAAATCAAATTTAAGGCTGCTGCTGAAACTAAGATGCTGGTCCCTTTAAAGTTCAAGACAAAACTAATAGCAGGTTCTCAACATGAACTTCATTTGTCAAGCGTCTCATCCTCTCCGCTGGAATAGTTTCTACTGGTTATGCTGGTTCTTCTACGCTGACGTGTCCTCCGAGGCGTTAATGGAGTGTCTCCCTGAACCTGATTTTACTCAGTGGCTGCCGCACTCCTCTGGTTCTTACAGATGCTTGCGCCGGCGGTATCGCAGCAGTCTTTGGCAATAATGCTGCAGTTGGTCTCGGTAAGGATTTTCCTCCTGAATTCATTTTTGTTTTGTTTTCTACACATAGCATGTTTTAGGTAGGCGGTCTTTCCTGTTCAACATCATGACACTTTATAAAAACTCAGCTTGGTGCTCAATTACCCAGTTTCGGTATTTCTCTGCACTGGGCTGGCAGTTGTCTAATCACCGCTGAGTGAGGTTATTGGCAGGGGTAAACCTGATGATTTTGTTTGGGTATCTCTCCGTTGATCTGCATTGAACTCGATTTAGCAGTGGCTGAAAATTTTCCTGTCTCTTCTGACATATCCAGCTTCTGAACATCTATTTTAATTGGAAGATGCTCCAATGGAAAGAAGGAAGCATACTTCTAAACTTCCATTTGCTGAGAATAAGTCAGAGATCGATTTTTGTCCAATCACAAGGCTTTCTGAGATAATTATGATGTCCTAGGGGAATTCTGTCCATTGCAGTTGTAAGTTTAAAGTAACTGTTGTTATTATTTAATTCAAATAAAATTCATGTCCACTAAGTCCAGTCCAACCATGTTTATATATATTCATCTAAACAAAACATAAAATCCGATTTTGTATATGAGACATATCCTCGTATTCTATTCCACAACTCATAGGACAGCTAGTTCAATTCACTGGTGTTTCTTGCTGTTCTAAAAATTCCTTCAGCTGTTCCGGCTCCTCAAATTGAAAACTTTTACCTTTGTATGTAACTCGCATGAACCCAGGGCAATAAAGCTCCTGTAATTTTGTTCTCATTGCTAAAAATTGTCTGTCTGTTTGCAGTTTCCCTTGCAAAGTCCTGAACAAAAAGGATCTTTGAATCTTTATAAATTAAATTTCTATTTTCCTTTGCAATTTTTAAAATTTCCAAAACATGTTGGAAACGCAGCACATGGAAAATCAATGGTCTAGGACCTGACTGCCCGTTAGACCTTTTGCCTGGCACTCTGTGTGCCCTTTCAATCTCAAGTGGCATTTTAAATTTAATGGGGAGCATCTTTGGTATGTTTTTCTCCAGAAAGGCTACTGCATCTTTCCCTTCAATCCCCTCAGCCAAACCTAATATTCTTAAATTATTTCTCCTTGACCTATTCACCATAGCCTTTTGATCATTATTACATTGTACCTGTTTCATTTCAAGTTTTTCAATTCATGTGTATAACTGTCCCACTTTGCTGCATACCACTTCCATCTTCTGTGATAAGTTTGCCAATTCCTCTTTCATTTCAGCCAGCTGATCAGTATTTTCTGTAACCATTGCTTTAATACTTCTTATATCCTCTATCAGTTCAATCATATCCAGGGCATCCAAAGGTAGCATAGCCTTAGAAGGTGTAGATGGCTCTGCCTTCTAGCTTTTCCTCCAGGCACTTCAACCTTGTTTTGTTTGACAGATGTCATTGTTAATTAGATTTAGGTAGAACAGCTTCTCAGGGAACAATTCAAAACGCTTTAAAAATGTTCAAAGGATGCCTAGGAGCAGGAGCTCAACAGTCACCCATCCATTCAGCTGTGTCTCCAAGTTCTGGAATCCCGATAACCAATTATTAATACACAATTGAACATTGCCTCTTATCCCGCTCCTGAGAAAATTAATCAGAAGCTTTCTGGAAATCTAGATGCACTACATCAACTGACTCAGCTTTATTCACATGTTTATTCACACCTTCAAAGAAGTCAAGCAAGATCTCCCTTGGCTGGACCCATGCTGACTCTGTCTCATTAAATCATGTTTGTCTACATGTTCCACAATTTTATTTTTTATAATTGTTTCCACTATTTTGTCCGACACTGAGGTCAGGCTTACCGGTCTGTAATTCCCCAGATCTTTTCTGGTACCCTTTTTAAACATTGGCCTAACGTTGGCCATCTTCCAGTCTTTAGATACTACAGATGATTTTAGCGACAGATCAGCAATTTCATGTTTGAGTTCTTTCAGTACCCTGGTTTGTATGCTATCCAGTATAGGTGTTTTATCTCTCTTTAACTTGTCGATTTGGCTTAGTATGTCTTCCAGGTTCACCGAGATTTCTTTCAATTTCTCTGCCTCATCGCCCTTGAAAACCATTTCCAGTTCTGGAAGATTTCTTATATCTTCTTCCATAAAGACTGAAGCAAAGAATTAATTCAGTCTCTCTGCTATGGCCTTAAACTCCCTGAGCACACGTTTTACTCCTTGATCATCCAACGGTCCAATGAATTCCCTCACAGGTTTTCTGCTTTTGATGTACCTAAAAAAAAATGTTACTAGGAGTTTTTGCCTCTTTGGCACGTTGTTCCTCATATTCAGATTCTCTGCATGGAGGTATCGGGACTTGCAGTCCTGATGGCTTTAGCGAGAACTGTGGCCATTTTCTCTGCTGCTAGAGCAGGGGTGTCAAACTCAGAACTGCAGGCCATATTTGGCCGCCGTTCTTTCCTCCCTCCCGGCTTCTATGCAGCCTGCTGAGGATCGCCAGTTGGCTGTAGCAAACCTAGCAGACTGCCATTGACCTCCACAGCACGTTCCCTCTGCCACGATCACGTGTGTCAGAGGAGGGGTAAGGTTGCGGCAGAGGGAACGTGCTGTGGTGGCTGAGACAGCCTGATAGTTCGCTACAACCAACTGGTAGACATGGTGCGTGATAAAAAGGGATCTGCTGCTGCTTTGGCAGAGGTATACTGGAATTTTTCACTGAATACCAGCAGGTTATATCGGTGAATTCGCTAGAAGCGATCAGTTGTTTTCTACCTCCATCTGCTGGTAAGAAGGGATAACACCCACTTGTTTAAAATTGTGCAGCCGACTAAAGGAAAGGAAATCCAAGACCTAATTCTACCTTTTAACATATGGTGGCCATGCTAATGCACACAAATTGTATACAAAAACCTAGCTAAGCTTGTGCACAAAGTCTAGAGCATTTAATTAGATCATCCTCTCAGACTTCTTTTTACCTGTTGATTTTGCGTTTTTTCACCTACCTGCCTCTTCCCTCATCTTCCTTCTAATCTGTCTTTCATCATGGAGCCATTACATTATACTTGCTGCTTATATCCAACTGACAGCCAAGAAAATGGTGGCTAACAGAGTGAGATAAAAGCTACCATCAATGATTTGCAGGGATCTCTTTTAAATTAAGTGGAATAGGGACTTTGTGGGTGTTTTGGCACCTGCAGCTACACTTCTCTAGCATTAGTTAAGTCTGCTTTCAGAAGTGAAGGGTTAATGCTTTAACAAAAAACAAAACCCAAGCAACTTCAGAATGTGATAAAGCAGTCAGGTATATCTCTGAGAAGCAAGTACACGAGAGAGGGTTGATTTTGTATTTTATTGTGCTCTCCTTGGCTGTACAAGGGGTAGAAGTCAAGCAAAGAACTGTTCTTCAGCTCTTGCTATCAATGTTGCTGAACTCAGGATTCCCTTGTTAGTGGCTCAGCCAAACAGGCTTAGCTAAAAGATTCTGTCACTCCATGCTGCAGGGTGACTCATTCCTGACTATACTCACTTGTTCAGGATGTGGGTGGATGCAACCCACTCCCTCTGCCATGGCTCACACTTTTTAAAAAACACTTTTTTTTAAACTTTTTTCCCCTCATTATTTAGATCAGGTTCATCTTAAGACAATCTTGCATGTTTTAATTTATCTATGATTGTTTTCCACTCTATAAGGGCGGGCTACAAATAATAAACTATATGAACTGTAAATTATGTGCATACTGGCAATATTTCAGACAGATTTGCTATAATGCGTTATTTGTAGGTTTGCTGAAGAAATGTGTGCATATTCAATAAACAGTGTCTTGGTAGTCACGTTTGGTGGCTGAGGTAGCATCTCTTGCTGTATGACCTACACTGCCAGTGATACCACTATTAATTTTAAGATTCTTCTTCTGACTTTTTAATTTTATTGAAAAATAAGTATTGAATAATAACAATGGCAAAAATAGCTCATAATCTACAAATTCCTTCTTCTGTCTTTTAAAGTACTTCGTGGTATTTGTCCCAGATATCTGTCATAGTGACTAGAGAATTATCTCTTGACCAGGCAGTTGAGATTCTCCCAGGTGGCTCAGACATAGCTTTTTGGGGGTTGGTTTTTTTTTTTAAATGCACTACTAGTTAATGGCCAACTAGAAAAGGATTACCATATATACTCAAATATAAACCGACATGAATATAAATCAAGGTAACCATTTTTTCACCCCAAAAAGGAGGAAAAAAGGTTGACTTGAATATAAACCAGGGGGGTTTAATATTCAAGTGCAGTGCCTTGACTCACCCTGCCCTTCAAGGTACTGCACCCTGTTCCCCTCTCCATTGCTGCTCTGCCAGTCTCTGCATATAGACCCCCCTCTCTCCCTGCTAAGTTCTGTATCCTTTTCCTCCTCCCTCCTGGTGCCTTGCAGGCCTCCGCCGTGAGATCTGATAGTCCAGTGGTAGCTGGGACAGGAGGGATCCATCCCACCACCTGTCCCAGCCCAATTCTTATTGTTTTTATTTCCTTCATGTCTCTCCCGCATACCTTAAGTGTATCCCTTGTGGTCCAATGGTGAATCGTTGCAGGAGCAACCTTCCTTTGCTCCTGCCCATGCAGAACCACTAACTGGCTGCTGTAAGTTCTTGCAGGACCACGATAATTCACAGCAGCCAATCAGCTAGCGGTTCTGCACGGGCAGGAGTGAAGAAAGGTCACTCCTGCTGCAATTCACTGCTGAACCATCAGGGATACTTAAGGTATCTGGGGGGAGATAAAACTAATTAGAATTGGGCTGGGACAGGAGGTGGGAAGGGATCTCGCCTGTACCAGCCACCGCTGGACCACCAGGCCTCATGGCAGGCCTGCAAACAGGTTTGGGAGGGGGGGGGTCAGTGCTGACTCAAATACAAACTGAGACCCCCATTTTTGGGCCCAAAAATCTGTTTATATTCGAGTATATACAATATTTGTCCTTTAGAAACTTCTAGTCTGGTTAAAAGCCCATAAGAACATAAGAATTGCCATACTGGGACTGAAGGTCCATGAAGCCCAGTATCCTGTTTCCAACAATGGCCAACCCATGTTCCAAGTACCTACCTAGATCCCAAGTATTAAAACAAATTTTAATGCCTCTTATTCTAAGAATAAGCAGTGGATTTCCCCAAGCCATCTCAATAATGGCCTATGGACTTCCCATTTAGGAATTTATCCAAACCTTTTTTAAACCCTGCTAAGCTAACTGATTTCACCACATTCTCTGGCAATGAATTCCAGAGTTTAATTACATGTTGTGTGAAGAAATAGTTTCTCCAGTTTATTTTAAATTAGCTTTATCGCATTCCCCCTAGTCCTAATATTTATCCCAGGACAAGCAGGCATGATATTCTCACATGTGGGTGACGTCATCTACGGAGCCCCGGCGCGGACAGCTTTTCAAGCAAACTTGATTAAAGTTTCAAGTTTGCACACTGCACCATGCATGTGCGTGCCTTCTCGCCCACTAGAGGGCGCATCCCACCTCGTGGTCCTCAGTTCAAATTTTTCCGCGGAGCAAGAAAGCCCTGTGGATCTGAGCTCCAGTGTTTTTGCCTTCTAGCTGCCGCGTTTAGTTTGTTTTTCCCTTCGAATTAGTTCGCGGTGCTGTTTTCCTTTCGTTTCTTTTCAAAAAAAAAAAAAAAAAAAAAGTCTTTCGTTTTCGTCGGGCTCCGGGGGCTCCCGGAAGCCGTGGCCGCGGGACGTCGGTACGTTCCCGGCCTTCTTCTTTTTCTTCGTGGATGTCCCGTCCTGTTACGGGATTCAAAAAGTGCAGCCGGTGTGAGAGGTTGCTTTCCATCACTGACCCTCACCGGTGGTGCATTGTCTGTCTTGGGCCCGAACATCCGACAGACTCGTGTGATCGCTGTGCTACCTTCCAAAACAGGGCCCTCCGTCGCCGTAAGGCAAGAATGGCCGAATTGTTCGCCGTCGACGCGCCTAAGGCCTCGACGTCGGCCTCGGCTTCGGCCCCGGCCTTGACCTCGGCCTCGGCATCCTCGGGGGCCTCGGCCTCGCCTCGGCCCTCTTCCTCGAAGGCGTCGTCAGTGAAGCAAGCTTCGGGTAAGTCCTCTGTTCCATCCCCTTCAGCAAAGAAGCCATCCTCGAGTCAGGCCAAGGCGGGTGGGTCGACCCCGGCCCCGCATCGGACCTCGACTCCGCACACCCCGAGGGAATACTCGAGACCGAGGTCGCCCTCCAGGGAGTGTGCCCCGGACTCGGAACTCCCCACCTTCGTGGGGATTCCGGCCTTCCAGGATCTCCTCCGAGCTCTGATCTCATCGGAGCTGTCGGGAGCCCTGGAAGTGTTGCAGCGTGCTGCGGTTCCGGCGGCCTCGACCTCGGCCTGGGCGCCCTCGGTCTCGGAGGCCCCGGCCTCGGCTCCCTCGGGAGCCCCGGCCTCGGCGACCTCGGTCTCGGGTACTGTGGCCCCGTTCACCTCGGTCTCGGCCCCGCCCCGGACCTCGACCTCGGGGGAACCCCCTGAGCGCAGTGTAAGGCCCAAAGAAAAGTTGCGCAGAGTGCGCCGCCTTTCCTCCTCTATCTCCGGGTCTTCCAGACACGCCTCGCCCTCGACGCGACCTCGGACGGGGCGTCGATCGAGGAAGTCCAAGCGGCCCCGAGGCTCGCCTCGGCGCGACCGTTCCTCGTCGTTCGGGGGCGAGGCGCTGCAGGTGTCGGAGTTGCGCCTCGACAACCCGAGGCTCCTCCGCTCACCCCATGGGAAGTCTTCCCGGGTCGCCTCGCCGAGGAAACGGGAGAGTGTCCCACGAACCCCGGGGTCCTCACCCAAGGGTTCTGCGAGGAGGATAACTTCCCCTTCCCCCTCGAGGGCCCTCGAGAGGGGATCCTGGGATTCGGGATCGGTTAGGGATCCTCATTATTCCCATGAGGCTTCCCCCCTCTCCTCGGTGGGGCGATCGAGAACCCCCTCTCCCCAGGCTAGGCCGTCCTCATTTTCATCCTTCGTTCAGGACATGGCCCAAGCCCTGGGGATTGACCTGATGGTAGGCTCTCGGTATTCCAAAGAATTTTTGGAGGAACAGGACCTCCCCACTCTTCCTAGGGAGGTGCCTAGACTCCCTCTCAACAGTGTCCTTCTGCAAACCTGGCTGAAGAACTTGTCAAACCCTCTTACAGTCACGTCTGTGCCTTCAAAAATGGAATCGAAGTATAGGACGATTCCCCCTAAAGGGTTCGATAAGGCGCAGCTCTCACACCAGTCTCTTCTGGTGGAGTCTGCTCTTAAAAAATCACAGCCCTCACGGGTTTCTGCGGCGGTTCCACCAGGCAGGGAGGGACGGACCCTGGACAAGTTTGGCCGTCGCCTCTATTCAAATTCCCTGATGGCCACCAGGGTTCTAAATTACGCCTTCACCTTTTCCTCCTTTTTGCGTGGTATGGTGAAGGACCTTCCTCAATATCGAAACTCGTTACCGGACTCCCAAAGAGCAGGATTCGACAAGTTTATGTCCAACCTGTCTCAATTGCGGTTGTACCTATTCCATGCAGTGTACGACGCCTTTGAGCTGGTTTCGAGGGTGTCGGCCCTCGCGGTGGCCATGCGCCGCTTGGCCTGGCTTCGCACCCTCGACATGGACCCAAACCTGCAGGAACGCCTGGCAGACTTGCCTTGTGTGGGGTCCGAGTTATTCGACGAGTCATTGGACGCGGCGACCAAGCGCTTGTCGGAACAGGAGCGCTCTCTAGCATCCCTGGTCCGCCCCAAACCTAGGCCCCCGCCGCAGAAACCCTTTCGGCCTCCGCCGCGCCGATACCCTCAGAAGTCGACCCCGGCTTTCTCGAGACCGCCTCCGAGACGTCCGTCTCAGCGAGGCAGAGGGGGACAACCCCAAGCCCCGGCGCAGGGCCCTTCTAAGCCAGCGCCTTCCTTTTGACGGGCTGAGCGGACGGGGCGGGTTCCCCTCCGCACTTTCACAAGAACCCCTTCCTATCGGGGGCCGTCTTTGGTCCTTCCGGGAGGCATGGACCGGGATTACCTCAGACGCTTGGGTGCTCCGGATCGTCTCCGAGGGCTACTCGCTCAACTTTGTGTCCTCGCCGCCGGACAGTCCCCCAAGTTTAGTCCCCTGCAACCGTTCGCAGCTACCGACCCTTATAACCGAAGCCAAGGCCCTCTTGAAGCTTCGGGCGGTCGAGCCGGTCCCCAAGGACCAGTGGGGTACGGGGTTTTACTCCCGCTACTTCTTGGTCCCAAAAAAGACCGGGGACCTGCGCCCCATACTGGACCTCAGGAAGCTCAACAAATTCCTGGCCCGGGAGAAGTTTCGAATGCTATCTCTCCCGGTTCTGTATCCCCTCTTGGAGGAAGGGGACTGGATGTGCTCCCTCGACCTGAAGGAAGCATACACCCATGTTCCGGTGCACCCCGCCTGTCGAAGATTCTTACGATTCCAGGTGGGGGACCTCCACCTCCAGTACAGGGTACTGCCCTTCGGCCTGGCCGCGTCCCCACGAGTATTCACGAAGTGCATGGTGGTGGTTGCAGCAGCCCTCAGGTCGCGTGGACTTCACGTGTTCCCTTACCTGGACGATTGGCTCATCAAAGCCCCGACCAGGGAGGGGGTTATCTCAGCGACCCGACAGTCTATTGCCTTCCTGCAAACTCTCGGGTTCGAGATAAACTTTCCAAAGTCTCAGTTGAGGCCATCGCAGTCTCTTCAATTCATAGGTGCGGTGCTGGACACGGTGCGCCTACGCTCCTACCTGCCGACCCAGCGGTTGGAAGCCCTGGTACGGATGAGCCACCAGGTCTCTCAACTGTCGAAGGTGTCGGCCAAGCGCATGATGATGCTGCTGGGCCATATGGCCTCGACGGTACATGTCACGCCGTTTGCGAGGCTACATCTGAGGATCCCTCAGTGGACCCTCGCGTCCCAGTGGCGTCAGGAGTGCGACCCTGTGTCTCGCCTCATTTCGGTGACTCCGCCCTTGCGGAAATCGCTGCGTTGGTGGACAGACTCTTCAAATCTGTCCATGGGGCTATTGTTCCGCACTCCGCCTTTTCGCAAGGTCCTGACCACGGACTCCTCGGAGTACGCGTGGGGAGCCCACCTCGACGGTCTTCGCACGCAGGGCCTGTGGTCGGCAGAAGACCGTCAGTGTCACATCAACGTGCTAGAGCTGCGGGCCATCTTCCTAGCACTTCGAGCCTTCGTTCACATATTGCAGGACCAGGTGGTCCTCGTCCGCACGGACAATCAGGTGGCAATGTATTATGTGAACAAGCAGGGAGGAACGGGGTCATGGCCCCTCTGCTCCGAAGCTCTTCGCCTCTGGGAGTGGGCGGCCTCCCGGAACATCTTCCTCCGGGCGGTCTACATCCAAGGAGAACGGAATTGCCTGGCGGACAAACTGAGTCGACTTCTGCAACCGCACGAGTGGACTCTACACTCAGCAGTTCTACGCAAGGTTTTCGCTCGCTGGGGAACGCCACAGGTGGATCTGTTTGCCTCTCCGGAGACACACAAACTACCACTATATTGTTCTCGGATGTACTCGCAGGACCGTCTGGAAGCGGATGCCTTCCTACTCGACTGGGAAGGGAGGTTCCTGTATGCATTCCCTCCGTTCCCTCTGATCATGCGAACGTTGGTACACCTAAAATCGTCCACGGCCACGATGATTCTCATAGCACCTCGGTGGCCGCGTCAGCACTGGTTCTCCCTGCTGCTCCAGCTCAGTGCCAGAGAGCCTCTTCCCCTGCCTGTCTCTCCTTCTCTGCTGTCTCAGAGTCAAGGATCCATGTTACATCCCAATCTGCAGTCATTGCACCTGACAGCCTGGTTTCTTGTTCCCTGACTCCTCCGGACCTGTCTCAATCGGTGAAGGAGGTGTTGGAAGCCTCCCGCAAGATCTCGACGAGGCTTTGCTATGCGCAGAAATGGACCAGGTTCTCCACCTGGTGCTCGTCTTTTCACCTGGATCCGGTATCAGTTCCGGTATCCTCGGTTTTAGAATATTTGTTTCATTTGTCGCGCTCCGGCTTGAAAACCACTTCGGTGCGGGTTCATCTCAGTGCGATTTCTGCTTTCCACCAACCTCTGGAGGGACGCCCTCTGTCACTCCATCCCTTGGTGACACGCTTCATGAAAGGGTTACTCAGGGTTTGTCCCCCTCTTAAGCCTCCGTCTGTCGTGTGGAATTTGAATGTGGTTCTGGCTCAACTGATGAAACCCCCGTTTGAGCCACTCAACAAGTCCCTCTTGAAATTTCTGACTTGGAAGGCGGTGTTTCTAATTGCCCTCACCTCCGCCAGGCGGATTGGGGAGTTGCAAACCTTGGTTGCGGACCCTCCTTTCACTGTCTTTCATCACGACAAGGTGGTTCTCCGCACCCATCCTAAGTTTTTACCTAAAGTTGTTTCTGACTTCCACCTCAATCAGTCCATTGTCCTTCCTGTGTTCTTCCCGAAGCCCCACTCCCATCCTGGCGAGACGGCGCTTCACACGCTTGACTGTAAGAGGGCGTTGGCATATTATCTTCAACGCACCAGGCCTCATCGGAAGGTTCCTCAATTGTTTTTGTCCTTCGATCCCAATCGATTAGGGCATCCAGTTTCCAAGCGCACTCTGTCTAACTGGTTGGCCGCTTGCATTTCCTTTTGCTACGCTCAGGCTGGCCTTCCTCCCCCGGGTCGAGTCATGGGGCACAAGGTCCGAGCGATGGCAGCTTCGATAGCTTTCCTCCGATCCACTCCGATGGAGGACATATGTAAGGCTGCCACTTGGTCTTCGGTTCATACATTCACCTCTCATTACTGTCTGGACACTTTATCCAGGAGTGACGGCCGGTTTGGCCAGTCAGTTTTGCAAAATCTGTTTTCCTAAATTGCCATCCTCCCACCTGCCCTTTTTTGGTTAGTTTGGAGGTCACCCACATGTGAGAATATCATGCCTGCTTGTCCTGGGATAAAGCACAGTTACTTACCGTAACAGGTGTTATCCAGGGACAGCAGGCATATATTCTCACAACCCGCCCGCCTCCCCGGGGATGGCTTCCTTGCTAGTTATGGAACTGAGGACCACGAGGTGGGATGCGCCCTCTAGTGGGCGAGAAGGCACGCACATGCGTGGTGCAGTGTGCAAACTTGAAACTTTAATCAAGTTTGCTTGAAAAGCTGTCCGCGCCGGGGCTCCGTAGATGACGTCACCCACATGTGAGAATATATGCCTGCTGTCCCTGGTTAACACCTGTTACGGTAAGTAACTGTGCTTTATGGAAAGAGTGAACAAGCGATTCACTTCTACACTTTCCACTCCACTCAGTATATTATAGACCTCTATCATATTACCCCTGAGCTGTTTCTTCTCTAAGCTGAAGAGCCCTAGCAACTTTAGCCCATGGCCCCATTTTGAATTTTGTTAATATGAAGAATGTGGTTATTTTTAAGAATTTGTATTGGGGTAGATATTTTTATAGGTTTAGGTGTGGCCATTATGTGTACCATTATTTTTATATTTTTTTTCCATATGCTTTTCAGATAATGTTGCCTTGTACTAGAGAATGACACTGGGACAAATTTTTCCCTGTCCCGTCCCTCTGAGTTTTGTCCCTGCCCCATTCCTGTAAGCTCTGCCTTAAGAACATAATAGCCTTATTGGGTCAGACTAATGGTCCATCAATCCCAGTAGCCCATTCTCACGGTGGCTAATCCAGGTCACTAGTACCTGGCCAAAACCCAAAGATTAGCAACATTCCATGCTACCAATCCAGGGCAAGCAGAGGCTTTCTCCATATCTTAATAACAGACTATGGACTTTTCCTCCAGGAACTTGGAGGAAACCAGCTAGGCTATCTGCTTTTACCACAACCTCAGGCAACATGTTCCAGAGCTTAACTATTCTCTGAGTGAAAAAATATTTCCTCCTATTAGTTTTAAAAGTATTTCCTTGCAATTTCATTGAGTGTCCCCTAGGCTTTGTAATTTTTGACAGATTGAAAAATCAATCCACACAAGCCTCAAATATTTGTGATTTTTTTTATAGTGTTTGAGGCTTATGCAGGAATGGGGCAGGGACAGGAAAAGAACTCGATGGTATGGGAAAATGAGTTCCCTTGAGGACGGGGAAAAATTTGTCCCATTACCATTCTCTACCTTGTACATCACTTTGATTTGCAATGTCGTAAAGTTGATTTATAAGTTTTACATTAAGGACTTGATTTCCTGAAATGACATTTTGTCAAAAATGTCAAAAGGTGTGTATTTTGAGAACAACATAAGTTCCTATCGTATATGGATTTATAAAATAGGCACCCAGAACCAGCTCTAGCAGCATGCAGATGCTTTCTCTCAAATCTTTAAACGACACCCTGGAGATACCCATGTGTAACTTTGGCGTATGTACTTATGAGCATATTTGAGCATAGTTTTATAAGAACCTCTTTTTGTATGTAAAACATGCTTTACACACAAAAAAATGTTAAAGTACCCTTTTAAATTTCTTTAAATGTAAAGTATGCTCACCTCTCCCTTCCAAGTCAGGAAAAAATAACTTTATAATCTAATGGAACCTCTCCCTCTTATGTTATTTTTTTATACTTATCTTCCCTGCAGATCCTGCATTTGTTTCCGATTACACCACAACTGGTTTACTGCAGACTGTGCTGTAGTAGTGGCCCTGCATTTCAGTTTCTGTCTATAGTCTCCCCTCCTGTGGGAGCCAGGTGTTAACCCCTCCAAGAGCCATACCACCTCTGCTCTTATTCAGTTTTACTCTGCTTTAACAAAAATCAACCACAATTTTCCACACCCCATTACCAATTAACATTATATTATGCATCATAAATCAAACTAAGTAAACTAGTACAGCTGAAGATACACTGGAGTGGGCTCCCAGTAGCCCCTTGTTATATTATTTCATAACAGAATAGGCATCTCACTGTAAGGAGCAGATCTGGATACAGGTGGGACATCCAGAACAATATACATCTAACAAAAAATGTTAGTAGAAAATAGCTAACATTAATAGTAACCAGACAGAGGAAATGGGAAATATGAAAGGGCAAAGCAGCAAAACTAGACAGCCACCTCTCTAGTTTACTGACCTCAGCACTAAACTACAAAACCTTCAGAAGAGAAATAAAAATCATGTTTAGGAAATTATCAAGACAAGCTCATGATATAATCGATTACCTCAATCTATCTCCAGATCCTAAACATTCTAACCAAAATAGCTATCTTTTAATCTTCTGAATATGACCAGAATCTCCTCTTTTTGTAATCTGCCTAGACCTGCAAGATATTGGCAGAATGAAAGACACCAATGTAATGTAAACATGGCCATTAGCTTGGGGAGGAATTTGTCTTTAATCCTTGCTGAACTAGTTCTGGGAATGTAAGGAAACCTTTAAGCTCAAGGAAGTTTTTGTTAAATTACCATTTTATCAGTCTCTAAAGCTTGTTGGACGTCACTCACACTGCCTTTAAGGAGAAATTGGCATAAAGCCAAACAAATACTAATACTATTATTACTATTTATCCCAGGACAAGCAGGCAGGTATTCTCACATATGGGTGGCGTCATCGACGGAGCCTGGATGCGGACGCCTCACAAGCAGACTTGCTTGAAGAAACTCGAAGTTTTGAGTCGCCAGCACTGCACATGTGCGAGTGCCTTCCCGCCCAGCGTAGGGCGCGTCTCCTCAGTTTTCCGCGGAGCCGAGAAGTCCGTCTTTGACTCTGCGTTAACTTCGTTACTTGTGCCTTCTCTGAACTGCGGTTTGTAACTTTTTTCCTCACGAATCGCTGTTCGTATTTTATTTATTTTATTTTCAGTTTAAAAAAAAAAAAAAATTTTCCTCTTCCGTCCATTTTCCCGGACAGGCTGCTCGGCCGCAGCCCGAGGGCTTCGATCTTGCGGCAGTTAATTTTACTTCTATGTCCTGGCCTGTCACGGGCTTCAAGAAGTGTAGCAAGTGCCAGCGCGCGATCTCTCTTACGGACCCACACCTTCGCTGCCTCAAGTGCCTTGGGCCGAAACATCATCCTAGGTCGTACCTGCGCTGTGCTACGCTTCAGCCTCGAGCTTTCAATCGTTGTATTTTGGTGGACAAGCTCTTCGAGATGGAATCTTCTACTGATCCCTCGACTTCAAAGGCGACCTCGGCCTTGACTCCTACCAAGGTTTCTCCTGCTTCTACTGCCACCTCGAGCCTCATCAGACCTTCGTCGTTTGCAGCGGCTCTTTCTTCGACGACATCTTCTGTATCTTCCCCTGTTTCCTAAGGTCAGATAGCTCAGCAGTCAATTCCAGCGGTAGTGATTAAAGTGCCTAAGACTTCCAAGTCGAAGCACACTCGCACTACCTCGAAGGAACCTCCAGCCAAGGCAAGTGGTCCGGTTTCAGACGCGGATCCATCCTTGCCGGCTTCTTTCCAGACCATGTTGGAGAAGCAAGTCATTCAGTTCCTTACTAATATGGGACCGAAGCTTCTTCCTCTTATCCAGCCTGGGCATTCAGCAGTCTCCCATGAGGTTGAGCCGCTTCCACTGTCTCAGGCTGACCTTACACACTCTTTGCAGGGAGCAGAGTCTCTGCGAGTGTCTGGTCTGGCATCAGTGCACGTACAGCAAGGAGCAGAGTCTTTGCAAGTGCCTCGGAAGGAATCCTCACACTCTATACAAGGAGCAGAGTCTTTGGGAGTGCATCGAGGTTCCTCCACTAAGCCTCTGGAGCTTCGATCTACAGCCTCCAGTCCCATACATTCGTTGATACCATCGGCTGCTTCCATCTCCGAGGTGAAGTCTCCTTGATCTACGAGATCTGCTTCCAGGCACAGTTCTCATCGACGATCGAGGCATCCTTCCAGGCATAGTTCTTCTTCTAAAGAAAACCTTCTTCCACTAAGCCTCGATCTACTCCAATCTCGACTAGACCACCAACTCCTCGTTCGAGGTCTCCAATGCCGGACCTCGAGGATGTCCCGGTTTTGATTGCCTCGTCCAAGTCACCAAATTCCTTTGATGCCTTTTGTCCTGCCGAAGCTTCATCTTCGACCCAGGCTGCCTCGACGTCCTTGAGGCAAAGCATTAGCAGATCTGCTATTTTTCTCATCTTTTCTTGGTCAGATGGCTGTGGACTTGGATCTTCAATTAGATACTGGATCCAAATACTCTAAGGAGTATCTAGAAGTCATGCATCTTCCTCAACCTCCAGCAGAGTCTCTTAAGCTTCCACTTCATAAGCTTTTGAATCAGACTTTTGGTCGATTCATGGAAACACCTTTTTCCATACCAGCTGTTCCAGGAAAATTGGACTCTAGGTATAAAACTGTGCATCACAAAGGGTTTGACAACTCGGTTATCTCATCAATCCCTGCTTGTCAAGTCCTCCTTGAAGAGGTCCCATCCTTCCAAGGTTTATGCCACTGTTCCTCCTGGAAGGGAAGGGAAAACTATGGACAAATTCGGACGTCGCCATCTATCAAAATGCCATGATGTCCTCTAAAGTCCTCAATTACAATTTTCAATTCATTACTTATTTTGAATTCTTTATTTCTCTATTGCCAGAGTTTTTGACTTATCTGGATACTCAAAAGCATTTTGAATTTCAAGAAGTCCTGGCTTCTTTATCCCAACTCAGATTACATCTCCTGCAGTCATCTTACGATGCCTTCGAGTTGTCTGCCCGGGCAGCTGCTTGTTCTGTGGCTATGTGTTATCTTGCTTGGCTTCGTACCATTGACATGGACCCTAATCTTCAAGACCGCTTGGCTAATATCCCTTGTGACGGCAATGACCTCTTTGATGAATCCATTGAGGCAGCCACCAAGAAATTGTCTGACCATGAGAAATCCTTTGCTTCTATTGCCATACCCAAGCCAAAGCCAGCTCCTGCAAAACCTGCATGCCCTGCTCCTATCTATCAGCGGCGTTTTACTCCGAGGACGGCTCCTTATAATCGCCCTCCTCTAAAGAAACAGCAGCCTCAGAAACAACAGAAACCTCAACCTTTTGCTGCACCTAAGGCTACTCAGCCTTTTTGACTGTTTACAACAGAGCATAACCTCCACCATTCTGACTCTGTATCCTTTTCCCCCTATAGGAGGTCGTCTCCATCATTTTTACCACAGATGGACGATAATTACATCTGACGAAGGAAACTGAGTTCCTGGAAGCCGTCCAAAACTGTTTCATGGAACAACTTGTCCAGACTCCAACCAGAGGGGCAGCGATCCTGGATCTGATCCTCAACGGGCTGAAAGGACCTGCAAAGGGAGTGGAAGTAATGGGACCGTTAGGAAACAGTGACCACAACATGATTCTGTTCCAAGTGGAAGTAGGATTACCAAAGGGGAAGAGAACAAAGGGAACAGCGTTTAACTTCAAGAAAGGGAACTATGATGCCATGAGACAAATGGGTGAAGAAGAAGCTCAGAAACAGCTCCAAGGAAGCTCGGTCTGTGGAGCAAGCCTGGTCCCTACTCAAGGACACGGTAAGCGAGGCACAAAACCTGTATGTACCCAGATTTAGGAAAGGATGCAAAAAGAATCAGACTAAAGACCCAGCATGGATAAAAAATGAAGTAAAGACAGTAATAGGAGACAAGAAAAAATCATTTCGGAAGTGGAAAAAGGACAAAACTGAAGGAAATTGGAAAGAGCACAGGAAGCATCAGAAAGAATGTCACCGAGTGGTCAGAAAAGCCAAGAAAGAATATGAGGAGAGACTAGCCAAGGAAGCAAGAAATTTTAAACCTTTTTTTCAGATATGTAAAAGGAAAACGGACAGCGAGGGAGGAGGTGAGACCTCTGGATGAGGGAGACAGGAAAGGAGTGGTGAAGGAGGAAAAAGAGGTGGCTGATAGACTAAACAAGTTCTTTGCGTCGGTCTTTACAAAAGAAGACACATCCAACGTGCCGGAACCGGAAAAAATCTTCAAGGGGGATCAAGAGGGAAAATTATCATCACGGAGGTAAGCCTCAACGACATTCTCAGGCAGATAGATAGATTAAAAACTGACAAATCTCCTGGCCCAGAATACTGAAAGAGCTCAGAGACGAAACAGCGGAGTTACTCCAGCATATTTGCAACCTATCCTTGAGAACAGGGGTAATCCCGGAGGACTGGAGGATTGCAAATGTTACACCGATCTTCAAAAAAGGATCGAGAGGCGACCCGGGGAACTATAGACCGGTGAGCTTGACCTCGGTTCTGGGGAAGATGGTCGAATCACTGATCAGGGAAGGTATCAATGAGCATATAGAAAAAAATAAACTGATGAGATAAAGCCAGCACGGTTTCTGTAAAGGACGATCGTGCCAAACGAATCTACTGCATTTCTTTGAGGGGATAAGCAAACATTTGGACCAAGGTAATCCCATAGATATAGTATATCTGGATTTCCAAAAAGCCTTTGACAAGGTACTCCATGAGCGCCTGCTGAAGAAACTGTGGAGCCACGGGGTGGAAGGGGACGTCCACATATAGATCCAAAATTGGCTGGCGGATAGGAAGCAGAGGGTAGGAGTAAAAGGACACTACTCTGACTGGAAAGGGGTCATGAGTGGTGTCCCGCAGAGGTCAGTGCTGGGACCGCTGCTGTTCAATATATTCATTAACAATCTGGAAACGGGGACAAGGTGCGAAATTATCAAGTTCGCGGATGATACAAAACTCTCCAGCAGGGTCAGAACTGTTGAGGAATGCAAAGAACTGCAGAGCGACCTGAACAAACAGTGTGAGTGGGCAAAAAGATGGCAGATGAGCTTCAATGTGGAGAAATGTAAGGTCTTGCACATAGGGAAAGGGAACCCCATGTACAGTTATACGATGGGAGGGAGGGTGCTGGGGAAAGGCAGCCTAGAAAAAGACCTGGGGGTATTGGTGGATACAACAATGAAGCCAGCGGCGCAATGTGCAGCGGCCTTAAAGAAAGTGAACAGAATGTTGGGCATTATCAAAAAGGTATCACTACCAGAACGAAGGAAGTTATCCTGCTATTGTATCGAGCAATGGTGCGCCCACATCTGGAATACTGCGTCCAATACTGGTCATCGTACCTTAAGAAAGACATGGCGATACTTGAGAGGGTCCAGAGGAGAGCAACTAGGATGATAAAAGGAACGGAGAACCTTTCATATGCCGAAAGGTTAGACAAACTGGGGCTCTTTACCCTGGAAAAGCGGAGACTGAGAGGAGACATGATACAGACTTATAAAATCATGAAAGGCATAGAGAAGGTGGAGAGGGGTAGATTCTTCAGACTAGCGGGGACAACAAAAACAAGAGGTCATTCAGAAAAATTGAGAGGGGACAGATTCAAAACGAATGCAAGGAAGTTCTTCTTCACTCAGAGGGTGGTGGATACCTGGAACGCGCTTCCAAATGAGGTAATAGGACAGAGTACAATACTGGGGTTCAAAAAGGGACTGGATGACTTCCTGGAAGCGAAGGGGATTGCAGGGTACAGATAGAGGGTTACTCTAGATGACATTAAGCGAAAAGCGTATGAGAGTTTTAGGGTATGAGTTTCAGGTCATGGACCTGAGGGGCCGCCGCGGGGGCAATACTTATGTTCTTATGACCTCTGGGTACTTTCCATCATCAGGGAAGGATACTCTTCATTTCTCTCAGTTTCCACCAGAGCTTCTTCCAAGAGAGTATCCTTCCAATCCATCCCAGACCGCCCTTCTTCTTCAGGAAGCTCAAGCTCTGCTTCGTCTCCATGCCATCGAACCAGTTCCCTTGGAGCAGCAGAACAGGGGATTTTACTCCCGTTAACTTCCTTGTTCCGAAGAAGACGGGCGATCTGCGACCCATTCTGGATCTCAGGGCTCTCAACAAATTTCTAGTCAAAGAAAAGTTTTGAATGTTGTCCCTAGCATCCCTTTATCCCCTTCTCGAGCAGAACGACTGGTTATGTTCTTAAGGAGGCCTACACTCATATCCCCATTCATCCAGCCTCCCGTCAATTCCTCAGATTTCGGGTGGGGAATCTGCATTATCAATAGAGAGTACTACCATTCAGCCTGGCCTCGTCTCCCAGAGTGTTCACCAAGTGCCTAGTAGTAGTAGCAGCAGCTCTAAGGAATCATGGTCTTCAGGTATTTCCCTACCTTGACGACTGGCTCATCAAAGATTCTACATCTCAAGGGGTTATTGTAGCGACCCAACGGACTACCTGGTCCTACAAAATCTGGGATTCGAAATCAACTTTCCCAAATCTCAACTTAAGCCCTCACAGAATCTACAGTTCATTGGAGCTGTTCTGGACACTGTCCAACTTAGGGCATTCCTTCCACAACAACGTCTGGAAGCTCTTCTTCAACTCGTGTCATACAGTGTCTTCCCGCTCTTCCATCTCAGCGAGACACATGGGTCACATGGCCTCCACAGTACACGTGACTCCTTTTGCCAGACTTCACCTCAGAATTCCTCAGTGGACCTTGGCATCTCAATGGACGCAAGTTTGCGACCCTCCTTCTCAGTCACTCCTTCATTGAAGAAGTCTCTCCATTGGTGGATGCTCTCTTCCAATCTTTCCAGAGGCTTGCTTTTTCAAATGCCCCCCCCTCCCATCAGAAGGTCCTCACGACAGACTCTTCGACCTACGCTTGGGGCGCTCATCTCGATGGTCTCCATACTCAAGGCCTCTGGACCAGTACGGATTGTCAGTGTCATATCAATCTGTTGGAACTCAGAGCGATCCTCAAAGCTCTCGATGCTTTTCAACATCTGCTTCACGACCAAGTAGTCCTCATTCGGACAGACAACCAAGTCACCATGTATTGTCAACAAACAAGAAGGGACGGGGTTTCCCTCCCTTTGTCAAGAAGCTCTAAAGGTTTGGGACTGGGCAATCCACCACAACACCTTCCTCAAAGCTGTCTACATTCAAGGTGTGCAAAATTGCTTGGCGGACAACTTGAGTCATCTCCTGCAGCCTCACGAATGGACACTCCATTCCGCCCCTCTTCATCACATTTTTTCACTGTGGGGAACGCCTCAGATAGACCTCTTTGCAGCTCCCCACAACTACAAACTGCCTCAATTCTGCTCTAGGATATACTCTCCTCATCGCCTCGAGGCAGATGCTTTTCTTCTGGAATGGTCGAATCCTTTTCCTAGGCAGTGACTCCTAATGTGGAGCCCTGCATCACGTAGTTATAGTTTGGGTTCCTTTTTCTCACATATATCACTTTCCACTTGCTCAAATTAAGCATCATCTGCCATTTTGACTCCCAGTCTCATAAGGTCCTCTTGCAATTTTTCACAATCCTCTTGTGATTTAGCAACTTTAAACAACTTTCTCATCAGCAGATTTAATTATCTCACTAGCTATTCCCATCTCTAGATCATTGATAAATATGTTAAAAAGCAGCAGTCCCAGCACAGACCCCTGGGGAATCCCATTATTTAAAAACCTCAGATACCCTATTCTCAAAAAAAGAGATTTCACTTTTTATTCCTTTACAATAGCATCATTTTAAACCTCTTCCTAAGGCTCAACAACGCACTGTGGATTTAAAACTCAAAAAGCCACTACTATGCTTCAGGAATCTTGTAAAGGGGAAGAAAAAAACCTCAGACTCATGCCAGCTGCTAATTTTATAAGCATTCAGGCTACTATTAGAGTTACCTTATCGGCATATAAACCCCCTCCTCCAAGTATTCCTACCTTTAGTAATAAATATTTTTTCAGTAATAAATAGTTTTCCAAATATTTCAATAGATTTCCATCCACATGCGCTGGGAGCCCTACTCTAAACTCCTAAAGAACAGCTGTGTCGGGAGTTATGATAAACACTTACCTTTCCCAGCACTGTGCTGGATCAGGCCCATGTGTCTCTCATACACACTGTTGTTCTTGTGGCAAGTCTGCTCAGCCAAAGTACATGCATGTACTGCACTGTACATGCACTGTATGTTGAAAGATCCACATTAGCCTAGGCCTTTCTTTATATGCCAGGACCTAGCTTTATTGGGACACTATTCTCTGCCATGTTAGCCAGAGCACCATCTCAAGTTCCATAAAGCCCAATATCCCATTTCAAATAGTGACTAATCCCGGTCACTTTAGTAGCCTTTTAGAATCTTTTTTTTTACACCAATGTATAATTTAAAGCTTGCTTGTATTTCTGAAGTGATTGAATTTGCGCTCTCTCCCTGTTTATAACAGGGACAATTAATGATGTTGTTTTTTGTGATAATCGTAGGGAAACAAGATTTTTTTTGTATGAGACATGGAAATTGCATAGTTGTATGCAGTATATAAACTTATAAATAAATTATGTAGGAGAGTGAAGAAGGCAATCTGCCTGGAGGAGAGGCGGTATCCAGCAGTTTTGGTGCTTTTTTGGTATCTGGATTCCCGAGAGGCATTCTGCTGACATCATCTGGAAGGGCCGACATCGGAGATAAAATCTCACCGCTTCCAGCGGAATGGCCACAGGGCGTGGCCAAAGGGGTGTGCCCTAAGGGGCACACCAAGCCCCTTTGGAGCCTCGATGGAGCATTGAATAAGGTCTGATAAATTTGATTGAATTTTAACTTAATGAGGGGAAGTGTAAAGTCAAGCCAAAATCATTGTCAACAAGTATGCCAGTTTTACCAGGCCCTATAGAAAAACATTTTATAACAGTTATGAATCCTAGTTCTTCCTCTGCAGGGAATGTATCATGTGCCTCCATAAGTTCAGGGGAGAGAATCTCCCCAGTCCCACCAGCCTCTCGCTTCTCTTCAAGGGTGATCTCCCGAGATGGTGGTAGGAGGGAAGTTGAACTCAGATCAGTTATTATATCAATCACTTTTGGATTACCGTCATTAGATAATAAACTTCAGTCAGTTGAATTTCCCTCTGAGATTTCATTTAATGAGGATATACCTGAAAAAATAACACTTTTGGATTTATGGAAAGTGGTTAAGAGGTCTGAGATGTTGCTACAGGGTCCAGTGCAAAACCTGTGCTTTTTCAGATCAAGTGGTATCTTAAGATTAAGATTATAGATGAGAAAATTATTATTATTTTTTTTTAAATCTTTATTAAGTTTTCAAACTATCAACAAGTGCAACATTATACATATATATAATATTCGCAATAAACACTTATAATCCATTAGTAACAAAATAGAAAGAATAACCCCCTCCCCCTCAAATATTTAAAACGGGGAATAAGAGATACATCCCCTCCCTCCCACCCACCCTCCCTTGGATGTTGTACTAAAACAGAAAATAAAGATAAAAGACAACTATAACAACTCCACAAAAGATGTCAGTGGACCCCAAACTAATTTGAATATCTTAGTATTTCCCAACATGTCAGCGTTCATTATTTCAAACTTATAACATAAACATACATTTGCCCACCCAAAAGTAAAATTAAGGCGATCCCAATTCTTCCAATTATGAGTGACCATCTGCATGGCTATCCCGGTCATAATTAGGAAAAGCTGGCATTTATAACGATCCATGGGGGGCTTAATATGCAATAATGTTCCACATATGACTACCTCATATGTCAGCCGAATCGACGACTCCAATATGGTATAAATCTGTCCCCAAATTGATTTCCAAAAATTGAGTATCAAAGGACAATAGAATAACAGATGATCCAATGTCCCTATGTCCAGATGACAGTGCCAGCATCTATTAGATTTAGAACTGTCTAATTTTTGTAAATGAATAGGGGTCCAAAAGCTTCTATGTAACAAGAAAAACCATGGTAGTCTCATAGATGCTAACGCTGTACATTTCATCCTCCAAGTCCAAATTTGTGGCTATTGAGACGCAGAAATATGCTGCTTTATCTCAATGCTCCAAATGTCTTTAAGACTAGTTTTTGGTTTTTTTATTCATATAACCAGATACTAATTTATACCACTGAGCGGCCTGATGCACAAGGAAATCCGTCTGGTAGCACAGGACCTGCAAGCTATAATGATTTTTTAAATTTCGCCATTCAGGGAACCCCTTCTGAATGGCCTGCTTCAACTACAACCACTTATAATTTTGAGACTTTGAAATACCGAATGATTGTTGCAGTCGTGAAAAATCAAGCATTTTCCCATTTGATATAAGATCATCTAGTGCAGTGTTCTTCAACCTTTTTACACCCGTGGACCGGCAGAAATAAAAGAATTATTTTGTGGACTGTCAAACTACTAGGAATAAAATTTAAAAACCCCGTTTACGCCCCATCTCCGCGAGCTCGGTCCCCGCAAACTATCTGATCCCATCTGCACAAGCCGCAATTATGATTTTATATTGAACGTATTTTATTAAAGTATAAAAAGAAACAATATTCTGAACAATTGTGATTTTACAAATACAAATATACAGAGCACAGACCAACAAAACCCCTGTCTCCCCTCTCCTTCAAATATATCCCCTCTACTATCAAGAAAACTGAACAAGCCAAGTTATTATAGAATGCTACATAAAAATATCATGCTAACAGAATACTGCAGTCCCCAGTTATGTCTCTAGTAGGATATATATTTCAAATCTGATATATTCTAATGACAAAATAGAAATAAAATTATTTTTTTCTACCTTTTATTGTCTCTGGTTTCTGCTTTCATCTTCTTTTCACTCTTTTCCTTCCAGCATCTGCCCGTTCCATCCAATGTCTGCCCTCTCCCCCTTCCATATATATCTGACTTCTTTCTATGCCCCTCTTCCCTGTCCATCCAGCCTGTTCCTTCTCTCTCCTTTTTATATCATTCATTCCAGCTTCACTGCCTTCTTCATTTTTATCTCTCCTACACCAGATCTAGCATCTTTATCCCTCTCTCATTTCTCTGCTGACCCCCTTTCCAGCATCAATGTCTCTCTACTTTCTCATTCCTCTCTCTCCCCTTTCCCTCATATGATCTCTCCATTCCACCCTGACCCCCTTCCCCTCCTGTAATCTCCCTGCCAGCTGTTTCCTTCCTTTTTTCTTTCTCCCTTCCCTCCTTCCTGTTTTTCCTCCTCCCTCTAACCAACATTAACTCTCTTCCCATCCCTTTCCCTCCTCCCCTCCCAGCAGCATCTCTCCTTCTTCTCCCTTCCCTCCTCCCTCTATCCAACATTAACTCTCTTCCCATCCCTTTCCCTCCTCCCCTTCCAGCAGCATCTTTCCTTCTTCTCCCTTCCCTCCTCCCTCTATCCAACATTAACTCTCTTCCCATCCCTTTCCCTCCTCCCCTTCCAGCAGCATCTCTCTTTCTTCTTCCTTCCCTCCTCCCTTTATCCAACATTAACTCTCTTTCCATCCTCCCCTCCCAGCAGTATCTCTCCTTCTAACTCCCTTCAAGTCCAGTAACAGCTCTCCCTTTATCCAGCAGCTTCCCAGCCTCTACAGTGGCTTCCTCCCCTTCCAGCAGCTCTCAGTACTTGCCTGCAGGAAGTTGCCGGTAAAGCACTGCCCTGGCAAGTAGGAGAGCTGTTGGGAGGGGAGACAGCCACTGTGAAGGCTCCCCAGGATCTTGCTCGCACACGCTGATGATCTCCCTCCACCTGCACCTGAATCTGCAGCTCTCTCTGTTCTAATCGCAACTTCCCCGCGGCCCTCTTCAGCAACTCGGCAGGGGCGGCGATCAAGACAGGCTGCAGATGTCGGGAACTTCACTCTTTGAGTCCCGCCTATTTTGTTTCAACTTCCTGTTTCCGAACAGGCGAGACTCACAGAGGGAAAGCCCCGACGTCGGCAGCCTGTCTTGATCACCTGAGGCTGGGAGGAACATTAGTCAGCAGGGACCGCAGTCGTCAGGAAATTTAACTGCCGCTTGATCTCGCTGGCCCTGCGCGGACTGGCAGAAATTTTCTGCGGACCGCCACCGGTCCGCGGATTGGCGGTTGAAGAACTGTGATCTAGTGTACGTATGCCTGCCTGCATCCAGTGCTTCCAGGCGATCTTAGACTCGCCAATTTGAATCTTGGAGTTTAGCCATAAGGATTGACACATGGACTTCTCTACTGGAATTTCTGTTAAATTGTTAATAAATTTCAAGATTTTCCAGATGTCAAATATAATACTATTGTCCTTAGCTTAACTAGGTAACTTGTTCCACAGTTCGTCTGTACTGTCTGTTAGAGGCTTCTTACCCCCTCTTAAGGTTGTGTATAACATATTTTTTAAATTGTTACTCGCTTAGTATGAAATAAGCGATTTATCAAATTTAATAAAACTTGAACACATGAGACAGCCGTGATGGGGACATAATTTGCAACTCTAGGGGCTCCTTTTACAAAGTGCAGCCAATCAGGAAGATGTTCCATGAGCTCAGGAAGGACCCAATACATACCCTGATACAGTATATAGGCCTGATGGTACCTATAAAAATTAGGAAAATTTACTCCACCCACTGCAATTGGTTTTTGTAAAGATACTAAAGCAATTCTCACAGTTTTACCTAGCCAAATAAATTTGGTAAGAATGCTATTCAACTTCTTGTAAAAGGACCCCTGAAAATAAACTGGCAACATACCCATTTGGTAACAAACCACAGGCAAAATCATCATTTTAACTGTTTGAACACTAAGACAAATGTAAAGGGTTCCATAACACATTTCTGTGACCTTTAGCAATAAGGATTTTTCATTTACTTTCATCATCTCTTCCAATGTTTTTTTGAATCCAAATACCTAAATATTTTATACCCTCTAACTTCCAAAGAAAAAGGAATGTGTCAAATAATCCTTTTGGACAGTGTACGTTAAGTGGAAGAACCTCCGATTTACTCCAGCTTATCTTATATCCTGAAAATTTTCCAAATCGGTCAATCAGATCCAGTAAATGCAGAATGGTAGATTCAGGATTCCTCAAATGAATCAAAATATCATTTGCATAAGCAGAGACCTTATATTCCAAACCTGCAAAAGGAATACCCTGTATCTCCTCTGCCTGTTGGATAGCCAATAACAAGGGTTCCAGAACAATATCAAATAGCAAAGGAGATAATGGACAGTTTTAAAAATAATCACTGCGGACAAAATTTCCCCTGAAATAAGAAAAATAAAAACATAGTAAATATATAAACAATGTAAATGACGGCAGATAAGACCTGAATGGTCCATCCAGTCTGCCCAACAATACATGCTCCATAAATTAATTTACCATATTTTTCACTCCATAAGACACACTCGTTTCCCCCAAAAAGTGGGTGGCAATAAGGGTGCATCTTATGGAGTGAATACGCCCCTCCGATACCTTTAAATTGTGCTGGTCCAGCGGTGTATCGGCCGGAGTGAGCTTTCTGTGCTCCTGCCCCTCTCTCACTGGACGGGCCTCCTCCTGAGTTCTCTTTATGTCAGGGCCAGCGGCGCACAAGGCAGGAGCAAACTTTTCATGCTCCTGCCTGGGCCCGCGCCACTTCCTGAATAGCTGCCGTCAGTTCTCACAGGACCGCCTACCACTTAGACCTGCCCTGTACCCTGTCCTGGCCTACCAATAGACCACCAAAGGGGGTACATGGGGCAGGGCAGGGGGACAGGGTGCAGAGCCTGGCAGGGAGTGTGGGATTTGGTGCAGAGCCTGGCAGGGAGTGTGGGATTTGGTGCAGAGCCTGGCAGGGAGTGTGGGATTTGGTGCAGAGCCTGGCAGGGAGTGTGGGATTTGGTGCAGAGCCTGGCAGGGAGTGTGGGATTTGGTGCAGAGCCTGGTAAGGAGTGTGGGATTAGGTGCAGAGCATGGCAGGGAGTGAGGAGGGCTGGGTGCAGAGCCTGGTATATATTAGTACACAATTTGGTTCAGAATGTTTTTTTTCTTGTTTTCTTCCTCTAAATCTAGGGTGCGTCTTATGGAGCAAAAAATATGGTAATTTAAATGGGCCTTTTTCTTAGATATTTCTAGGCCAGAAACCCAGAGTTCTGCTTGGTAGTGTGCTTAGGTTCTATCTACTGGAATCTCCATCAAAGCTCATTCCAGCCCATTTTAACCATCCCAGCCATCGAAGCCCTCCCTAGCCTGTCCTAGTTCCTTCAATGTATACCCATTATTTTCTGATTAGAGATCCTCTGTGTTAATCCCATGCTTGTTTGAACTCTGTCACCGTTTTCTTCTCCACTACCTTCCTTGGAAGTACATTCCATGCATCAACCACCCTCTCCGTAAAGAAGAATTTGAACGTCTGAATCATATCTCCCCTGTCCCTCCTTTCCTCTACGGCAGGGGTATCCAACCTTTTTGGCTTCCCTGGGCTGCATTGGCCAAAAATTTTTTTCTGAGGCCACACAAACACTAACATCAGCTGATGAGCAAAAAAAAGGTTGAGCAGGTCTCAAATTTGCAATCACTAATATAGAAGATGTACGTATCTAATAATAAACCTTAATTAAAGGGACACTGTGGAGAGGAACCCAAAAAAGCAGTAATACTTACCCTGACTGAGTGATCCTCCATGTACACCGCTGACAGTGGGAGCAGCCACAGGCTTCTGTATCCCCATTCTGATGAGCAGGGATTCACGCTCCTAGTTCTCCCATTCACTTCTATTACAGCTATGGTGAGCCTCTTCAGAGGTGAGCCTCATCAGAGTGGGGATGCTGAATCAGCTGTCGGCAGCACATGTGGAGGATTGTTTAATCAGGGTAAATATTATTGCTTTTTTGGGCCTCCCACTTTGAGCTTAGGCTCCCTCAAAATGAATATCTCCCCTGCTGTAGCTAGTAGGGATCCCCAAGCCTCACCAACTGACAGCCACCACCTCTTCCTCCAACTTCCCAAGTTCTGCAGCTGGTAGCAATATTACAGAGCTGCTGCCTTCCCTCCTCCCTGCCCTCCCTGGCTTTCATGCATGCATGAAGGCAGGGGCAGCTTGAGGATATTGCCATTGGCTGCAAAGCTTGGAGATTTTGAGTTGCCAGACTGGAGGAAGATGTCTTCAGTTGGCAGGGCTTTGGAATCCCCACTAGCTCAAGTATTTATAAATTGCACTCAAGCAGGGAGAAACTTTGGTGCTCATCCACTAATTTTGGGCTCCAGTCCCTCCCCCAAATTAGCTGTATATGATAACGCCACTGAATACAAAAATAATTGTGATGCACATATCCCAAAGCTAACACATTCCAGTTAATAAATTCCAAATAAAACAATTTTTTCTATCTTGTTTTCTGAATGTTTTGTTTTTCCATCATCTTGGTCCCAGTTTCTCTTTCTGCTTTTTCTCTATCTTCAACTAATTCTCTTTCCAGTGTCTGCTGTTCAGTTTTTTCTCCTCTCTTGTTCCATTTCCTCCTTATGCTTGTCTCCAGTGTATTGATTTTTCCGTTTCAGCTTTCTTAACTTTTTCTTTTCTGCCTCTGTCCACTCAAATCTTGCCTTCTTTCTCACCCTTCTTCTTTTTAAATGTTCAGCTACTTCTCAATTCTCCATCTTCTCTCAGTCCTAGCTCTCCCATTTCCCATCTCACTCCTTTCCTACTCAAATCTTGCCTTCCTTTCTCACCCTTCTTCTTTTTAAATGTTCAGCTACTTCTCAATTTTCCATCTTCTCCCAGTCCCTAGCTCTCCCATTTCCCATCTCACCATCGACCTGCACAGGGGCATCAACACCTTCTTTCTTCTACTGGTCACACGTCTCTCTATACAGCCTAGCATCCTTCTGGCAACAGCCATCGCCTTTAGATCTTCAGACACTATCACCCCATGGTCCCTCTCCCTATCCGTGCATATTAGTATCTCACCACCTAGCACATACGGCTCCTTCCGATTTCTAATCCCCAAATGCATTACTCTGCACTTCTTTGCATTGAATTTTAGTTTCCATGTATTAGACCATTCCTCTAACTTTTGCAGATCCTTTTTCATGTTTTCCACTCCCTCCTCGGTGTCTACTCTGTTACAAATCTTGGTATCATCTGCAAAAAGGGAAGCTTTTCCTTCTAACCCTTCAGCAATGTTGCTCAAAAACATATTGAAAAGGATCGGCCCCAGCTCCGATCCCTGAGGGACTCCACAACTCACCTTTCTCTCCTCCGAGCGAATTCCATTAATCACCATCCTGAACTGATGCCAAGTGTCAGGAAGAAAACATTAATTTTATCGTTCTTGTTTGTTTCTTTTATACTGTACTTTTCAAAATAACCCTAAGTTTCTATGAGAAATTGTTTTTGCGTTTTTTGCGACCTACATAAACTTGAACTTTGTTTATTTGGCCCATGTCAGCCTTTGAGTTTAACATGCTTGCTTTAAACTATCACCAGTCAAGGAGACTTTAGAACTTGTTAGATGCTGGTTTCGGACTTTTATTCAGAAATGAGGATAATCTGTTTTGGATAATAGCGTAGCTGTTCCCAGATGAAAGTTTAGCTACTCAGAATAAAATTTACCAGAAAGTTATAACTTTGGGGCCATGTTTTTCTACATTTGTCTTGTAAATACAATGGTTGTTTTAAAAATGCACCATTTCATTTATGGTGCCCAAACCATAGAAATCTGCCCAAGATTGTTCTTATTTCCCAACCTCTGAAGTTTCTGTCAAACTCACTCCAGCTATGAGGTCATTTAAGTTTTACTTTAATTGGATTCCATCCTTTTTTAATGTAGCATTCCTATGTGTTTATCTTGAATTCCCTCACCATATTTGTCTTCACAGCCTCCTATGGGAGGGCATTCTAGGCATCTTCCACCTTTTCTGTGAAAAAGTGTTTTCTAATGGCCCCTTTTACTGAAGCCCTTTAAATCTCTATTGGACTTCCTAAAAGAGGCCCTAAGCTACACCTCAGCTTGTAACCTCAGGGCTGCTGAATTGCTGTTTCTGAAAAAGATTAATTTGCAAACCACTGTGACTTTTGATTTCAGAAACCGCAGTATTCCAAGATGTGAATAAGCATTGTTAAAATATTGAGCTGTCTTTGGATTTTATTGTTTGTATCTTTGGAATTTTCAATAAATAGTTTAATTTAAATCCTTGTGATTCTATTTTATAGCAAACTAGTCTTTAAGCCCGTTACATTAATAGGTGCTAGAATAGATGTGTGTGTCTGTCTTTCTCTCTTTCTCTCTCTCCTTGGCTTGTCTTTCTTTCTCTCTTTCTTTTTCTTTCTCTCTCTTTCTTTCTCTTTCTCTCTCTTTCTTTCTCTCTCTTTTCCTTCCTTGCTCCCCCTGTTCAGCATCCGCTAGCAGAAGCAGTCTCGGGGCTTTTGCTAGGCCGGCCCACCTGGAACTTCCTCTCTGATGTCAGAATTGACGTCGGAAAGGGGGGGGGGGAGGGAAGGCTTGTGTTCCTGGTGCTTGTACATGCCAGGCCTGGCTCGGGGAAGCAGGGAGAAATCGGCGTGGTGGCTTGGAGGGGGGGGGGGTGCAGGGAGAGAGAAAGAAATGGGGAAGTGGAGAAATCGGCACAATTTTTTTTTTTTTTGGGGGGGGGGCAAGGGGAGAGAGAAAGAAAGACAGGCAGGCAGGGGAAGAACGAAAGACAGAAATAAAGAGGGGGGCAGGGGGGAGATAGCAAGAAAGAGAGACAGAAAGAAAAAGGGGAGAAGGCAGATAGAAAGAAAGGCAGAAAAAAATATTGGATTTACAGAAGAAGGAAGTGCAACCACAGACTTATGAAATCACCAGACAAAAAGGTGGGAAAAATTATTTTATTTTCAATTTAGTGATCAAATTGTGTCCATTTTGAGAATTTATATCTGCTGTCTATATTTTGCACTATGGCCTCCTTTTACTAAACCACAATAGTGGTTTTTCGTGCAGGGAGCCTATGAGCGTCGGGAGCTGCGAGGGGCATTCAGTGCAGCTCTCTGCACTAAAAACCGCTATCGTGGTTTAGTAAAAGGGGAGGGGTATATTTGTATATTTTTGTATAATTGTTACTGAGGTGACATTGCATATTTTAAAGTCATCTGCCTTGACTTCTGAACACCCCCCCCCCGAATACAAATGGTAATTAACATTTTCTCTGCGTACAGTGTGCTTTGTGTTTTTTTTTTTTGTGTTTATTTTATTGTTGGTAGATCATTTTGACTTAAGTCATTTTAAAAGTAGTTCGCAAGCCAAAAAAGTGTGGGCACCCCTGCTCTAAATGCTTCTTCCATCATGCATTCCCTCACACACACACACCCATTCCTGTGCTTGCCACAGCCATATTTCTGTAGAGCTGTCTTTTGATTCAAATGTGTATTGTAAATTCTATTGGAGGGAAACAAAATGGTGAGATCTGTAGTGGTACATGTTGCAACATTGAGCTGGCAAAACCAAGAGATACGGGCAACCCTACTGCTTTCTTAATGGTTGTTATACACACTGCCAACTAATAGCTATTTATGTAGATAGTGTCCCCCTGTGGATAGACTCTGTAAAATCCATTTTTTGAAATCTGGCAGTGACATCTAATTGCTTGATGTATCATCAACATTTAGTTTCATTTTATTATTATTTACAACCCAAGAGATATAAAGAAAACTATTTTACATAGGGGGTAGAGAATCTGTCACCCTGAGGTGCAGCATGCAGAGGGTTTGGGATTAAAAACAAGTGTTTTTTTTTCCCTTTTGTGGTAAGGTCCACAAACGAATGAAGTACTAAATGGTGTCTTATTAATGACACATCATAAGAGTAATGCTGGCTCCTTTTTTTAGCTGGTGATACACATCCTGATTAGAAACACCCCCCCCCCCCCCAAATATTATATAGTTATAGCTTGCTCTGCTGATTTCTGACAGACCACTTTGCACATTGAGGTCATCAGAAATGACTATTCTTAGGTGTCTATTTTTTATTGATGGGGGAAGGGTTGAGTAGTTCTGACCTCTGCAAAGGATATGTGTAGTTTGTATTCCTAATGTCTTTCTTTTGGATCTTGAGAATAGCAGCCAGCTTTCATGAAGATAGCAAGTTTTCGATTATAATCCCATTAAAACTGCAGGTTTGACAGTATTCTCGGCATTCCTGTTCTGGCAGTAAAGTCCTCTTTTATTGGGGGGGGAGAGGTAAAGTAGACTCTGCACTATTAATAGCTATATCTAAAACCAGTGGGTTATTCCGTACTGATTTTTTTCTGCTTCTGGAGTTATTGCTATCAAATAGACTGTACTCGGGTAATGATTTAAAAATCAGTCACTTTTGCCTGTTAAGTGCTAAACTTGTGGTAGCCAGGTGCTAAGCATTTTTCCACTGAAAGCTTGCTGTAAAGGCTGTTTTTACTTCCAGCTTAAGCAAAGCAATCAGAGAGGAGCTGCCAGTCTGGGTCCACCAATTAAAACTCTGCCCACATAGCAACTGCCTTCCAGTTGGCTGGTGCTTTTGCCTACTGAGAAGTAGGGGGATGAGCAGAACATACATGTGGTTTTAAATTGTGTTATTTTTAGTTTTAATGTGACTGATTTTTTTCTGATGATACATGGAGCCACTTAAATCCATATACATAATTTTTTGATTGTCTTGGTGAAATAAAATATATGACCAGGCAACATGGCTACTTCACTAAATGTTTGGCAAGCACTTATTTTTTTTATCTCTATCTGGTCTTGCTTGAGGCCAAATTTTAGGGCTCCTTTTATCAAGGTGCGCTAGCGGGGTTAGCGCGTCGGACATTTAATCACGCGCTAACCCCCATGGCAAGCCAAAACACTAACGCCTCATCAATGGAGGCGTTAGTGACTAGCGCGGCAGGCGGTTTAATGCGCGGTATTCCGCACCTTGATGAAAGGACTCCTTAGTTTTTCAATGGGGGAAAAAAAGCCAATATAGCTTGCTAAAACACCTGAAAAACAGATGTGAAGGGCTTGGAGAACCGGGATCGATTCCTGCTAAATGCTGTTTGTTTATTTCCCCCCACCCTCAAGATAAGTTAATACTGTCATAGTGGTTGTCTGTACATACGGAGACTTGCAGTTGGGCTGTTTCTAGAGAAAGCATGCATGCATACGTGAGGAAATAAGGGCAGGATTAGATAGCCCAGTTATGGAAAAGAGGATCCCTAAATAATGTTGCAGATTTCACTCTCACCCAGGGACATTTAGGGAGCATCAGAGCAGTAGGAGTGCAGCATATTGTCTCCCTCCTTTCCTCTTCCCCTGCTGCTGCTTTTTCCTCATTCCGGGGGCCAAAGAGACAGATGGGATTTCAGCACCAGCACAGGGTCTTTAACTACAGGGCTATGCTCAGGCGCTGCCATTTCCCCTATCCCCCCTTCAAGAAGAAACAGTGTGTGTGTGGAGCCTGTAGTTAAAGACCCTATATGAGCACTGTATTTATTAATTTGTTTCTTCAGCCACAGAAGAGGGAGAATAGGTGGTAAGAGGAAGGAAAGGAGAAATTTATGGTGATCATTGGGGTGGGGGATAGGATATGATTTCTCAATCCCTCAATCCTGTCCTTGGGATTCACCCAGTTAATTAGATTTTCAGGATATCCACAATGAATATGCATAAGAAATTTGCATGAACTATCTACAGTGCATGCAAATTTTCAAGCATATTCATTGTGGATATCCTGAAAATGTGATTGGCTAGGTGTAAGTTCTGGCTTAGGGTGTATGATGTCTTGGGCTGGCCCTGCTCAGAGCACAGATCAGAACTTTAGCTGTTAAGGCTCTTGGTTCTTTTGAGGAAATGGTTGCAATTGCTAGGTCCTGCTACTTTAACCCTTTGGAGCTTGGTTTGGCTTTGTTTTTGCCTGGTTTACAGCTGACCTGATTTTAAAGTAAATGCTACTATTCCTCATGAGGCACTTGCATTTTTTTTTTCTAATGACCTGTACAAAGAAAGCATTTGGAGTTCTGAAATAATTTGGGGGAATCTAAGCACAAAAGGTAAAAGCTGGCAACCAGGTTACATCCAGCCTATTTATTGCATGGATGGCAAGGTGTCTTGACTATTCTTTGAGATCTACAGCACAGTTCTTCAACTGCCGGTCCGCAGAAAATTCCTGCCGGTCTGCGCAGGACCGGCGAAATCAACATTTTCAATTTCGCGGACTGGCAAGATCGAGGAGCTGTAGTTCGCGCAGGGCCAGAGAGATGGGGAGCCTCAGACAGTGTGCTTTCTCCCCTCCCAGCAGCTCTCCTTACTTACAAGCGCAGCGATTCAGGAAGGAAGCCTTGGAGCTTTTGCTGACTTGGGCCGCCTCTGATGATGCAACTTCCGCTTTCCTCAGAGGCGGTGCGACCCAACAAAGGACCCGAGGCTGCCTTACTGAATTGCAGCGCTGGCAAGTAAGGAGAGTTGCTGGGAGGGGAGAAAGCTGCTGGGCATGGTGAAAAAAAAAGGGACAGCTGCTACTGGACCTGGAGAGGGAGAAGGAGAGATACTGCTGGGAGGGGAGGAGGGAAAGGAGTCTGGGAAGCTGCTGGGCAAGGGGAAAAAGGGACAGCTGCTACTGGACCTGGAGGGAGGGAGGAGAGATGCTGCTGGGAGGGGAGGAGGGAAAGGAAAGGGAAGAGAGTTACTGCTGGACAGGGGGAGGAGGGAAAGGAGAAGAAAAAAGGAAGGAAACAGCTGGCAGGGAGATTAGAGGAGGGGAAGGGGAGAGACAGGAATGAGATGGGAAGGGGGTCAGCAGAGAAATTGAGAGGAACAAAGATGCTAGATCTGGTGTAGGAGACATAAAAATGAAGAGAGCAGTGAAGCTGGAATGAATCATGTAAAAAGGAGAGAGGGGCATAGGCTGGATGGAAAGGGGAGAGGGGCATAGAAAGAAGACAAATACCATATGGAAGGGGGAGAGTTCAGACAGTAGATGGAAGGGGCAGATGCTGGATTTAAGAGACAGAGAGGGCAGACGCTGGAAGGAAGAGAGTGAAAAGAAGATGAAAGCAGAAACCAGAGACGACAAAAGGTAGAAAAAAATAATTTTATTTCTATTTTGTGATTAGAATATATCAGATTTGAAATATATATCCTGCTAGAGCTGGTGTTAGACATAACTGGGGACTGCAAAGTTCAGGCAGTGGCTTAGGGCTCTCTCTGACCAAGGAGGCAGTTGCCCTAGTTGCACTCCCCTAACCCTATTCCTGCTATGTGTGACTGCGGTATTCTGTTAGCATGATATTTCTGTGTAGCATTCTGTAATAATTTGGCTTATTCAGTTTTCTTGATAGAAGGGATATATGTGAAGGGGAGGGGAGACAGGGGTTTTGTTGATCCTTGCTCTGTATTATTTGTATTTATAAAATGACAATTGTACAGAATATTGTTTCTTTTTATACTTTAATAAAATACATTCAGTATAAAATCATAACTGAGGCTTGTGCAGATGGGATCAGATGGTTTGCGAGGACCGAGCTCGCGGAGACGGAGCGGAAACGGGGTTTTTAAATTTCAGTCCTAGTAGTTTGCCGGTCCACAAAATAATTTTTTTTCCCCGCCGATCCATAGGTGTAAAAAGGTTGAAGAACATTGATCTACAGCAGTGGTTCCCAAACCCTGTCCTGGAGGATCCCCAGCCAGTCGGGTTTTCAAGATGTCCCTAATGAATATGCATGAGAGAGATTTGCATATAATGGAAGTGACAGGTATGCAAATCTCTCTCATGCATATTCATTAGGGACATCTTGAAAACCCAACTGGCTGGGGGTCCCCCAGGACAGGGTTTGGGAACCACTGATCTACAGTATCCCAATAATGTTGGCAATGTGCAGTGGACTTAAAATTCCTATTCAGTGTGTGTGTTCTCAACACAAAATATTTATGGAATTTCGTTTGGGTAATAAATGCATTTGTATAACTATATACCTGCACCTAGTGGATTATCAAAGGACAGAACAGGAAGTGCTGGAGAAGGGAGTTGCATCTTGGTGTTTTGATTATTATAGGATTATCTGGATTTGGAAAGATAGGTTTATTTTTATTTGGGGGAAGAGTAATAGGAGGCAGAATAAAAACAAACACACACAATCGAATCAAACGATAACCAGATGAACAGGCCATAGGTGGCGACTGATAAAATTTGAGGTTAGGAGTCTTTGTGACCGTGTTCAGATGAAATCTCTTGCCCTGGTTTTCAGTGAGACCTTAGTTGTCAGGGCAGCCAGTATGATCCATTCTGTGTTGGAGTAGAGGTAAATTGGCAGATGGTTTTTCTATTACAGAGCAAGGCGAATAGAGTGCTATGCTTGGAATCAAATGAGTCTGCTGCATGGATATTAAATCGTTTAGCTTATACCGAGGGCACTTGAAGTTTTATGGAAGACTTAAAAAAATGGAGTGAGATTTTAGGCCTTGTTCTGTGACAATGCATCGACAATGTTTTGCAGGGAACATCAAAATACTTTTGCATCCGTCTCGAGCATTGTACCTGTAGGCGCAGGAGGTGTTTCACTTTCAGCGTCTGAACATATCGACTTCCACATCATTTCAGGAAATATTTAAAGTTTAGATTTGTACTCCTTAACAAAGCAATGAATGGCTGCGTGAGTAGCCGGGTTACTAGCTTAGATATTGCGTAAGTTCCAGATTGTGTCTTGACCGTTTTATAATGCTGCTTCTCTTCCCTGTGCAAAGTAATTTCCTTTTTTGTTTGGTGGCTTTTTTTTTTTTTTGTCTTCTGTGCAATGTTTTTTTATTTTACTCCCCACTTCTCAACCTCCTCCGCGACTTCTAATTTTAGCTGCCGCTCCTGCTCTGGTAATGCGGCTTTTTTTTCTCCTTGAATTATTTAGCATTGTGAAGCTGAATGAACGGAATTTGGTGGGTTTTCCTCCCCCCCTTTCCATCGCTCATTAAAGCCCACGTGGTCCATTTTGCACCGTTTTGACATATTTGGTTCATGTCAAAATACGATCGCACCCAACTCGGAGAGCTGCAAAGGATTAATTGAGAAGCGGGTTGTATTCTGTAAAGGGGGGAGGGCCGGTAAATCTTCCCTTGCTGAGCGAAGGGCTAGAGAAAGAGAGAGGAGCTCTAGTTTGCTTCCTTTTGAGCAGATTTGTCCAGGAAGTGGATTAGGTCTGTTTAGGGCTGTGGCGGCGTGGGTTCAGCAGGAGACTCGGTGACTTCCTGTTCTTCCCATATAGGTGGGGGTGGGGAGTGACCGATTTGCGCAGCGAAGATTGGAAATCCTTACTCCAGGAGCACTGCTCTATGGGTCTTTGCTGATTTGTAGTGGAATCCTTAGAGATAAACTATATCTTGTTCGGCAGCACAATTTAAACTAGTCCTAAACTACGGACCAGAAAACCGCGACCAGAAAAAACTCCTCTCCCACCCATTCCCTTCCTAACAGTCAAACAAGTACTACTGTGATACTTGAATAAACAAACTGAACAATAAGGAATCGGGGCTTCGTTAGATGACTGCACATGTACATTTCAAAAGTCTGCTCAAAAGTGAGATGTATAAAGCTAAGCCTTCATCCCACCCCCACCAAATGGCTGATTCAGTTCAGCTGGAGTTTGGAGCCACTCGTCCTTTTACATCAATAGTGTACTTTCTTGTGAAGCCCTGGGAGTTAATCCAGCGCCTACCTTTCCCAGCATGAGCAGCTTTTTTTTTACTTGAGGGAACTCGAAGATCATAAATGATATTGAACATGAGCGGTAGAATGGGGTAGGCCACTGGAGCCATGATGGTCCCACCAATATTTTGTCAAAGACAGTATCAGCCACTAGCTTGGAGGTGGTTTGAGTGGCTCCTCCAACCAAAAAGATATTCTGCTGCTGCCAAGGAGGTATTTTACTTTTCTTCAGCCTTTTTTGGTGGGGTTGCTTGGTGGTGGTGAAAGGTCACTTGGACACACAAAGTCAGAGGCGTGAAGAAAATACAAGAAATTTATTACGGTATACCGGACTCTAGTGCAGTTAATAGCCTGCCTACTAGAGTGTCAGAAACAGGAAATACACGGACTTTTATGCCCTTTTTGCAAACTATATGCAAAAACTACAATTTTCATTTGTTACTTCTATAACTTTTCTACAATTATTATTGGTCCTAAGCTCACACTAGCAGGTCACTTATCTAACTCTAATGTTAAATGTACAGAAGGACAGGGTACATCATGGCTCAAACTCTTATCTATTCAGCTTACAATGTGGTAAGGTAGGGACATACATTTTAGGCAGATGAAGTCAATAGATTGTACACTTTCTTCAGCTATGTAGACCAGAGCAATATTTTAAACAACAGTTAACCATTTCATGACCCTACATTGGGGCATGTGTGTATATAGATATACTGTAATATGTATTTCTTGGAAGACAAGTATGATAGCAAGTTCACAGAAGTGATGTAGCTAGATGGCCAGTTTTAGGTGGGTGAGCATGAAATTCTGTGTTGCTCTCCCCCCAAAATTTCCCCTCTCACTGTCCTCTCTAAATATCTCAGCTGCCAGGCACCCACCAGCTGAAGACTTCGTGCCCCTAAGGTTTTCAAGTGTAGTCTGTGGTAGTATCTCTAGGCCTCTGCTGCCATCAGTAGGCTGCTCATGCTGTGTTTGTACATGTTAGCCTATGGCACTTAGTGGCCTGGCTGAGGATCAGTGAGACAGATATGGTAATGGGTTAATGAAGAGCAATACAAATGTTGGATTTTCTCTAACGTTTTCAGATCTAGTGTTTGTACATGTAACATGTATATGGTGAGAGTGAGTGGGAGGAGACAACATTGCATCGGTTTGGGGACATGCTGCTAGCTGCACCTTGGAAAACTCTGGGGATGTCTAGAGCTGGCGGGGCTTAGGAATCCCTGCCAGTCACAGCAAGTTTGCTACAGTTTTGGGTGGTTGTGACTGTGAATCCAGATTGGGTGGACCCTGGCCCACAGCATGGGTGACGCAACCAGTAGAGTCCTACTGGGAAAGCTTTTTTAGTTTAGCAAATACTAGAAGCATTTGAACCAATTCATCATGTATATACATCATTTTCTGCCTTCTACTGTTGGTGACAGTTCACTTTTGCACTGTCCATACCAGGGCTCTGTGGATGACATCTCCCATCTACGAGAATATCTGCCTGCTTTCCCTGGATAACACCTGTTAGAACTAAATAACTTGCTTTATCTGCAGGTACTAGGCTCCATGGTGGTGACCATATAAGTGTTTCTATGGACAAAAGCCAGCCTATGTCCCTAGAGAGCGCTGTGCTAGTGCATTGGTCACCTCAGAAGGATTCTTTCCAGTCAGAGTTATCCTGGATGACAGAGGCACGCCAGGTGGCTCCGGCCAGTGGCTTTATCCAAAGATTTCCCTCTCCGCATAGAGTCTTGGATGATCCTGACAACTGATGCCAGTCTTTAAGGCTAGGGAGGTCTTTATGGATTGGTTATTTCATACAGGAGCATTGGTAGCCCTCACAGAGGGCATCAACAGACTGGAGTTGAGAGCCATTTGGATGGCTCTTCAGCTGTTTCGAGCGAGGTTGGAAAGCAAAGCAGTATGAGTCTTTTCAAACAGTGTCACAGGCATGACGTTTGTCAACAGACAAGGAGGAACCAGGTGCTCACTACGTCTCACATAGCAGGAGTGGACAATGTCCAAGCCGACTATTTTGACTGGCGGACCTTGGATCTAGGGGAATGGTCTCTGTCTCAGTGAGTGTTAAACTACATTGTGAAATGCTGGGGGTGGTCCACTTTCAATCTCATGGCTTGGGTGTTCCATGCAATTAGGAAGTGTCTTTCTGCTATTTCAGGACAGAGAATTGAAGTTGCTGGATGTCAGGAGAGTTCTTTATCTTGAGGTGACAAATGAATTCTGCTTGTCTGATCACTTATTAGTCTTGACCAGTTCTAGCTGTTGGGGAAAACCAGCCTTTAAAATTTTCCATTTCCCAATAGATCCGCATGACTGTTTCCTTGGCTTACGGTGACTGTGGCAAGCAGTTTCCAGTTGCTGTGAAACCTCACTCTACCTGATGTGTGGCTTTCTCCTGGGTCAAGAACCGCCTGATGAAATTTGTAGAGCAGCCACATGGTTTACTCGCCATACCTTTACAAAATTTAACAGAGTGGACGTGACTGCACAAATGGATGAGACTTTCAGGTCCTTTGTGCTGGGCGCAGGCTCATCTGTCCCATCCTAGAATCAAGGGACTGCTCTGGTACATTCCATCCATAAGGAATCGTATGCTGTTTGCACAAGAAGGAAAGATTAGGTTCTTACATTGATAATACTTTCCTGTCAGAAGTTTGTTATGCCTGCGTTGACTTGTAGGCTAGGAAGTGTATCCAGCGGTTTGGCTTGAGGCAACCAAGGAAGAGAAACGGAGTCCTTCGAATGCCAGCATATTAGTGCTGAGATTGATATCAGCACATTTTGTTTTGCTAAGAACTGTTCAAGTGTTAATGCTGGTTACACGCGGGTAGGTGGTTGCTTTTTCCACCGTTATTTGTTGTCTTGTTGGGTAGTTGTTTATTAACTCTTGTTTATTATTGCAGAGCAGATCAAACATCTGAATTGGGGAGTTCTCCAAACCCTACCCCCCTTGTTTCATTTCCATTTCCTTTCCTAGGGGTTTTCACTTGCTTTGGTATGGACTGTGGAGAGGGGCACTACCCAGAGAGGCGAGGGGACGGAGAGAAGAAAATGATTGATATCTTCTACAAGCAACTCGCGAGTTGGGGTACTTAACCCATCCTAAGGAATTGTATGCTATTCTGCAGGAAAAAGGATTATCGCGGTAAGAACCTAATCCTTTTTTAGACTTCTGTGCCTGGCACCATGATTGTTAGTTGTCTGGGTTCTGCCATCTCTGAGTAACTGGAACCAACATTTCAGCCATTGTGCTGTGGCAGAAAAGTGGTTGAAACTTTGGTTCCGCTTACTCACAACGTGGCGATACTCTGACAACCACAATACTAATTATTACAGAAGTTTTCAAAAAGTAATTAAACAGTTTTGATAGCATGAGTCTGACACCTCTTGATGTAATACTTAGTAAAAGCCCCATTTGCAATAATAACAACCATGTCCACTGATATTACTTAATGCGATGATAAGGTAAACTGCCTATTCTTTCTGATGTAATAGCTCACACTCTTTAAAATTGACTAAAGATTTACTCACAATCTTTAAAATTGCTGCCCGATTTAGGAAAAATATTTTTATTTCAATTCAGCCTATTGAATCGATTTTTGATTCAATTCGATTTTCCTACCCAATTGGGTGGTGGTGGTTTATTTATTTATTTTTTCAAAACATCCTGGTGGGTTTATGTTATAGCCTCTTCACCCTCTTTGCCCTCTCCTACCCACACTGACGCTATGGGGTAAACAAAATAAAAAAAAAAAAAGACTTTTCCTCTCTCTTTTAGGTCCTAGTTCACGCTTGCTGTCTAACACCAGCTCTGGCAGGATACACATTTCAAATCTGACACATTGTAATCACAAAACAGAAAATAAAATTATTTTTTCTACCTTTTGTTGTCTGGTCATTATTCAAATCATGTTTGTCCCACGCTCTGGCCTTTCCATATATCTTCCCTCCCCCGAAAGTCTGGCATCTTTCCTTTTTTGTCTCCATCCCCACAGCTGCAGCGATGGACCCCCACCATCCCCAGATCCACCATCTCTCCTTTTCTTAACTACCCTTTCATCCAGCATCTCCTTCTTTTCCCACCTCCCCAGGGTTTACCATTTCTCCCATTCTCTTCCCTACTATCCAGTGTTTCTATCCTTCCCCTCCTCTACACCATCCCTTGTGTCCAACTTCTCTCCCTTTCTGTTCCTTCCCTCCCTAAATCCCATCGTCCACCATCTCTCTCCCTCTCCTTTGTTTTTAGACCCATTATTTCTTCCCCCCACCCCAGTCTGGCATATGCACGTCTCTTTGAAACCCCCCTTCCCTCTCTCCCTCTGTGTACTTCTACACCAGGGCCTGCCCCCATGAAGGCCTGCTCCCCCCCCTGAAAGCCTGCATGTTCCCCCCTGGCCTCCTGCTTAATTACAGCAGCAGAGCAGCCTGCAAGGATCGCTACAGCACCAGCGATCCTCTCTGCAGGCTACTCTGCTGTTGTAATTAGAACATAAGAAATGCCTTCACCAAATTAGACCTTGGATCCATCTAGTCCAGCGACCCGTACACGCGGAGGCTAAGCTAGGTGTTCCCTGATGAAGACCCTGTTTACCCGTATCCCTCAATGCGATTTGCAAGAAGGTGTGCATCCAACTTGCCCTTGAATCCCAGAATGGTGGTCTCTGTCACAACCTCCTCCGGGAGAGCATTCCAAGCGTCCACCACTCGTTGTGTGAAACAGAACTTCCTGACATTTGTCTTGTGCCTGTTGCCCCTCAATTTCAGTCCATGACCCCTTGTAAAGGTAAGAGCGGGAGGCCAGGGAGGAAGCTGGAAATCACTACAGCACTTCTGGACTGACCCTCGCCCCCTAAAGCAGGAGCGGCAGCTGTAGTGGACAGCCAGCAAGAGGCAGCGCTGCTGCTCCTGCTTTAGGAGACCTGAAGGCACAGGGAGGAAGGTTGGTCACTGAATCGGCTAGGCCGATTTTTTTTTTTTAAAAGCGAATCGATTCGAATCGGGCAACACTAAAAGAAAATCTGTTTTGTATTTTCAAGTCTTGCCACAGATAACTAAAGAATAACCATACTGGGTCATACTAACCAAGTTCAAGTTTATTCAGACTATACAGTATGTACCTCCCATCGTAGAAACATCTGGGTGGTATACAACAATAATATGGGGAGAGTAAAATAAGAAGAGAATAAAAAGAGGACAAATAGATAGTAAGGGGTAATTTATAGGCAAGTTGGAAGGGGGATGGAAATAAATGTCATAACTGTTAGCACAGATTGTCTTAACTAAAGGGGAAAAGAAAAAAGAACATGAGATTAATCATATGCATCGTTAAAAAGAAATGTTAAAGCAGATTTGAAATTGTGTAATGTGAATTCATGTCGCAGGTGTGAAGGCAAAACATTCCATCTAGCCCAGTATCCTGTTTTCACAATGGCCAATCCAGGTCTCAAGTACCTGACAGAAACCCAAATGGTAGCAACATTCCATGTTACCAATTCCAGGGCAAGCAGCATCTTCCTCTAGATTTCTCAATAGTAGACTTTGGACTTTTCATCCAAGAATTTGTCCAAACCTTTTTTAAACCTAGCTACACTAGCTGCTGTTCTAATGCAAAAAGCACACGATTCTGACCATGCGAGGGATGCAGAAGATATCTTACATTTTCGACTCCACCTCCCTGCATCACTGGGCATTATCCTCTCTCAAATATACACAAGAATCCCACTACAGGGTGCTCATCAAGAGAATGGAGGATAAGGTGTCTCAGAAACCTACTTGGCTAAGGGAATACACCCAATACTAAGTCTCAGTGGTTCAAAGTTTAAATCACTGACCCTCTGGCCTCCTCCTCTTATTGTTCGTCAACTTATTTCTTACTGATCCATTAATTGTTTAATGTTCTTTCTTTATATCAGCAAGAAATTACTTACCTTAAAGATGCAGAGTTGCTGACAAGCCCGACGGGGATCCATTTCACCACTCACGTGGCTTTCTCAAGGTTTCTCAGGATGTTTGCCAATATTAAGTTATGCGTCCTGCCCCTTGAGAGCATCAGCATGAGACAAACATGGGTTATTTTGTTACATAGAAGTTTCTGGACCCCTGTTCGTTTACAAAAATTAGATAGTTCTAAATCTAATAGATGGTGGCACTGTCATCTTGATGTAGGGACACTGGATCATCTGCTGGATACTGGATCATCTGCTGTTCTATTGTCCTTTGATACTTAACTTTTGGAAGTCAATATGGGGACAGATTAATGCCATACTGGAGGCATCAATTCCATTGACATACAAAGTAGTTAAATACAGAACGTTATTGCATATTAAGCCCACCATGGATCACAATAAATGCCGGCTTTTCCTTATTATAACTGGGATAGCCATGCAAATGATTACTCACAATTGTAAGAATTGGGATTACCTTAGTTTTCCTTTTTGGTGGGCGAGGCTTATGTTTAACTTATTAATATGAGAAAATGAATGCTGACATGCTGGAGCATAATAAGATATTCAAATTAGTTTGGGGTCCATTGACGTCTTTTGTAGATTTGCTATAATTGTCCTTTATCTTTATTTTCTGTTGTTTTTCACCCACATCCAGGGGGGTGGGAGGGGGGTATATCTTTTGTTATGGTATTATTTCTGATGGTAATGATAGATGGGGGAGGGAATTTTTATCTTTTGTATAGATACTGATTGATTATAAGTGCTTGATTATCATTATTTGTATATAAATTGTATTGCACTTTTTGTTGGCATTAAAAACAAAATAAAGTTTTAAAAAACCCAAATCCCTCCTTTTTCCTACTGGCCATACCTCTCCCTATGCACCCTAGCATTCTTCTAGCTTTAACCATCAGCTTTTCAACCTGTTTGGCCACCTTAAGATCATCGGATACAATCACACCCAAGTCCCGCTCTTCTGTCGTACACATTCTTCATCCCCTAAACTGTACTGTTCCCTCATGTTTTTGCAGCCCTACATAGTAACATAGTAAATGGCGGCAGATAAAGACCCAAATGGTCCATCCAGTCTACCCAACCTTACCCTATCTTTAAATTACTAATTTAAAGTAAATTTTCCTTTATTCTAGCTATTTTTGGGCCATTAAATTTTAGCTGCCAAATTTCAGACCATTCTTTAAGCTTCGCCAGGTCTTTCTTCATGTTGTTCACACCAGTCTGGATTAGAGAGTTGCGCGGGGACAGAAATCCCACCCGTCCCTGCCAAAGTCCCACCCGTCCCCACCCGTCCCCGTGAGGACTCCCACCCGTCCCCGCGAGGAATCCCTCCATCCCCGCCCGTCCCCGCGAGGAATCCCCTACGTTCCCGCGAGGAATCCCCTACGTCCCCGCCCGTCCCTATAAACTACAGAAATAGTTATTTCATTTAATTATGCTACTGAATTAAAGGCTCTGGTAGAAACCCATTTAAAAATAAGCAAAAAGACTTTATTAATTTGGAAATATTAATTGGGAAGAATACATACTTTGTAAACGGGTTTCTACCAGAGCCTCTAATGTTTATAAATTTTTATCAACACAACTAATATACTACTTTATCCTTAAGCAAAAAAAAAAAAAAAAAAAAAAGAATTTTTTTCCTACCTTTGTTGCCTGGTTTCTGCTTTCTTCATATTCTCATTCAATTCCTTCCATCCACTGCCTCTCTTCTCTCTGTGTCTTCCATTTGCTCTGTTACTGTGCCTCTCCCTTTCTCCCCCCTCCCAAATTGGTCTGGCACCCATCTTTTTCCCTCCGCTCCCCCCATAGTCTGGCACCTCTGTCTTCTTCCCTGCCAGGGTCTTCTCACCCACCATCTTCCCCATGTCCTGTCAGGCAGCATCCTTCTCCCCCCTCTGCCTTCCCCATGTCCTTTCAGCGTCCTTCTCCCCCCTCTGTCTTCCCCATGTCCTTTCAGCGGCCTTCTCCCCCATCTGTCTTCCCCATGTCCTTTCAACGGCCTTCTCCCCCCTGTTTTCCCCATTTCCTTTCAGTGGCCTTCTCCACCCCTGTTTTCCCCATGTCCTTTCAGTGGCATTCTCCACCCCTTTGTCTTCCCCAGTGCTTTCAGGGTCCTTCACCCCCCTCTGTCTTCCACATGTGCTTTCAGCATCCTTCCCCCACTCCTCCCGTTTACCCCATGTCCTTTCAGCGTCCTTCTCCACCCCTTTGTCTTCCCCAGTGCTTTCAGCGGCCTTCTCCCCCCTTAAGCGTCTTTTCTTCTCCACTCCACCTTTCCTCCCTCCCTGCCCCTTACCTTTGTGGCGTTTCAGCACCCGACCGACAACAGAACAGGCCCGGTCGGACAAATCTCCCTGTCCTGTAGCCGCGAATCTAAATTACCTTCTTACAGCAGCTGGAGTATTGAAGCTGCTGTAAGAGGTAATTTAAATTCGCGGCTACAGGGCAGGGAGGTTTGTCGGCCGGGCCTGTTGTCGGTCGATCGGGGGACCTGACTGGCTGTGCACATTCTTCGGGGCGGACCGCCCCCTCCCCCCTCTTTCATTCGCCATTGCCTTCTTCCTACCTGCCCTGCCGCACACAGCTGACCGGAAGTCTTCCTGATGTCAGCGCTGACGTCGGAGGAAGGGAGGGCTTTGCTTAAGCCCTCCCTCCGACGTCAGCGCTGACATCGGGAAGACTTCCTTTCGGCTGTGTGCTGCGACAGTGCAGGTAAGGAGGAGGAGACTACCCTCGCGGCTTGAATGCACTGCGATCCAACCCCGCAGGAACCCCGTTACCCTCGGAGGCGTCCCCACGGGATCCCCGCGACCCTAGGGGGGCGTCCCCACGGGATCCCCGCGACCCTAGGGGGCATTCTCACGAGATCCCCGTGACCCAAAGGGGGAACCCGCGGGATTCCCGTCATCCCCGTTCCCGTGCAGCTCTCTAGTCTGGATGTCTACTACAGATTTTGGTATCATCCGCAAAGAGGCAATTCTTACCTTCAGCAATATCGTTTATAAAAATGTTAAAAAGAACAGGCCCAAGAATAGAACCTTGAGGCACACCACTGGTAATATCCCTTTCCTGAGAGTGATCTCCACTGATCACTACCCTCTGTCACCTTCCACTTAACCAGTTCTTGTCCCAGCCCGTCACTTTGGGACCCATCCTGAGGGCACTTAGTTTATTTATTATTCTGTGTGGAACACTGTCAAAGGCTTTGCTAAAAATCTAAATACACCACATCTAGCGCACTTCCTCTCCAATTCTCTGGTCATCCAGTCAAAGAAATTGATCAGATTTGTCTGACAAGACCTACCTCTAGTGAATCCATGTTGCTTCTGGTCCTGTAATCCACAAGATTCCAGAAACTTGACCATTCTCTGTTTTAAAAGTGTTTCCATTAATTTGCTTACCACAGAATTCAGACTTACGGGCCTGTAATTCCCTACTTCTTCCTTACTTCCACTTTTGTGGAGAGGGACCACATCTGCTCTTTTCCAGTCCTCTGGTACTGGCTCTGCCCCGAACCCCCGCGAATATGGAGGGGGAAGTGTAATGCATTTGGGGATTAATAATCAGAAGGAGCTGTATATGTTGGGAGGTGAGAGTATGATAAGCATGGATGGGGAGAGGGACCTTGGGGTGATAGTATCCGAAGATCTTAAGTCAAAAAAAAAAACCAGTGTGATAAGGTGGTGGCTGCTGTCAGAAGGATGCTGGGCTGTATAAAGAGAGGCGTAACCAGTAGAAGAATTAAAGTGTTGATGCCCCTGTACAAGGTTGTTGGTGAAGCCCCACTTGGAGTAATGTGTTCAGTTTTGGAGACCGTATCTAGCGAAGGACATAAGAAGACTTGAAGCGGTGCAGAGGAGGGTGACGAAAACAATAGGAGGTTTGCGTGACAAGACACATGAGGAGAGACTGGAAGCCCTGAATATGTATACCTTAGAGGAAAGGAGGGGCAGGGGAGATATGATTCAGACGTTCAAACCAGCCCCTCGCTGCCAAACCCACCTCCCTGGCTCTGGTGCCAAGCTGTCCCACAACTCTGGAAAGAATGTCAGCCGCACACCCCCGGCAGCTGCCTGTGCTCGTGCGATGGGTGGATGGTTTCTCCCCTCCACATTTAACACTCTCATCATCAGGCTACCATCACCACACTGCCAACATTCCAACCTGGCATAGAAAATTACCGGGGTGACGTCAGGAGAAACGCTCCAATCTGGCAGTGGGGGAAGCTCCCATGCTTCTCTCCAACGTCCAGCTAATGCGTTGTGCGGAGAAGCCAGCCCGACGCACAAAGCCACGACTGTGACGTGGGCCAATGGGAGAGAGGCCAGAAGAGGTGGTTGTAAACAGTCGCAGTGTGGTGGGAGGGGAACTCGGAATCACAGCTGGCATGATGCAGCTGAAAGACTCAGAGAGCAGCCCTGTGGCCCTGCTGCCAACTGAGGCTGATAGCATGGAGGTGCCCTTTACTCCCCTGGCCCCCCTCAGCTCCACCCTATGGTCATTAAACATTTGTGACCCGACCCTGCAGGAGTACTTCCTGTTCCGGGTGCTACTGCTCTCTGACGCCAGCCTCCTGCTCCTCTCATCCGGTGCCGGTGTCTGCTCGAGGTAAGGGTTTGGAGGTGGGCCGTGAGGGAAGAGAAGACGGTTCTTGGGGTGGACTCACTCGCTAATCGAGTCAATGCTCATTTTGCGAGTTAAAGTTTGCTCAAGTGTTTTGCTTGTCTTGTAAAACACTCGCAAACCGCATTACTTGCAAACTGAGGTTTGACTGTATTTGTTATATAGTTTGATATAATTATTCCATTTTAAATCTTGAAAGGAATTCCAGATCATGTCCACTGGTATTTCATTTCTTTGTATGTTAGCTATTTGATGATCATTAATGTCATTTGTCGAACAGTTGTTCCTTAGGTTTTTAATTTTTGAATCAAAATGCTGTGCTAAATCATTTGCTGAAGGTAGTTTAATAATGTGCATGAGTTGAGTGTAGCGTGTGGTGTCAAATAAACTTGTAACCAAGTTGAACAGCTCTTTTGTATTGATTCCTTATGAGCTAGTGCTAGATAAGTCGATTTTAGAGGAGTAAAATGCTTTACGTTTGTCTTTTATCAGTTGTTTGTAGATTTTTATGTTGGATCTCCAGTTGTTATGGTCTGACAATTTTCCTGGTTTTTTCCCAAATTCTTTCTAGTCTTACTAGTTTCATTTTTAGAAGTTTGGTGTCGAACCACTTGTTATATTTATTTGTGCAGCTTTTGCTATTTCGTTTAGGGGCAATTTTATCTAAAATGGATGTGCTAGTTTTCATCCAGTGATCCCAAAAATCGACTCCTTCTCCTATCTCTGCTTGTAGTTCATGTTGTGACCAATTTTCCTCTGGATTGATATGACCCCTTGTGAGATGTTCTCTTTTTATCCTTGGATGTGTTTTAGATTTTAAATGAGTCCAGATTAACGTGAAATAATAAGTAAAATGGTCAGACCAGATATCGTGATGCCAGGTGCCATCAGGTAGAGAGATGGAAAGGTCTAGAATCTCCTTTGTGGACATAGCTACCACATCTAAGTGATGACCTTTTTCATGTGTTTGTGTGGGTAAAGGGAGATTGTAATTAAGCAAAGATAGAAAGTTTTTAAAGTCTTTCGCATCTGGATTGTCCTCTTCATCTAGGTGTAAGTTTATGTCACCTGCGATGATATTATATGAATGAGTTAATGAATTATGTAGAACAAATTCACAGAAGTCCTCTTTGGCTTTTGGCCAGCTTTTCGGTGGGACGTAAAATAACATGCAAGAGAGGGATTCTTCTAGTTCCTTATTGCTAATTTTACAGGCTGATATTTCTAACTGATTGGTCATTTTGGAATCCAATAGTTCAAACTCAATTCCTTCCTTAAGAATAATTGCTAATCCTCCCCCTTTATAATCTCAGGTCTTTCTCTCTCCACTTTTAGGTAATGATAAAGAGCTAGTGAATAGCTATCCGTAAGCCTTCAGTGTTTTGTATAAAAGTGTTTGGATTTTCTATTTTAATTGTTTCTCTATATCCAACTCTCAGATATTATCTTTATCTCCCCCTTTTACAAAACCGCACAAGAGGTTTTTAGTGCTAGTTGGCGCACTGAATGCTCTGTGCTGCTCCAATAGTCATAGAGTTCCTATGAGTGGTGGAGTAGTGCTCAGCTGGCCACTGCAAAAAACCTCTTGTGTGGTTTTGTAAAAGGGGAGGTGGGGGTGGGGTTAAGTGATAACCTGACTTTCTCTCCAGGAGCTATAAACACTGTCTCTTCCTCACCTTTCATATATCCTTCACATTTGTTCCTCATTTGTTATCTCCTCTGTCCTCCTTTCCCCTTCTTTTCCCACTCTCATCTCTTCTACTTCCCTGTTCTTCTCCCCTGCCATTTCTCTGCTTCCTCCCCTTTATTCTGCTGCCTCTTATTGACTTCCTTCATCTTTTTCTCTCATTCTATCTTCACCTTCGCAACACAGCTTTCCACCCAATTTTCATGGCCAGTAGCACAGGCTACAATGACTCGGCATATACTTCATACTGCTTGACCATATACACTTCTCCCTCCGCATTCGCTGTGATAGGGGATTAACAGACCTGCAAATACAGCAAAACCACAAATAACTTTCATGTTATTCGCTGTTTTCTATAAAAAAACCATCATGAATATGGTGGGAGACTTGGCCTGTTCCTGAAGGAAAGGCAAAACACGGTGAAGAAAGTGCTGGGAATCTGCAATTTTCTCTGTAAATGCTTAGAATCAGCGATTTCTCTATGCAAGCTGATGTAATTTGCAGGGAGGAGCCAGAAAGCTAAAAACCGTGAATAATTGAAATCGTGACTGCTGAAACCGCAAATATGGAGGGAAAAAGGTAGTCCCCTTTCTGGGGAAGACCACACAGCAAACATGGAAGATAACACAGGAGCAGTAAAGGATACCGTAAATAAAACTGTAAGGACAGCCAAGAGTAGAAGGTCCAAAAAGGTAACACGAAGGGAACTTAGATGCATATATACAAATGCTAGAAGTATAGGAAACAAAATGGGAGAACTAGAGATGATAGCAAGACATGAGAACATGGATATCATTGGCATAACAGAAACATGGTGGAATGAAGAAAACAAATGGGACACAGTACTACAGGGATACAAACTATATAGAAGGGATCGAGAAGGGCAGAAAGGTGGAGGTATTGCCCTATATGTTAAGGAAGAAATAGATTCTGTTGGAATGATTACAACAGACAGGAAAGAGAAGCTGGAGTCCCTCTGGATCAAAATTCCTGGTCAAAATGGCGCAGATACAAAAATTGGCCTTTACTATCGTCCCCCAGGACAGGCGGTAGACACTGACTCAGAAATGATGGAGGAAATCAAACAAGTATGCAAGACAGGCAATGTAGTTATATTGGGAGACTTCAATCTCCCAGGAATAGACTGGAAACTAGGAGCCTCCAATTGCGGCAAGGAGGCCAAGTTCCTGGAGGTGCTAGGGGATTGCTTCCTGGAGCAAATGGTAAAAGAGCCGACAAGAGGCGACGCCATCTTGGACTTAGTCTTAAATGGTCTCAAGGGACCGATAACAGAAGTAGAAGTCAGGGCTCCATTGGGAACGAGTGATCACAATGTAATCAACTTTAAACTGGACATCGGGAAAAGGAAACATGCCAAAACCTTAACCACCACCTTAAACTTTAAAAAGGGTAAATACGATTGCATGAGAGCCATGGTAACAAAACGACTCGAGAAGATGGTGGACAAACTTGAAACAGTAGATCAGGCATGGTGCCTATTGAAAAATACTATTGCAGAAGCACAAGATCTCTACATTCCGAGGATTTCTAAAGATCGGAGAACTAAAGGCAAAGGAGAACCGGCATGGCTTACCATACAGGTGAAGGAAGCCATAAAAGAAAAGAAGGACTCTTTCAAAATATGGAAATGCACGAAGACAACCGAAGCCTGGAACAAACATAAAGATGAGCAGAAGAAATGTCACAAAGCGGTGAGGGATGCAAAACAGGACTATGAGGAAAAAATAGCCCGGGAGGCCAAAAACTTCAAGCCCTTTTTTAGATACGTGAAGGGGAAAAAACCTGCAAAAGAGGCAGTGGGACCCCTGGACAACAAGGGAATAAAAGGGTACATCAAGGAAGATAAACAAATCGCAGACAAACTAAATTCCTTCTTTGCCTCCGTCTTTACTAAGGAGGACACCTCAACAATACCTGAAGCGGAGAAACTGTTTACAGGAGAAATAGAGGACAGCCTCACCACAGTTGAAGTGAACTTGGATCAGATATACTACCAGATCGACAAACTTAAAAGTGACAAATCCCCTGGACCGGATGAAATTCACCCGAGAGTCTTGAAGGAATTGAAGGTTGAAATCGGAGAGTTATTGCAAAAACTTGCAAACCTGTCAATCAGAACTGGACAGATACCAGACGACTGGAAGAAAGCAAACGTCACACCAATTTTCAAAAAAGGATCGAGAGGAGAACCGGGCAACTATAGACCTGTGAGTCTTACGTCTGTCCCCGGCAAGATGATTGAATCACTGATCAAGGATAGCATAGTTCAGCACTTGGACACACACGACTTGATGAAACCCAGTCAACATGGATTCAGGAAAGGGAAATCGTGTTTGACGAATTTACTCCAATTCTTTGAGACCGTGAACGAGCAAATTGATAGTGGAAAGCCGGTGGACATAATATACTTGGATTTCCAGAAAGCGTTCGACAAAGTTCCACACGAAAGACTTCTCAGGAAACTACAAAGCCATGGCATAGAGGGAGATATACAAAGATGGATAGGCAAATGGCTGGAAAACCGAAAGCAGAGAGTGGGCATAAATGGGAAGTTCTCTGACTGGGAGAAAGTGACTAGTGGTGTACCCCAGGGCTCGGTACTTGGGCCGATCCTTTTTAATATTTATATCAATGACTTGGAAAACGGAACATCCAGTGAGATCATCAAGTTTGCAGACGACACAAAACTCTGCCGGGCAATCAGATCGCAGGAGGATAGTGAGGAACTCCAGAGCGATTTGTGTCGGTTAGAAAAATGGGCGGAGAAATGGCAAATGAGGTTCAACGTGGAGAAATGCAAGGTAATGCATTTAGGCAGTAAGAATAAGGAATACGAGTACAAAATGACAGGTGCAACTCTGGGAAAAAGTGAACAAGAAAGAGACCTGGGTGTACTGATAGATAGGACCCTGAAGCCGTCGGCACAATGCGCGGCAGCGGCAAAGAAGGCAAATAGAATGTTGGGCATGATAAAGAAAGGAATCTCGAGTAGATCGGAGAAAGTAATAATGCCGCTTTATAGGGCAATGGTCAGACCTCACTTGGAATACTGCGTCCAACATTGGTCTCCCTACCTAAAGAAGGATATAAAACTGCTGGAGAGGGTGCAGAGACGAGCAACTAAACTAGTGAAGGGTATGGAGAAACTGGTATATGAGGATCGACTTAAAACACTGGGATTGTTCTCCCTTGAGAAAAGGAGACTGCGGGGGGATATGATCGAGACTTTCAAAATACTGAAAGGAATCGACAAAATAGAGCAGAGAAGATTATTTACATTGTCCAATTTGACACGGACAAGAGGACATGAAATGAAGCTAAGGGGGGACAAGTTCAGGACTAATGTCAGGAAGTTCTGCTTCACACAGAGAGTGGTGGACATCTGGAATACTCTCCCAGGGGAGATTATTGCGGAATCGACAGTCCCAGGCTTCAAAAGCAAACTAGATGCATATCTCCTTGAGAAAGGCATATAAAGATATGGTGGCTATAAAATAAACCTGGCGGGGCCTCCGCGTGTGCGGATCGCCGGACTTGATGGACCGAAGGTCTGATCCGGAGATGGCGCTTCTTATGTTCTTATGTTCTATCCCTTGCTGGCAGCACTGCTCATTATGCATCTCCTGTAGGTAGAGGTATTTTGGAGTGTGCTTGCAGCCCTCCCCCCAACTTTTGCCACTTAAGATGGCTGTCACTTTGTCTAATGCTAAAACTAGCCTGAGATTGACTCATATGTAACTGAACTGTCTTTAGAATGGCAAATGACTTGGGAGTAAAAATCTTTGTAGATACTTTGAGGACCATTCTTCTACATACATATTGGTAGAAAGTGTTAAGAGAATTACATTCAGGTTTTTATTCAACTTACAAACATAATTTTTGTTTACCTATCATGTGTAGTGGCAGCTGGTATTCTATAAGTGGCCATTTGTCTTAGTGTGGTGATCTAAAGCAGTGTTTTTCAACCTTTTTTGGGCAAAGGCACACTTGTTTCATGAAAAAAATCACGAGGCACACCACCATTAGAAAATGTTAAAAAATTTAACTCTGTGCCTATATTTACTATATATAAAGTAATTCTCTTGAATAGGAATCAAATAAACACAAAGAAAGTATTTTATAATTACTTTATTATGAAATATTAAGTAAACAGAATAGTGAAAAATTATAAAATACTTTATTCAGTGCGAAACCTGGGCCTGTTTGGCTGAACACAAAGCTGATATTCTGGCTGGAATCGAAGAAAGACACACACGTAACTCTTCGTCAACAGCCGTTCCCTTCACCGCCCCGTCACTGTCACCCCCATCCCTTTCACCGCCCTGTCACCGCCACTGCCATCCCATTCACCGCCCCGTCACTGTCCCCGCTGCATCCATATAAGCCTTAGTACTGTAATATTTAGCTTATTCCTTTCTTATAAATCAAAGTTCCTGCTGCTGAACTAGAGAAAGAGATGTTCAGCTGGCAGGGCTTTGTTTATAAATTTTTATCAACACAACTAATATACTATTTTATCCTAAAGCAAAAAATAAATAAATAAATATAAATTTTTTTTCTACCTTTGTTGTCTGGTTTCTGCTTTCCACATCTTCTCATTCAATTCCTTCCATCCACTGTGTGTCTTCTCTCTACGTCTTCCATTTGTTGTTACTGTGCCTCTCCCTTCACCCCCCCCAATTGGTCTAGCACCCATCTTCTTCCCTCCGCTCCCCCATAGTCTGGCATCTGTCTTCTTCCCACTCTGTCTTCCACATTTCCCTTCGGGGTCTGTTCCTCTCCACCCTCCTTCAATGTCTGTCCTATTCCTTTCCACCAACACCCTTCCCTCACTCCTTTACCATCTGTTCCTTTCTACTACCCTTCAGCTCCTCTCACGTGGCTTATCTATCTACCTTCCTCCCTCTTATTTTCATGGCACGTTACAATGTAATTTGTGCAAGCCACTGGAGCCTGCGAGCTCGGTCCCTGTCCCATCCCCACAAACCATCTCGCTTCTGTGCTCCTATTTTCTCCATTTCTAATATCTCCCCTATGTATCTGTCATTGCCCCCCCCCCTGTGTCCATATACTATCCCCATGGCATGTCCCCTTTATGTCTCTGTCCCTATGCCCCATGCACATAATTTCCCCTCTTTCTGTTACCTTCCTGTGTCCAGATTTCCCCTATCTTCCTCTTCCATACCAGTGTGTCTCTTCTTTTCAACCCCATCTAGCTTTTTTCCCTCTTTCTTCCCCCCCCCCCCTGCTTCTAGCATCTGGCTCACCTGCCTGTCCTTCCCTTTCTTTCCTGCTGTGGGTTTTTCTTTCCGTCTTCATCCCCTTGGCCCAGAATCCTTTTCCCTTTCACTCCCTCCTTCCAATTTGAGCCGGGAACACGAGCGATCGCACGGTCCCCGCAGCCACCACTCGCCTGCCCAATCGATCCTACTGTTTAGCCAGCTCTCTCCCTTCGCCTCACCTTAGTTTGTAGGTTTTGTTTTTCGGCGACATGCACGCTTTCCTAAAGAGCCGCGCACGCGCGGCTGCTCAGTGTTCAATCTTCTGCTCTGCTGCAACTTCTGTTTCCGGTTGCGTCAGAGCAGACGATCGAAACTGAACAGCAGCGGGGACCGGGGGAGTCTCATGGGAGTACGTGCGGGACCCGGCCTGAGGCCTAATCAGTGTCTGCACCGTACGGCACACCAGGCAACATCTCGCGGCACACTAGTGTGCTGCGGAACAGCGGTTGAAAAACACTGATCTAAAGGATCTTTTCTTATTGCTTCTTTTGAGAGAATTTTCCTGTTTCTATAATTACAGGAGGGAATGTGACTAAAATGATGGAATAGTGTATTTTGAGGAAGACTGTAGTTTTCCATGTCAGTAATTTTTCCTTTGTGTTTCTGAAAGCCCTGTATATATTGCAATAGATGGGAGTCTTTATTCACTATTATGAAAAGATAGATATATATTCTTTAATAGAGCAACTTCAGATCTGGGACCTTTCTTTACCTGTACAGGCAGAAAATATTAATATTGCACCATGTTGAGATTTTTAGATGATAACCTGTTTATAATGAAGTCTGCGCTATTTGCATATTTTGATGTTAGGCTGGTAGTTATGTTTGAAGGATAAGGAATGGTTAAATATGTTTTTAATTTAACACAATTTAAATCTTTGTCTACCTAGTGAAGTAGATTGTCTGTTGTACTACTGACATAGAACAGGGGTGTCAAGTCCCTCCTCGAGGGCTGCAATCCAGTCGGGTTTTCAGGATTTCCCCAATGAATATGCATGAGATCTATTAGCATACAATGAAAGCAGTGCATGAAAATAGATCTCATGCATATTCATTGAGGAAATCCTGAAAAACCGACTGGATTGCAGCCCTTGAGGAGGGACTTTGACACCCCTGATATAGAACAAAAAGATTAGAACTAAATACAAAATATTAAATTGTAAAGGTACTAGTGTTTAAACCCGTTACATTAACGGGTGCTAGATTAGATGTCTGTCTGTCTCTTTCTTTCTGTCTCTCTCCCTGCCCCTGTCTCTTTCTTCCTTTTCTTTCTCTCTCTCCCTCCCGCTGTCTCTTTCTTCCTTTCTTTCTGTCTCTCTCCCTCCCGCTGTCTGTCTGTCTTTCTTTCTTTCTGTCTCTCTCCCTCCCGCTGTCTGTCTGTCTTTCTCTCTCCCTGGCCCCCTTTGTCTGTCTGTCTCTCTCCTTGCCCGCTGTCTTTCATTCCCGTGCGTTGCCTGCCTGTCTTTCTGTCTCTCTCCGTGGCCTCCTGCCTGCCTTTCTTTGTCTTTCTCCTTGGCCCCCTTCTGTCTCCCCCCCAAAGCAAACCAAGATTGCTCCCTTCCCCCAGCACACCTCTCCCCCAAAGCAAAGCAAGTTCGCTCCCTGGCCCCCTTTCCCTCTCCTCCACATTCCCTATGCAGCAGCAGCATTCCCTCCCCCTCCATTTCCCTGTGCAGCAGCATTTCCTTCCCCCACCCACTTCCCTGTGCTGCTGCAGCATTTCCCTCCCTCCACCCCACTTCCTGTGCAGCAGTGTTTCTGGCTGGCTCACTTACCCTTGCCGAAGTTATTTTTGAGTTTAAAGCTACCGTGGCGGCTCCTCTCATGATCCGCGCCTGCCTAGGAAGCCTTCTCTCTGACATGATGTCAGAGAGGCTTCTGACGCAGGTGCGGCTTGTGAGAGGAGCCACAGCGGCAGCTTTGACCTTAAAAATAACTTTGGCAAGGGTAAAGGAACCAGCCAGACCGCGGGCCGCAGAACAGTTCCTGGGGGCCATGAGTTTGACACCGCTGTTAGACAAAGTGAGGGCTGGAGGTGGGAGTCGCCGGCGTGTTCCCTGCCTCCGTGTTCGAAAATCAAATTCAGCAAGGACCCAGGGACCACGGTGGCAGGGAACACGCCGTCCTAAGAGCGCATGTGCGCTTAGGGTTTTTATTATAGAGGATGTTGTGCCTGTTTGAGGGAAAAGCCTTTGTTAATGGAGTTGAAATAATATATTGGTGAGAGAATAACCCTTAACACCTTTCTTTAAGGGAAGCATCCATGCTGAAAGTCATTTCTTGAACCATGCTTTCCACAAAGTCCATGGTATCATTCTCTTATGTCAGAATTCATTATTTATGCTGAAACTCATGAAAATCTCCAGTATTGGGACTTGGTGTCATGAGAGAAATGTTAAAAGTTTCACGTACCTTCTTTTAAAGGTGAGACGACATAGGCTTAGTGATCTAAAAGTGCCATATTTATGTCAATTTAAGTTTAAGAGGGTTAGAAATCCCTCCTGGAAATGAGAAATGATCTTTATATCTAGACATGGATCAGCTTTAATGTATCGCAAGAGATGTGTGTGTGTTTTTTTAAGAGGGGAGATAGAAAATAATCATGTAAAAAAAAAACCAACATGGTCTCCATGACGACCATGAAGCATTTTTATAGCCTAAATAACACACATGCATAAATTATTTCTTTCAAAATTGAGAAATATATATATATATTTACATACACAGTATCATCTAACCCTGTAATGGTTTCTTGCAATAAGGAAGTTAAAAAAAATAATACAAATAGCGCTGTAGCTTTAAATATTTTACTGAAGCTTGTCAGGGCTATTTTCCATTGAGGCATCTGAATGAGAGTGAGAGGGTGCAGAGAGAAGAGAACGGGTGGGTGTGTGAGTGTCGATTGGCAGAAAGCTGCCTGTGACATCTCTGGGAACAGCTGCTGTGTGCTCCTGCCTCCGAGTTCCTTGTCAGAGCAATTAGCCTGCTGTGGAGTCAGCTAGAGAGGCTGGCTAGCATTTCATTCACGGAAAAAATAAAAAATCCCAGGGCAGACGGGACAGATCAGCAGGCTTTGCCAGAATCCAGACACCAGCTCATTGCTACAATGGGAGCTCCCATAATAATACCAAATAGCTGATTTGTTCTGATTGCAGATCCTCCAGGGTGAGTGGATTTTATTTTGTATATTTTTATCGTAAAAAAAAAAAAATCAAGAACACTGTTGGTAATAGCTGACAAGACCATATACCCCCCCCCACTCTCAGAAAAAATGTATTGTAATTTTTATTTTGGTCAAATAAGCCAGACCACCAGTTAAAATGCAGTTTGGGAATGCACAGTTGACTGGGGGGGAGGGGGGAGTTTTCAGAAATAGATAATTGTTATTTTTTAAAGCTGTCCTTGCTTAAGATATTGAGGGTATCCCTGTTTCTGTGGGTGTTTTTCATTGAACATTCCATCTTTCGTCACTCTTCTGCGTGGAGAGCCTGATTTGGTTGCTACGATTGATGTTCTACCTTGAGGAAACTGGGGATTCCCCTTTCTTAAAGATGTGACTGTAATAAAGGGAGCTACTCCCTTACCAACCCAGAAAAATGGAATAATCATATTTACTTTTTGTGTATAACTGGAATTTGTTTACATGTTATACTGTTAACGATTCCTTAGTGGACTCTGGTGGTGTGGTTTGACACATTTAGGTCAAACCATGCTGTGTGATTTTTCATTATGCCTCTGATTTCTTATTAAATGTTTAAATGGGGTTTTAATTAGGGTTACTTTTTGGGATGGTTTCTTGGGTGGGTCTTATTAATGGTTGTTTTAATGCTATAAACTGCTTATATTTTCTGTAAAGTGACATAGTGGTATATTAAATAAATAAACCTGTAATCTGTTATGAATGCTGGAAGAAACTCTTGTAGGCATCAATGTTGTGGTTTTTATTGTGTTTTATTCTCATATCTTGGAGAAAAATCTTTTTTAGAAAAAAGAAACAATTGTTTGTTCTTCAGAGCCATGAAAAATTTTTTGGGGATGCACACAAAATACTAAATGCTACGATTCATTTCTGGATTTCAGTATCAGAGTTTGCTTTTCTCTCTCCTTGTACTATTAGTGCCCTCATGATGATCACTTTTCAGTTACCAAGGGGGACGCAATGTATGATGCCTGAAATAACCTTTAAAAAGCCGAGAGGTGAAAACTTGTTTTTCTGCGCCAAATATGGAGTAGTTCTCGCCATTTTCCCAACCATTTTTATTTAAAAAATAAACTTTATATAGATAACTTGGGAACCTTGTGTAAGAGAGGCAAGTCTCTCATTTGTATAAAAAGGAAAATATTTTGCTAGTCAGAGACATTCTCAATGAAACAAATGCACTGTGTTGAGATTTTTTTGTGTGTATAAGAATAGGGTTTTTATTCTAGCTGACTTGATTATTTGAAGTTGAAACATTGGCCATGGATGTATAGTGTTACAATAATATTAGGCATTTAAGAGGTAAAAAAAAATCAGTGCAAAGTTATTCTCTTTGAAGTTAAAATTTTCTATGGGATCTCCCCTGTGGGTGAGACAGGGGTCTGTCTGTCTTTAAAATTTTGCAGCAGAGGACCAAAGGGTACTCCTGACACCCACAAAACCTGAAGGACAGAAGAAAAAAATTGCTTATTAAACATAATTAATAAATTGCTTCTGAGGATTTATGTTTCAGTGATACATATATATTTCTTTGTACAAGTGCTGAAACTCAGTACCAAAGGCAGGAAGTTAAATTGTTGGAGATATATTTATAGAATGGTTAGAAATATGCACCATTACAAATCAATTACTCCCCCCTCCCCCACTGAAAGGGTTAAGAAATTGCAGAGTACAAAGAGCGATGATGGTGATAATTTTCAGCGTAGTTGAATATTTATATATTATTTTCCTTCCTTTCAAGCATTTCAGGAAACCCCTGTGGTGGACATCCCTCATTAATGGTTGCTGGGAGACAGCTGTGACGTCAGGAGTGGCAGTTCCCTGTCTTGATAGCGAGTACAGCAACTGCCTTTTGTAACGTGGGGCGGGCAGAAATGAAATTCTTGGGGAAAGGAATGGAAGCATAGCAGTATTGCTGAATTAAAAAGCTTGCCAGTTGGAGTTTAGAATGGAGAAAACACAGATGCCTAGCATTGGTTGTGAATTATAAATTATATGTCATCCTATCATTTTATATTTTGCTCTCTCTAAAAGGGTGTTGTGTGTTTCTTTATTAGTCGATCTTTCTCTTTATAGTTAAATTTAATTATTTATTAGGTTTTATGTATACTTTCTTGAAGTAATTTACCCAAGACTCTACAGCAAATATAACCTGGACTTAGGTCGATATACAATTAACAGTAAAATATTCATATTACAGTATATGTATACTGATATGGTATATTGTTAGTATATCTATCTATCCATCCATACAGATAAACAAATGCCCACACACATCTGAGGGAGCTGAACACATTGGGAGGTGAATAGCTGATGTGCACCAACCAGGAGAGACCACTCAATGAAAAACATTATCTTAGTGATGTCAAGGTAGTAAAACTGTGATACAGAGTTTGTTAGACTCTGGAGAATGCTGAGCAACATGGGTGAAGTATAACCAACAGAAAAAAAGGGGTGGTAACATCTTTTTATAGGCCATTGGTAAGGCTTTACTAGAGCTGGTACAAGGATATTAGGTGCCCTAGGCAGACCTTTATTCTTGTGCCCCTCCCATTCAGGCCCCTTAGCCCAACATTCGTCCCCCTCTGATGTCAGAGGAGGGACGGGACCGCAGCAGAGGAAACAGCTCAAAGCAGTTTGCAAAGATGCTAGTACCGCAATCTGCTCTGCAGGCTTCACTTATAAGGTAAACAGTGTGGGGAGGCCATGGGGAACACGGAGGCCTTCCTGGGGGGGGGGGGGGATGCGCAGTCCTTTGGGGTGGGACAGGCATTGGGGGGGTGCAGGCCTTCAAGGGGGGGGGTGCAGACCTTCAAAGGGGGGGGGGACAGGCCTTTAAGGGGGACAGGCCAGGGATAGTGGCATAGGCCTTTAGGGGGACAAACCTTTAAGGTGGGGACAGGCCAGGGATGGTGACATAGGCCTTTAGGGGGGGGGACAAGCCTTCAAGGGGGCAAGCCTTTAAGGGGGGGACAGGCCTTCAGGGGTGGGGTTCAGGCCTTCGGGGAGGACAGACTTTCAGGGGAGGGGGGCTCTGGTGTAGAAGTACACGGAGGGAGGGAAGGGGGTTTCAGAGACGTGAATATGCCGGACTTTGGTGGGGGGAAGAAATAATGGATCTAAAAATAAAGGAGAGGGAGAGAGATGATGGATAATGGGATTTAGGGAGGGAAGGAACAGAAAGGGAGAGAAATTGGACACAAGGGATGGTGTGGAGGGGGGATAGAGATACTGGATAGGAGGGTAGTTGGGAAAAGAAAGGGAGAGATGGTGGACCCTGGGGTGGTGGGGAAGGAGGGAGAGATGCTGGATGACAGAGTAGTTAAGAAAAGGTGGATCTGTGAATGGAGACGAAAAAAAAGAAAGATGCCAGACCTCTGGGGGAGGGAAGGGAAATGGAAGAGGAGGACTGAGATGGGAGATGGGTGGTTAGCACAAAGAAAGAAGGAGACCCTGGCAAGCAAGTTATCAGAAGACAACCAGAGCCTGGGACCAACAAGAGCCTGTGACCAACAAGATTTGAATAATGATCAGACAACAAAAGAAAGAAAAACTAATTTTATTTTCTGTTTTGTGATTACAATATGTCAGATTTGAAACGTGTATCCTGCCAGAGTTGGTGTTAGACTGCAAACGTGAGCTAAGATTTAACAGAGAGACGAAAAGTTTTGTGTTTTGTTTTTTTTGTTTGTTTATTTTGTTTACACCACAGTGCTAGTGTGGTTAGGAGAAGGCAAAAGGGGGTGAAGAGGCTATAAAATAAACCTACCAGAATGTTTGAAAAAAACACCCAATTGGGCAAGAAAATCGAATTGAATCGAAAAACCAATTCAATAGGCTGAATCAAATCAAATTTTTTTTTCCTGAATCGGGCAGCACTACTCTGGACAAGATGTTTGGGAGCTAGATTGTACAGACACTTGTAAACAGTTAACAATAACTTGTAGCATATCCTATCCCTCACCTTCAACCCGTACAGGCTTACATAATATTCTGTCACATGCTGCCGTCTTCCCAATCTAAACAAAGTTCTGCCCACTGAATTTTAGGCAACCTGGAGCGCGCTTAGTGCCGACCCCCAGGAGCACCAAACTACAATAGTCAAGAACTGACAGAACAATTGTCTGCAAAACCATCCTAAATAAAGAATGACACTGGGAAAAAAATCTGTCCCCGTCACTGCCCCATCTCCGGCCCACAGTACCCTTCACCGCCCCGTCACTGCCATCCCCTTCACCGCCCCGTCGCCGTCACTGCCATCCCCTTCACTGCCCGTCACCGCCATCCCATTCACCGCCCCATCACCGTCCTTGCAGCATCCATACAAGCCTCAGTACTACAATATTTAGCTTATTTATTCCTTATAAATCAAAGTTCTGGCTGCTGAACTGGAGAAAGAGATGTTCAGCTGGTAGGGCTTTCTTTATAAATTTTTATCAATACAACTAATATATACTACTTTATCCTAAAGTGAAAAAGAAATAGAATTTTTTTTCTACCTTTGTTGTCTGGTTTCTGCTTTCCTCATTTTCTCATTCAATTCCTTCCATCCACTGTCTCTCTTCTCTCTGCGTCTTCCATTTGCTCTGTTACTGTACCTCTCCCTTTCTCCCCCCCTCCAAATTGGTCTGGCACCCATCTTCTTCCCTCTGCTCCCCCCAGTCTGGTATCTCTGTCTTCTTCCCTGCCAGCATCTTCTCCCCACTCTCTCTTCCCCATGTCCTTTCAGCATCTTCTCCCCACTCTGTCTTCTCCATGTCCTTTCAGCGTCTTCTCCCCTCTCTGTCTTCCCCATGTCCCTTCAGCGTCCTTCTCCCCACTCTGTCTTCCCCATGTCCCTTCAACGTCTGTTCCTCTCCACCCCACCTTTCCTCCCTTTCTGCCCCTTACCTTTGTGGTACTTTCACCCCCCCCCCTCTGCAGCGAGAACACCTTTTAGCCGCTTCCACCATGCACCCGCTCCCACCCCCCCCCGACAACAGGCTCGGCCCGACAAGTGTGCCGACAAACCTCCCTGCCCTTTACCTTCGTTGCTGACGATTTCTTAACTGCCTTCTTACAGCTGCCGGAGCGTTGAAGTTGCATACGGCTACCAGAAAGGTCGACTCTGCTGCAACTTCAGTTGCGTCAGAGATGACCTTTACGGCAGCCACACGCAGCTTCACCCCTCTGGCTGCTGTAAGAAGGCAGTTTAGAAATCGCAGCCACGAAGGTAAGAGGCAGGGAGGGAGTAGGGAGATATTTAGATTCGGTAGCGGCAGTAAGGAGGGAGGGAGTGCGATAGGTGACCGCGCATGTTCCCTTTCTTAACTGCGGGGATAAAGCCATTCACCGCTCCACGGTAAACACAGTTTTTTCCCCACCATTTTGGAGGGTTACCCACGGCTACACACAGGTAACAGCCACCGTGTAATTCTCTAATCCTAAACAAGTGGACTGACAAATATGGCCTAAGACCATTTACCAAGCGGAGATGAAAGTACACCTTCCGGACCACTGCCAACACATGCCCTTTAAAGGTAAGCCCTGAGTCCACAAACACTCCTAAATAATTCACCTCTTGCAGAAATGGCACTATTTCCCCCAGTAACTCAAACATTTCTGGGACACCAGGACCCGGTGACCTCCCAATATACAACACCTTTGTTTTCTGGCTTAATTGAAGCCTGTTATAGTCCATCCAGATCTTGATAGCCGCCACAACTGATTGTAAGTGCAATGAAGCCACATTAAAATCTCCCTCTATCGGGAAAAAAACTGAGAATATGGGAAAACACCAGAGAAAGAGAAACAGCACTCTATACTTTAGAATATACTTAAAAAGAAAGCAATGCAAATTTACAATAAAACTGCATTTTCTGTTCATGAAATTAAAAATAAAATTATTTTTTTCTATCTTTGTTTGGCCATTTTATTCAGGTTTATCCCAGTTTCTGCTTTCTTCTGTCTTAATTTTCTGTCTAGTCTATCTGATTCTTCTCTCATTCCTGTCTTCACTTCCTCTCCTATATCCATCTATGACTTTAACCTTTTTCTTTCAGTTTTCCTCCATTTATTTTTCTGCATCTCTATATGCTTCTATTTCTCCAGTTCATTTGCTAACTCTTCCCTGTCTCCCCCTTTCTAGCATCTTCATTTTCTCTTTCCCCCTTTATTTTCATTCTTCTAACCAGTATCTATTGTCTTGCTCCCTCCCTCCAGCATATCCTCTCTATCCTCCAACACCATCTCTCTCTCTCCCCACTTACATCCAAGTTCCCTCCCTATCACCTTTAACCCTTTGATGCTTCCAACAGAGTTGCGGGTCAGGGGCAGGCTCGACATGCGAGGCAAGCAGCTGGTTCCTCCTGGCTGTGGCCACGGTGGTCCTCCATGCTGTTTGCCAGCCGCCGGAAAGAGGGGAGAGTCAGGAGTCAGTGACGCATCTGGATTTTGAACAACTCTCCCTTTGGTCCTGTCTCGGCCCCGCTAAACTGTCTGGCAGTAATGAAGCCAGATGCCACAGGGACCTTCCCTCTTGCTAAATCGCTTTAGGCTCTGCCGGTCTCAATCCTGCCCCTCAAAATCAGGAAGTAACTTCAGAGGGGGGTGGGATTGAGACTGGCAGAGCCTTTAGCGATTTGGCAAGAGGGAAGGCCTCTGCGGCATCTAGCTTCTTTATAGCCAGCCGGTTTAGCGGAATTGGGACAGGACCAAAGGCAGGGCTGCTCACAATCTGGATGCGCTGCTGACCCCTCATTCTCCTATCCTCCCAGCAGCTGACAAACAGCATGGAGGGCTGTCGTGGTCACTGTCAGGAGGGATCAACTGCCTGCCTCGCAATTTGAGCCTGTCCCTGATCTGCGACTCCATTCCCCACAGCCCGGAAGGCTTAAATTTGGATGTTTTTAAAAAAACTATGGTGATAGTCTCGAACATAAGCATCGCCTCTGCCGAGTCAGACCATAGGACCATCGTGCCCAGCAGTTCGCTCCTGCGGTGGCCCCCCAGGTCAAAGACCTGTTAGTGATCTTTTACTTAAAACATTTGGCCTTGTATAGTATCCCTCTAACCATACCCCTCAATCCCCCTTTCCTTCAGAAACTTGTCCAATCCCATTTTAAAACCCAAAATCGTACTCTGCTCAACCACCTCCTCTGGAAGCGCGTTCCAAGTGTCCACCACCCTCTGAGTGAATAAGAACTTCCTAGCATTTGTTCTGAATCTGTCTCCCTTCAATTTCTTTGAGTGCCCTCTTATTACTGTTGCCCCGCCAGTCTGAAGAATCTGTCCCTCTCTACCTTCTCTATACCCTTCATGATCTTGTAAGTTTCTATCATATCCCCTCTAAGTCTCCGCTTTTCCAGGGAAAAGAGCCCCAGCCTCTCAGCATATGAAAGGTTTTCCATGCCCTTTATCATTTTTGTTGCTCTTCTCGGAACCCTCTCGAGTATCGCCATATTCTTCTTAAGGTACCAGTATTGGACGCAGAACTCCAGATGCGGGAGCATCATCGCCCGATACAGCGGCAGGATAATCTCCTTGGTTCTAGTAGTGATACCTTTTTTGATAATGCCCAACATTCTGTTCGCCTTCTTGGATGCCGCTGCGCATTGTGCCGCCGGCTTCATTGTTTTATCCACCAAGACCCCCAAGTCCTTTTCTAGGTTGCCTTCCCCCAATACCATCCCCCCCATTGTGTAGTTGTACATCGGGTTTCCTTTCCCTATGTGCAAGACTTTACATTTCTCTACATTGAAGCTCATCTGCTATTTATTTGCCCAATTCAGCTTGTTCAGGTCCCTTTGTAGTTCTTTACATTCCTTGATAGTTCTAACCCTACTGGAGAGTTTTGTGTCATCTGCGAATTTTATAACTTCGCACTTCATCCCTGTTTCCATTTTGGGGGGACTTACAGCCTGGACTTATGGCCAGCTCTCTGAACTGTGTCAAGTGGGGCTGCAGCCAAATTTAATTGCAGCTTTCACGGGGCAGGAGCATAGGAAGATTGCTCCTGCCCCGCTAGATCACCAGGGCTTTAAGGTAAACTGTGGAGGAGTCCAGGACTTAAGGTTTGGGGGCCAGAAACGATCTTCAGGCAGTTCTCATCTAATGACCTGGTTGTATGAACGGAACTTAGTTGTTATAAGAACATAAGAATTGCCGCTGCTGGATCAGACCAGTGGTGCATCGCGCCCAGCATTCCTCTCATGCGGCGGCCCCCAGGTCAAAAACCAGTGCTCTTACTGAGACCAGCTCTACCTGCGTTCGTTCTGGTTCAGCAGGAATTTGTCTAACCTTGTCTTGAATCCCTGGAGGGTGTTTTCCCCTATGACAGACTCCGGAAGAGCATTCCAGTTCTCCACTACTCTCTGGGTGAAGAAGAACTTCCTTACGTTTGTACGGAATCTAACCCCTTTTAACTTCAGAGAGTGCCCTCTCATTCTCTTTACCTTGGAGAGGGTGAACAACCTGACTTTTATCTATTAAGTCTATTCCCTTCATTATCTTGAATGTTTCGATCATGTCCCCTTTCAGTCTTCTCTTTTCAAGGGAGAATAGGCCCAGCTTCTCTAATCTCTAATCTCTAACTATACGGTAACTCCTACAACCTCTTAACCAGACCCTCTTCTCCAGACCCTTTCGAGTAGTACTGTGTCCTTCATGTATGGCGACCAGTGCTGGACGCAGTATTCCAGGTGTGGGCGTACCATGGCCCGGTACAGTGACATGATAACCTCCAATCTGTTTGTGATCCCCTTCTTAATCATTCCTAGCATTCTGTTCACCCTTTTCGCCGCCGCCGCACATTGCACAGACGGCTTCATTGACTTGTCGACCAGTACTCCCAAGTCTCTTTCCTGGGTGGGGGTCTCCAAGTACCGCCCCGGACATCTTGTTTTCGTGTATGAGATTTTTGGTACCCGACATGCATTACCTTACACTTATCCACGTTGAACCTCATTTGCCATGTCACTTCCCATTTCTCGAGCATGGTTATGTCTATGTCGCGTTGCAGATCTTCAAAATCCCCCTGCGTCTTCACTACTCTGAATAACTTTGTATCGTCTGCAAATTTAATCACCTCACTCGTATCCATTTCCAGGTCGTTTATGAATATGTTGAAGAGCACGTGTCCAAGCACCAAGCCCTGCGGCATCGCACTGGTGACGTTCTTCCAGTCTCAGTATTGTCCATTTACCCCCACTCTCTGTTTCCTATTCGCTAACCAGTTTTTAATCCATGGGAATATTTCACCCTCTATTCCATAGCTCTCAATTTTCCAAAATAGTCGTTCATGCACAACCTTGTCAAACGCCTCTGAAAATCCAGCTATACTATGTTGACTGGGTCACCCTTGTCTATCTGCCTGTTTATTCCCTCGAAGAAGTGCAGCAAGTTCGTCAAGCAAGATCGTCCTTTGCTGAAGCCATGCTGACTGGTCATCATCAGATTGTGTCCGTCAAGGTGATCAATGATGCGGTCTTTAATCAGCGCCTCTACCATCTTTCCTGGTACCGAGGCCAGACTCACCGGTCTGTAGTTTCCCGGATGTCCCCTCAAACCTTTTTTGAAGATCGGCGTAACATTCACCACCTTCCAGTCTTCCGGAATCTTTCCTGATTTGATCAACAGATTGGCTATTAGTTGAAGCAATTCAGCTAAAGTCCCTTTCAGTTCCTTAATGACCCTTGGATGGATGCCATCCGGTCCTGGGGATTTGTCGCTCTTAAGCCTATCAATCTGCCTGCATTCTTCTTCTAGACTGACTGTTAACTTTGTCAGTTTGCCGTCTTCACCTCCAGTATATAGCCTGTCGGTTATATCCTTTTTGGTAAATACAGATGTAAAAAATGTGTTCAGTTTATCGGCGATGGCTTTGTCCTCCTTTAGCACTCCCTTTATTCCATGATCATCCAACGATCCCACCGCTTTCTTTGTGGGTTGTTTCCCCTTAATATATCGGCTTGAAGTTTTTCACCTGCTTGGCTATTTTTTCCTCGTAGTCTCTTTTGGCCCCTTTTACCGCCTTATGGCACCTGCATTGATGCTGTTTGTGCTTTTTCCAGTTTTCGTCCATTTTTGACCTTTTCCATTCCTTAAACGAAGTCTTCTTGTCTCTGATTGCTTCCTTCACCGCTAGTGAGCCACGCCGGTTTTTGTTCTTTTTCCTCTTGGATCCCTTGTTGATATGCGGTATGTATAGATTTTGCGCCTCGGTGACTGTGTCCTTAAAAAGGGACCATGCCTGCTCTAGCATTTTTACAGTGCTTATTCTCTTGATCTTTTTACCCACCATGAGTCTCATCCCTTTGTAATTCCCTTTTCGGAAGTTCAGTGCCATGGCTTTCGTTCTGGATCGATGTTTTGCCCCTTCATCCATGTTGAAGCAGATCATATTGTAATCACTGGTTCCCAACGTCCCCTCTACTTCTATATCTTGCGCCTGTCCTCATAGTCCATTTAGAATTAAGTCCAGAATTGCATTTCCTCTTGTGTTTTCCTTGACAAGTTGTTCCAGGAAGCAATCGCCTACAGCACCCAGGAACTTGGTCTCCCTACCGCAGCCGGAGGTGCCTAGGTTCCAGTCTATTCCCGGATAGTTGAAATCACCCATGATAACTGATGCGGTGTTCTGCCGTTGGCCCCTCGTCCCTTTTAAGGGGGAGCTCCGGATTCGAGCGCCAACGTCAGAGGGGTGGGCGGTGCTACCTCTTGCCACTGCCCCTCTTGCCTGCCTTCTCCTCCTGCCCTCACTCTGATTCCTTTTTGTTCTTTGCCGGTTTACTTCTCTCTCCTGCTGCCTCCCGACTTCTCCTGGCTCCCTGCTTCTCTGGGCTGGTGCAGTGGTTAAGTGAGGAGTAACTGTATTACATTTGGGAGCAACTGGCCATTACAATGGGTTTGTCTAATTCTTTCCCAAAAGACATTAATCGAGAGGAAATAGGGAGTTTTTGATGTGTCCTTGCCCCCACCCCCCCTCTTGTCATTGGAGAAATATGGGTACCTGAATCATAGGATTGTCTCTTCATGTGTATATTTATTGTTGATGTATCAAAGTATACTTATTCAGCTTTCCGAGATATTTCATTTCCTTAGCATCTTTAACCATGGCTTAATGATCAAACCCCTAAACCATCTGAACACAAGAATATAGAAGTATCAGTCTATTATTTTCACATTCTCTTTTAATGTGGGAAGTTGGGGATTTACCCTGCACTGTGAATTGACTACCCCCTCCTCTCCCCCACCCAATTATCATGTTCATGCTTTGTTGCTCTTTAGGTCCACCTGAATTGTATTCTGGGAATGTAAGCGGTGCAGATTTCACATTGGTTAGAACAGCCAGTGTGAATCTTGTTTATACAATTAACACCTTTTCCTTTTGTGGAGTGTTGGTGTGAATGATGACACTTCTTGTTATTAACAAGGACTGTTTGTGTGTGGGGAGGGGAAAGAAGATAATTTAAGAGGTGGTTTTGATTTAAAATAAAATTCAGATTCCCCCCACATACAATTTTTTTTTATAGTGCAAGCAATAGAACTATTCACAATTTTTTTTTTTTAAAGTGCCTGTGCTAACTGGATACCTCATGGTACTGGTTTTGGTTTCTGGCCAGTACAACATCTTGTTACTGTCCAATGCTGATTGGAACTTGATGTACTCATTTCTACCCCCTAACCCAATTTTTAGTCAGTTCATTCTCTAAGTCCTGCTAAGTATGTAGATCAAAGTGGTGAGTGTATTCAGTTTTGGGGGGAAAGGGGAAGGGAAATCAGTGCAGTAGCATCTTGGGGCTTGATATTCAAAAGCAGTTGTGTGTAGCGGCAGCCACTCTGTAGATGAATGCCTCTATCTGAGAATTTTCAGCTGCATTATCTGGGTAATGCTGTAGCAGAGTATAAGCTTCCCACCTACGTGACTATAGATGTTCAGCTGCTATCCCCAAAGCTATGAGGTTCAATTTATGACAGCAAAATAGCTGCTGAATATCGCCATGTGCTTTACAGCCAGTATTGGTCATCAGTCTCTATACGTATTCAGTAGTGCTTGTCTTATGCATAGTGGCATTGAGTATAATTTTTAAATAAATATGGTCAGCATGTAAAGGAACTACTAGCTGCACTGACTGAATATTGATCTGCTGGATTTTCTGAAACTAATTTGGAGTTTCCAAACTTTAAACACTTCATTCTGCTTTGCATATAGAAGTAAAATAAAAAATATGTTCTTAGGAGGTGAGGAGGAGGGATCTTACTGATCGTATTTGTTTTTACTTAATTGAATTTTCTTAAAAATTAAAAATAAAATTAAGGAGGTGTGGGTGTTTTTTTTTTCTTTTTTTCTTAAAGCCTGCATTTCTACTTTAATAGGAGAATGAGAACTGAACTTTATTTTGATTAGAGAATGATGTTATAGAATGATTACATTTAAATTGCTTTATTTCCCTTTGCTAAACCAAGAGAATTAACACTTTTTCTAAAATAAGACTATTTTGAGACTTTTCATATTATCCCTGAATTTATTCATGAAGATTATAAAGTGAAAATTTTCAGTACTGCTGTAGGGCTACTTTTTTTTTTTTTTTTTTTAGGGTATGGGGAAAATCTAGCAACACTGCACTTTGTCTGAATTTATGCTGCCACAGCTTTCTTTCTGTGAGTCCAGTAATTATTAGAATTAGGTGGTGGAAATGATATGCTTAGCTTTAGAATTGTTGTTGTTTCATAAATGCCTGACCCTTCCATCTGAAGAGAAACCAGATGTTAGTACAGAAAGCAGCGTATGCAAAACTTGGAAAAGTATTAGGGTCACTCATTGTGGCTCCTTGACTAAAGGCCAGGCTATTAACAGGTAGCCATAGGCCACTGCCTAGGTCCTCTTCCAGCTCCAGATAATAATTTTACTTGGCCAGATCTCTTTACTTTCTCATCCAGCTCTCATCAAGTAGTCTTCAGCCATGTTTTCACTCCTCACTCTGCTCTCATTAGTGTCATCATGCATTCTCTCTTTCTCATTTGTGTCTCATCAGCAGAACTAAGGCCCTGATGCTCAAAAATTACCGTGCCTGTAATGTTTGATGTTAAACCTGTTGTAACTGGTTTAGCGTACAAGCATTGTAGCTTCCAATGCACAAAATGTCTCTGCATGATCTTTACCATGCCTTGTAGCAGCCGTTGAGAATACTATGGAAATGTATTAGAATAAGCTTATTAATATTAAAATGAGCATTCTGGGTGACACCCAGACATTGCCGGGTGATGCACAAAATGAAGTGCCAAAATTACCTGCAGGTCTGGAGGGGCTGGTAGCATTGCTACTTTTTTGGTTTTTGCCAGGTACTAATGACCTGGATTGACCACCGTGAGAACAAGCTGCTAGGCTAGATGGACCATTGGTCTGACTCAGTAAGATTGTTTTTATGATCTAACATAATATATGTGTGTGTTAAATGTGTGTCTCTGTCGTATGTGTTAAAGGGGCATCTTATGCACATTCATTAATAGTGTATATCGGCAGGTCAGGAGCTGCCAACTGTCTGAGAGGTGGAAGTTAAAAAAAAATAATACAGGATACGTTCATTATACTGTTGGGGGGCACCATATAACTCGGATGTCTTACCGAAGCTTATGACGTTCACCTATGATGCATACCAATAAGGCACGCTTATGATGGACGCTCATGCATGCCTGTAATGTAGCTTTTCCTGGCACATGTACATGCCTCTTTCTGTGCATTTAATCAATTACTACTTTAAGAGAAGATTTGGTATCTAGTCCTATTTCTTACCATTAAATCTTTCTGTGCATGTGGCAGTTTAAAGTTTATTTTTGATTTGATAAATCACTTATTTAAATTTACTAAGCGCAGTGTTCTCCCCAGCGCTTTTCAGCCGGGTGCTCCGCCCAGCAAATTTAGATTACTGCCTGGCTGTCATCTGCCGAATCCTGATGCCACCACTGCTTAACGCACAGCCTGAAGAGCCGCCGAAAGACTCCTGCCGGACTTTAAACAAAACCAAACCCAGCAAGCGACTCGAACCCGGCTTCCCTCTGAAACCGGAAGTTACGTCGGGGGTGGGGGGGGTAGGGAAGAGAAGCCGGCGCGGACCATTACAGCCCCGGAGCATACGGGAGATAGGCCAGCCACGGAAGGAAGCTTACTTGCTCTTGCTTACTTCAGGCCTTTCTCGCTGCCGGGTCCTACCTACTTTCTGTTTCCGCGAAGGCAGGACCCGGCAACGAGAAAGGCCTGAAGTAAGCAAGAGCAGCAAGTTGTAAGCTTCCCTCTGTTGCTGACCTTTGGGAGATAGGTCAGCGACGAAGGGAAATTTGCAACTTGCCTTTGTCTGTAGCGAATCTGCCGGGTGTGTGAGATGGGGGGGAGGGTGAATGGGAGGAGAAATGCTGCTGTACCCAATTAGAGGGGGAGGAGGAAGATAAATGCTGTTGCTTCTGCTGTACCCAATTGGGGTGGGGGGTTAATAGAAATGCTGCTGCTGCTGTACCCAATAGGGGAAGGGGGAAGAGTCATGCTGCTGCACCCAATTAGGGGGGAGGGTGAAGAGAAATGCTGCTTCTGCTGTACCAAATTGGGGGGAGGAAAGAGAAATGCTGATGATACTGCTGTACCCAATGGGGGAGGGGAAGATAAATGCTGCTGCACCCAACTGGGGGGAGAGAGGGAAGGAGGGAGAAGGAAGATCAGGAAAAGGAGGAAAGAGATGCAAAGACCATGGGAGGGAGGAAAAGGAGATACCATACCATGGAGTGGAAGAGAGAGATGTCAGGGCATATGGGGGGGGGAAGCAGGGCCGGATTAAAGGATAGGCCCAGTAGGCACAGGCCTAGGGCCTAAAATTTTCAGGGGGGGCCCGCCAGTGCTGTGCTTTGGGGCCTCACCCTTGCTGGATTCGCTGGCAGCAGCAGCAGCAGCCTCATCATCATCCTGGGCACCCCCTCAACCCGATCTGACCCTCCTATCTCTCCCTCCTTCCCTCATCAGTGACGTGCCAGAGGGAATCACGGCAGGAGAAAGCCCTGAAGCACCCTGCTTAGAGTAGAGCACTGCTGTTTAGAGTCTCGTGATGGGAGGGAGGGAGAGAAAGGAGGGTCATGGGGGGGGGGGAGAGTAGCAGTCTGCCCCGGGTGCTCGGCCGGGCATCATGAACTTCTTCGGCTAGCAACAGCATTTACAATCCACTGCTGTTGCCAGCTTCAAGCCTTCCTCTCTGCCAGGTCCTGCCTACTTCTGTTTCTATGAAGGCAGGACCCAACAGAGAAGAAGGCCTGAAGCTGGCAACAGCAGCGAATTGTGAATGCTGCTGCCTGAAGAAGTTCATGACGCCATGCCTTGGGTGACAGAAGGAGGAAAGGGAGCAGAGGGGGAGAGACTTGCTGCACCCAACTGGAGGGAGAAAGAAGATGAGGGAGGGAATGAAACGAGATGCCAGGGATTGGAGGGAAGAAGGAAAGTATGCCAGACCAAGGGAAAAGGAAGGGGGAAAGGAAGGAGAAGATGTCAGAGCATGGAGGGGGAGGGAGATATGGAAGAAAAGGAAAGAAGTGAGATGCCAGAGAATCAGGGAAGGGAAGATACCAGGCTGTGGGGTGCGAAGGAAAGAAAGGAGAAGAGAGAGTTGCCAGAGCATAGGGAACGGGGTGCTGACAGAGAGAAAAATGGAGAGGTGGCAGAGCTGAAATCAATCATGTACAAAGGAGAAGAGAAGGGGCACAGGATAGACAGTTTATTGAAGGAGCATAAAAAGAGGAAGATGCCATATGGAACGGGGAGAGGGCGGACAGTGGATGGAAGGGGCTGATGCTGCATGGAAAACAGCGGACAGATGCTGGCTAGAAAGAAGAGTGAAGACAAGATGATTAAACAGAAACGACAAAAGGTAGAAAAAAGTGTTTTTGTTGCTTTATGTAGAATCAAGTAGTATTGTATCTATTGATTAAAGTTTATAAATAGAAAATGGAAATAAGGTAGTGTTTTGGGGACTAAACCCCTTTCCTCAGGTCAGAACAGGATACCATAATAGCAGCGGTGCCCAAATGATCGAGCACGATCGACCAGTAGATCGCAAAGGCAATGTGAGTCGATCGCGTTGCCTTGGCAATCTTTTTCTTCCTGCCTCCCTGAGCCAGGCCAGGCGCGTACAAGCGCCGGACTCACAAGACTTCACCTCCGACGTCAATTCTGATGTCAGAGAGGTAGTTCTGGGCCAGCCAATCGCTGCCTGACTGGCCTGGAACTTCCTCTCCGACGTAAGAATTGACATCAGAGGTGAAGTCTTGTGAGTCCGGCACTTGTACATTCCTGGTCTGGCTCGTGGAAGCAGGGAGAAATCGGCATGGTGGCTTAGGGGATAGGGAAAGAATCGGGGAAGTGGAAAAATTGGCAGGATGGCTTGCGCGTGCAGGGGGAGAGAGAAAGAAAGAGAGACAGAAAGAAAAGGGGAGGGGCAGAAAGAAAAAATATTGGATTTATAGTCAGAAGAAGGAAGTGCAAACAGAGACTCATGAAATCACCAGACAAAAAGGTAGGAAAAATGATTTTATTTTCAGTTTAGTGATCAAAATGTGTCTGTTTTAAGAATTTATATCTGCTGTCTATATTTTGCATTATGGCCCCCTTTTACTAAACCGCAATAGCGGTTTTTAGCATAGGGAGTATGAGCATCGAGAGCAGTGCAGGGCATTCAGTGCATCTCCCTGCTCTAAAAACCAGTATTGCAATTTAGTAAAAAGGGAGGGGGTATATTTGTCTATTTTTGTATAGTTGTTCCTGAGGTGACATTGCATAGAATTGAATGCCTTGACCTCTTTGAAAACCTGCGGAATATAAATGATAATTAACATTTTCTCTGCATACAGTGTGCTTTGTGGTTTTTTTTTAATTTTATTGTTGGTAGATCATTTTGACTTGGTCATTTTAAAAGTAGCTCACAAGCCCAAAAAGTGTGGGCACCCCTGCTGTAGAGCCATTTCTTGTATGACTGGATGAGCTATATTTATCTTTTTTTTTAGTTGTTTAAATTCATGCAGAAATAAATGGCTAGTTTGAACCTAATGACTTCATTAATGCCTTTCCCTTTTTTAAACCTCTATACCATTTGAAAGAGGGCAAATACTTCTTAAATTTAGTAAAAATATTCTGGCACAAGTGTCAAACCTTAAAAAAGGAAGTCATATTGAGCATTGGAAAATAATAATAATTAACTAATAAAAATAGTATACATTTAGGGCTCCTTTTACTAAGTTACGATAGTGGTTTTAGTGTGCGCTTAGAGTGCGGAGGAATTGAGCATTGAGTTGGCGCTAGTTTTCCCACAAAGCGCAGGGGTTTGCGCGCGCTAAAAATGCTAGCGCACCTTAGTAAAAGAGGGGGTTAATTTTCCCCACCACCAAATTTCCCCATCTCGCCCCACCCGGCTACTTTTTCTTGCCACCCGGCTGGAAAACATTTCTGGGGAGAACACTGATGCGAGATACAACTTTGGTAAAAAATGTAAACATACAGTTAAACATAATATTTACATATTAAAATAATGAGTTAGACCAACAGACTTACAGACTAATGGATATACAAGGTAAAAAAAGGGAAGAACTACAATTCAATAATTTTAGAGAAGAGAACCGTAAAAGGAAAGTAATGTTGGGGAGGTTGGAGTAAAAAGTAAGAAAGAGCTAAGATTAACTTTGAATTTAGTTTAAAGGTCATAAGCATCTTTAAAAAGAAAACTCTTTAAATTATTTTTAAAACGACTCAAATTATTTTCCTCTCATATATTGTGGTAAAGTATTCCATAGTTGTGGGGCCATTACGGAAAACATATCATTTCATTGAGTTCCAATAACTTTCAGGGAAGGAACTACTATGAGCTTTTGATTAGTAGATCGAAGTAGACGTGGTGTACTATGAGGGATAAGTAATTTATTAATAAATTGAGGTTCGTTAGATGAGAGGGTTTTGAATATACTAAGAGCAGAATTTTGAAAGTGATACCGTGGTTAACTGAGAGCCAATGAGATTTGATTAAAAAAGGAGTGATATGATTGTATTTTTTTGCCATTATGAATCAATTTAACAGCAGCACTTTCTTCAACAACTTGTCTAATGGAATTTCTGTGAACCTTATTTGCATGCAGTTTTTTTGAGTATCACTCATCTAGAAATTGGAAAATTTACTGGCATTACAACTGCACACAGGATTTTAATGGGGACTTTTGAGCATTGATCCCTAAGTGTTGTACCAGCTTAATCCACTACTCTCACCACTTTGCAGGGCAAGCACTACAGCTTTCTCCTATGACCTAGAAATCAGGCTGTGGATTTAGGGTTGGGTTAAGGCGGGGTTTCTTTGGTAAGAAATCAATCAGGGTGTGGCAAAGTATCTTGAAATCTGAGTCAATTTATTGAAACATTTTGTAGACAGAGTGAAGGCAGTTATTAGAACAGTTATCACTAGCATTTTCTCAAGTAACTTAATAGCTGGGTAAATTTCTTGGGCTGAAAATTTCACTTAATATTTACCATATCATTTATAACAGCAACATAAAGCTACAATGCTACATAAATTGTACATAAAATGTGCTGCTTGTAAAAGTACAACTGTGTAGTACTGCAATTTTAGGAACAACAGTAGTACTCTTAGCAGTTAACAGTTAATGTAGCTGTTGATAGTCATTAGTGGACGTGTAGTTCAGTGAAACCCTTGCACCCCATTCCTAAACAGAGGTGCGGGAATAAAAAATAGTTAATCCCTAAGTTGAATTTATCTATTTCTTTGTATGTTATCCGTTATGAACTATTTATTGGCAGTAGTGGAATATAAATGATTAATTTATGAGTAACTGTTAAGGCAAACTAGGGTTATGCTTAGAGCCTAAGTATTTTGGGGAGAGGAGGATGACCTAGCAGATATGCTAATTAAGCAGTTCCCATTCCAACCTGTGTCCTCAGGTATGCCTGCAAGTTTTTGCCCAATTAAGTTGTCCATCACCTAGCAGAAAGTGAACCAAGGGGTAAGCCAGAGCTGCTTGTGGAGGACTTTGCCTGTGTTGCTTATTCCCCTGCATAGCTAGCAGGAGGTTTCTGAACCTACTGATACCTACTGTTTCTTTCTCAGATGACTTTTCTTCTACATTCAGAACTGCACAGGGTATCTGTAGTCTCTTGAGACACACTGGACCCACACTGTTCTGACTGCAGAAAAGAGCAAACCCTGATATGAGAGTAGCAGGTAGAAACACTGACTGCTGCTGATTGGGAGGAATTAGAGTGGATGATGAAAGTAATTATGTCGGTTCTGGGATCAAGAGATGTTTTTATGTGTGTTGGGGGGGGGGGGTGGTAGAGATAAGGAGAGGGATGTAATTAAATGTGGAGCCTACTGTATTGGTGCTTACACATCCTTGGGACAGACCCAGCCAGTCTAGTTTTCAGGATACCCACAATGAATATGTATGAAATAAATTTGTATGTACTACCTCCATTGTGTACCAATTTATCTTGAAAACCTTACTGGTTGGGTATGTTTTAAGGGCTGGGTTTACCATATTTGCTATGACTGAGCCCACTGCAGTTAGTTGTCTATGGCCCACCAAAAGGTTAATCTTGTCCTGGATGCAGATTAGTTTGAGGGAAGTGGGTCTTCCTCCATTGGTTAGATGTGGTTTTAAGAAACACTGTGTGCCACCTGTAATGCATTTTAATCACGGACAAATGCAAGTGGGTAAAAGTATAATAATAATAATACTATCTAAATATGCAATATTTTCTTGCTGAACTATTTACTTGATGTGAAGATCTCTGAGCCCCAAGATAGTGTTTTTCTGCCCTTTAAATTAAGAACTTTCCATGTTTCAGAGGGTTCAGAAAAGGTTATGTAAATAAAAAAGCATTATCATACCTAGGCAGAAGGATAGCAATATAAAGGAGGGGGGTGGGTGGTTGTCAGTAATCTCTGGGTGTCATAGACCTGATAACAAACAAAGGGAAAACTGCAGGAATGTTGAACAAGATGCCAAGTCTTATTCACTAAACATAAATATGAGCATAAAACAGTTTATAACCAAAATATGGTCCAAAAGTTGATGAACCGGAACCTGACATGGTCCGTATTTCGAAGAAACACTTCTTCCTCAGGGGTCCTAAAAAGTATCACATACTAAGGTACCATATGGATTACAACTAGAAATGGCAGTTGTGTAGAGAGCTGGGTGGGCTCCTCTGCAGTGCAAAATCAAAAGTGATACAAACTGTTTTATGCTCATATTTGTTTATTGAATAAAGACTTTGCATCGTGTACACCATTCCTGTCATGGACCTGATGCCATCAGAATGGATGTGCTGTTAGGGGTTTTCCAGGAAATGAGTGTTCCGAGTGGTGAAGGGGTTTGGGAAATCTTGGTAGTAGTGCTTTGGAGGGAAAGATCCTGAATCAAAAGGATTGTGTAGCCTGTTTATGTAACAGAATGTGTTTGGAGTATAGAGAAGGTCTTCTGAAACGTTCATGGGGTGACAGAGTGGAGAAGACCTCAGCAGGATTTTTGGAAGGCTGAAGTCTCAGTTATTTTGTGCTCAAGAAGATTGCAAGAACATTAAGAACATTAAGCTTGATCATTGGAACAAGCTTCCAGTGCAGGTGATCGAAGCAGACAGCTTGCCAGACTTTAAGAATAAATGGGATACCCATGTGGATCCCTACGAGGGTCAAGATAAGGAAATTGGGTCATTAGGGCATAGACAGGGGGTGGGTAAGCAGAGTGGGCAGACTTGATGGGCTGTAGCCCTTTTCTGCTGTCATCTTCTATGTTTCTATGTAAGAACATTGCTTATGGATTGTGTTTTTTCCAACTCCAGTGGTAGTGCAGAAACCTTGAAATATAGACTTTGTAGATTTGGTAGTTCTGTTTTTCTTTTTGCTAATTCCATTGCTAAGCAATGGAATGAAACTTGAACTGAACTAATTTTTGTGGAAGTGTAATGTATGCAATACACATGATCTCCCAGTCCCTCAATATCTGCGGCTAGAGCCCAATCAAATGTCAGTGAGTTTCAGCACTGAAACTGACCCAAAACCCAAGTTTGGGTTTTGGCTGAAAATGCAAGTGCATTTTCAATTAAAACCAAACCACCCTTCCAAGATCCCTGTCCACCTCACCCTCCCACCACTCGAAAGTCCTTGCCTAGCCTACTTTTAAACCTCCTGGTGGTCTAATGCAGTGTTTTTCAACCTTTTTACACCTATGGACCGGCAGAAATAAAAGAATTATTCTGTGGACCTGCATCGGTCCGTGGACCTGCGGTTGAAGAACACTGGGCTAAGTCGTGGGCCAGACCCCGCCCATCTCTACCCAATCTCCACCCCAGACCCCGCCCCCATAATAGTACTAATTGCACCTTGCACATCCCGTGCCTCATCTGGAAGCCTTCCCTCTGACGTTGCAACGTCAGAGAGAAGGCTTCCGGTTCAGGCGCAGGATGCCCGTGGCTTTGTGCACTGAATCAGTTAGGAAGAGGGAGCTGGCTCGAAGATAACGCCGCATCGATCGCACCATGAACCAGCGGTTGAAGAACACTGTTTTGGGCCTGATGCACGTGCTGGCCCTGTGGACCGGCAGGAAATTTCTGTGGATCGGCACTGGTCCATGGACCAGTGGTTGAAGAACACTGGTCTAATGGGTCTTCAGAGCAAGAGCGATCTCCAATAACTCTTGGTTCCCACTGGTTCTACAATCAAAATGCATACTGGGACTTCCCGAGGCAGCCTCCCAGTGTCAATTTTGGGATTGGAAGCAGCATTGATACCAGGACTTCCCGCGGCAGCCTCCCAGTAGCCATTTTGAGATTAGAAGCAGCAAAAGCAGGAGGAACTGGAGATTGTTTCTACTGCTTCCAATTCAAAGATGGCTTCCTTATAGCTTCCTTGCGAGGCTGCCATGGGAAGTTCCAGCAGCAATTTTGGCTGCAGAACCAGCGGAAACCAAGAGTGACTGACTGAGGATCACTCTAGCCCTGAAGACCCATTGGACCACAAGGAGGTTTAAAGGTAGGTCTGGGGTGGAGGTCTGAGAGTGTTTGTGGGGGCTGGGGTGGTGTTCAATCAAACTGAATCAGGCTGAAATCAAACTGCAAATTTTGGTTGCTAGTTTGGTTTTGATCGACTTCTATCTGTTGATTCCATTCCAGAACTTGTTCCTAGACACTGCAGAAACATCTACTGTGATTTCTGAAGGTCAACTCTATCCATAGCCTCTGCCCTAGAGTGTTCCCCCCACACATAGACGAGACTCACACCTCAAAAAAAACACCCATCGATATCCTTTTGGACACCTTGATATATCTTGAAAATTTAGTGAAAAGGGATTACATTTAAATCTCATCACAAAGCATTGTGGGATTTGAAGTACTTCAGTTTTGTGCTAATTTGAGGCCTTCAGAACTGGAAGTAAAGAATACCGTGGGACTAAAAGCAGTGCCCTAGCAGAGCAAATCTTTGTGTTTGGTAGGCAGAAGAGGGACTAGTATTTTTCCATTCAGTGGTACTTTAAGGGTTTCAGTCTTGTTATCAGTATGAAATAGTGCATTTTTTTTAGAATATATTGCAGCAACAAAAAGAGCAAAGTGTTCTAGATTTCTCTGCTCACTTCCATTTTGCTGTTGCATATTATGTATCAATAGACACAATCACATTCAACATCAAAATGGAGGAGAGGTGGATGTTTTTTGTGTGTATGTAATAGCAAGCAGTTTATTCTTCAAAATGTTTATTGACCCAGCCAAGTTACAATTTGGGCTTCTTGTAGACTGTCTGATATGTAGATGTCATATGAAGACAGTTGTGTGTACATATATATATATATACTAGTGTTTAAGCCCGTTAGATTAACGGATGCTAGAATATATGTGAAAATTACTGAAAACTTAATGTGAGAGCTTTAATATCCATCGTATGGTTGATTTATTTAAAGTTTTTATATTTTTCCTATTTGTTGCATACTTTGTGCTTAATAAATTGTTTTTTTGTCCATTTTTTCTGCAAATCTGTATAAGTCTGAGTGTCTGTGTGTCTCTCTCTCCTTGTCCAGTGTTTCTTGTGGGGTTTTTTTCAATGTCTCTTTAGATCCCTGTCCAGAAATTCTGAGTGTCTTTGTCTCTCTCTCTCCTTGTCCACTGTATGTTTTTTTTTTTTTTTTTTTTTCAATCTGTCTCTTTAGCCCCCTGTCCTTCTGTGAGTGTCTGTGTGTCTCTCTGTCCTTGTCCTCTGTGGTTGTTTTTTTTTTTTTTTTTTTTAAATCTGTCTCTTTAGCCCCCTGTCCTTCTGTGAGTGTCTGTGTGTCTCTCTCTTCTTGTCCAGTGTTCCTGTCCTTCTGTGAGTGTCTAACGTACATACCTCTTTAATTCCATTCAGGTTAGGTTGAGCTGCCACATTTGTTCTGGGAACATCACAAAGCTGTCTGCCTGTATTTCTCCCCAGCCAATTTCCCTCCCTCTCAAGTCCCTGTGCACCACTTGCCAGGGCGCATCCTCCCACGATCCCGGTCTGCATGTTTAGGTGTGGCTGTGAGTTCGGGCTCTTCAAATGAGCTGACAATTAGGTGTGTGTGTGAGTTCGGGAGGAGCTGGCACTTAGTTGTGCCTGTGCATCCATGGTTTCTGCCACCGCTGCCACTCCTATTTAAAGCGGCCTGCTGAGGTTCGCGGCCGGCTGTAGCGAACCTCGCAGGCCGCTGTCCACCTCAGTAGCATGTTCCCTCTGACGCAATCGCGTCAGAGGGAACGTGCTACCATGTGGAGAACGGCCTGAGAGGTTCGCTACAGCCGGCCGCGAACCTCAGCAGGCCGCTTTGAACATGAGCGGAAGCGGCTGTTGCGGGAGGATGGGGGGGGAGAGTCGTTGACGTGCAGGCCGCTGTGAACAGGAGCGGCGGCAGGACCATGAGGCGGGAGTGAGCTGTTCGGCTTCCCCTATCTGGGGAAACCACCGTGCCGAGGAGAGCCGGGAGTGAGTTTTGCGACTTCCCCTATTTGGGGAAACCGCCGTGCCGAAGTCAGCTGCGTGTCGGGAGTGAGATGTTCGATTTCCCCTATCTGGGGAAACCACCGTGCCGAACTCAGCTGCGCGCGGGGCATGCTGCACTCTTGGCGGCCACGGATATACGGATCATGGAAGCACGCCGATAAGAATGCGCATGCGCCGCCTACGGTTTTATTATATATATATATATATATATATATATATATATACACCGCTTATTTGGAGTGGGAGACTGCTTTTTCCCACTTCAATCTGTTATAAAAATACAATCTGAAAAAGGTTTTAAGCAGTTTTGTAAATGAGAGAAGGTGGGATCCTCATTTAGCTGCTCTTGGTGATAGAACCTGTTGCCATGGAGCCCTGTTTGTGATTGGCCAACCTTGAGGCCATTGAACAAACAGAATTTTCAAGCATTGCCATTGAACTTTGCAGGATTTGCTTGTTCTACAGTATGTATGTGATACCAAACTGGTTCTCCATGTGTTGGGAATAAAAAAAATACTAAATTGTTCCCCCTCCCCACGTTACCTGTGTATTTTAGCTGATCATACTTTGCTGTGTTTGTGATCAGACAACATTGTAGCAGCACCTGCAGGTTTAGTTTCAGGCTTGAAAACCATGACTTTAGGAGTTCCTTTTGCCTTCTCTCTTCACAGTGTTTTAATTTTTTTTCTGGCAAGTGACTCATATACCAACAAGAATACCTTGCAGGAGCAAAACTTTGTAATTCTGAGTACTTCTAAAATTTGAGACAGAAAACAATGTCAGGGAGTAATCTCAGGGTGAAGCACATGAGGGGCATTCAATATTTTATCTACCTATAACACCAAACTCAAACCCTTTGCAGGGCCACATTTTGGATTTGTAGGTACATGGAGAGCCTCAGAAAAAATAGTTAATGTCTTATTAAAGAAATGACAATTTTGCATGAGGTAAAACTCTATAGTTTATAAATCTTAACTTTTGGCTAAGTCTTAATAATATTGTAATTTATAGCTAAAGAGACATATGATCAAGAAACTGTTTTATTTTACTTTTGTGATTATGATAAACATACCGAGAGTCTCAAAATAGTACCTGGCGGGCCGCAAATTTGAGACCACTGCTATAACAGTATGAAAGAAAGAAGCAAGCATGTTGTGACATATCTCAAAGTTACTCATGCACAGTTGTTGCTCAGGTCGATTCTAACATTCTAAGAGACAGGATATTAGGAGAGTCCTCATGTGAATCAAGTAAGAAACTGCTAGATTTGGAACACCGTTCAGTGATAAAAATTTCTCACAAAAGAGGGGAAAAAGCCAAAGGAGATCAAGTTACCAAGTTTATTAAAATTTTGATATAACACTAATTGTAAATTCTAAGTGTTTTACAATAAAATAGGGGAAAACATTAAAAAATTCTAAATATATACCGGACAAAGAAACAAAAGGGAAGTAGGGAGAATTACAATTTAAAAGAAATGAGGACATGAAAAGTAAATAACAGAAGGGAGGTAAAGGAGATCAGAATAGGAACACAGCAGAACCGTTTCAGCTTTCATATGGATCTTTAAAAAGGAAGGATTTAAGATTTCCTTTGAATTTATCTAAGTTTTGTTTGGCCCTGATATAAGGTGGTAACGAGTTCCAGACAGTGGGTGCCATTGTAGCAAATGAACAGGCCCGCGGTGTACTGATGATTTTTAAAGATGGTATGTGCAGGAGATGCTGAGAAGAGGATTTTAGGGCTCTAGGGGGATCGTGTGCGATTAGGAGCTTATGAATGAAAGCGGGTTCTTTGGTATTTGTGGTTTTGAATGAAAGAATAACTGTTTTATATAGAATGTTGTGTGATATTGGTAGCCAATGTACATTTATTAATAAAGGGGTGACGTGATCAAATTTCTTCATATTTGTAATGATTTTGATTGCAGATCCATGAACACATGACTGCAGTTTATGATGAGTCTGCCCCATCATCTTACAAAGTTAAATTTTGGAGCAAACAGTTTAAGAGTGTGGTAGAGAGTCCATTGAAGATGACCCTCACACTGAATGGCCTGTGGAAGCAACTTCCACAGAAATGTGCAAGAAAGTTACAGATGAATTAAGGTTTCCCAAATAGCTGAAGAAATGGGCATCTCAGCACGTACAGTTTGGAAAATAATTAATGAAAAGTTGGATATGTGCAAGGTTAGTGTAAAATGGGTTCCAAGAATGCTGATGCCATGTCAGAAGGCCACGAGGCTCCAGTGCTGTCAGGAGATCTTGGAGATGCTCTGTGAAGACCAAGTAAACTTTTTTCATTGTTTGGTGACTAGAGATTAGACTTGGGTTTATCACAGAGATTCTGAGTCTAAAATGGAGTCATGCCCCCCAAAAGTTCAAGACAGAAAATTCTGCAGACAAAGTCATGGCAATTGTCTTCTGGGATGATGAAGGCTATTGCTTCTGGAGTTCATGCCACACAAGACAACCATAACTGGGGGAAGTTATGCCAACACAATGATTGCTTTGCAGGAGTCAATGAGGAAAGTCGAGGAAAACTCATAGCAGGTGTGCTTCTTCTTCACATCAATGCGCCAGTGTACATGTCCCAACAATCACAGGCTGCTATCCGAGAATGAGGGTGTCAGCAGCTGAATCATCCACCCTACATTCCTGACTTGGCTTCTTTGGATTATTTTCTGTTTGAAGTTTTGAAGAAATCTCTCCGTAGACAGCATTTTTTAAGTGATGATGTCAAAGAAGCTATGATGTCCTGGTTTGAAGTTCAAACAGAAGAATTCTTTTCAAAAGGGATTAAAGTCATTGCAGGAAAAGTGTATGGAGCTATCAGTGGACTATATTGAAAATTAATAATAAAAAAAAAAAATCCTTTTTCTTTTCTACTGAGGTAGATAAATTATTGAATGCCCCTCTCATATCTTTATTGTAAGTGATCAGCAAAACATTTGTAGTGGAATGAATATATCCTTTTCCCTTGCGTAATGTTTGCTCTTCTCTCTAGTCCTTCATGTTTTCCTATCCCTTTCCCCTATCTGGCCATCTTAGACCTTGTCCCAGCAGTCTTCCAGTTGTGTTGGTAGATGGTAACTTATGTCTTCGGTAGTCCACGGCACTCTGGCATCCAAAAGAAAACAGTATAGATGACAGAGAATTACTACCAAGGCTATAACATAGGCGAGTATTTGCAGTAAATTTGACAGATGAAATTATACTCTGGTTTAGGAGTGAGGTTCATTACCCTCATGGTATGTGCAAAACTAAACCAAATGGAAACATTACCTCCTCAGTGAAAAATTGTAGCATGGTTAACTCATCTTCATCTGGTGGCTTGCTGCCTTAATTGTGTATTTTCTGAAGAGAAGTGGTGGTGGTAATAATAATAATAATAATAAAAAGCACCACCAGATTAGGGACCATTGTGGCTTCCATGTTCTGTTCTAACTTCTAGTTACAATGGGTAAAAAGGATGCAAGTTTAAAAGAGAGTCCAGATGAGCAACCTGGCAGAAATCTTTCACTGGAAAGGAGGCTTATGAGATCATGTCTGTGTGTTTGTGCTTTTCATCCACTGTTGACTTGGTTTCCAATGTATATAATTTTTTTTCTGAAAGAGGGTCCCAAACATTAAATAAATTGTAGACAGGGGAATCGGCTACTTAAGAAACATGCTGGCATACTAGACTCAGATCCAGTGGCATATCCTGACAGCCAATTTTGGGTGGGCATGAATCCAAAGTGGGTGGACATCACTCTCTTTCCCTCCTTTCCTACCCCCTTCTGCCCGAGCAGCAGACTCTCTCTCTCTCTCTCCCCTCCAGCCTGTACAGCAGACTTGTGTCTCCCTCATTTCCCATCCCTCAGCCCGTGCAGAAGATTCTTTCTCTCCCTCCCTTCCCACCTCTTCCAGTCCTTGCAGCAGACTCTCCTCCCTTCCCACCCCCGAGCCCGTGTACCTTTTCTTCAGGTCACCGACAGCAGTTCCTAAATGTTGGCTGTGGCTGACCCAGAAGCCTTCCCTCTGACACATTTGCATTTTGCATCAGAAGGAAGGCCTTTGGGTCAGCTGCCGATAGCATGTAGGAACAGTTGCTGGTGACTTGAAGAAAAGGTAGGCAGGCTGGGTGATGGTAAGGGAGGGAGAGAGTCTGCTGCACAGGCTGGAGGGAATAGGGAGGGAGGGAAAGAGAGGGAAGGCTCCCATGTCAGCCACCTGCAACATGTAGGACTAGCTGCTGGGTGGAAGGGCCTGATCCCAAACGGCAGATGAGGCCCGTTTAGGCCCACCCATGGTTATATGCCCCTGCTCAGACTGAAGTTGTCTATCATCTGCCCTGTATAGTTTTACAAGCAGTCAAAAGCTAATTGTTTTCTCTTTTCATACAAGTAAGAATGACTGAATTTCTATAGGGTTTACTTACCAAAGTTCTTCAGTCTGGATTGTTGGAAGTAGCTCACCAATCACTGGTGCAGAGTATCCCCATAAATCCATACCCACTTTATTGACAAGTTGGCAGGGATAGTTGTTTTGATTTTGGTAGTATTTTCAATGGGTCTGTGGGTGCTTAGTACTCCTAATATTGGGAACTCCTCAAATAATTTGTGTTGCAATTAGCACCCCCAATCATTTTAACAACTTTGGGGTAAATTATCAGGTGGTGTCAGTGAGCATTTTGCTAACCACCGCCAGTGTTATTCCTGGATATTCAATGCCAGGCCATGTCCAAGCTTTGGCATTAAATTTCTGGTTTATGTGATAACGGCTAGCACTTAGCCAGTTAAGTTGATATTCAGAACTTAATTGGTCATGGGTTGCTGCATAAAACTGTGTTTTATGTGAGCCCGTTTATGCAGTTATCCTGGCTGGTTAAGTGTTGAATATTGTCACTTAACCAGCCAAGTCCCGAATCTGTCCCTGGAAATAGCTGGTTTTCATTTAGGCGTAACTGCTAATTGTCAGCAGTTATAACCAGTTAAGTGCCACTGAATATCAACAGAAAGCTCCGAACAAGCCACTTAGTCAGGATTTGTTTCTGGTTGATTAAATCATTTTCAATATTGACCAGTTAGCTCTTAAGTGAGGGACTGCCATAGGTATGATCATGATGCATGATTTATGTGTGAGGCACCGTTCAGGAAATTTATGGTATTGCTGGGAATAGATTTGATCATTTAAAATAGTTTAATCTGCTAGAAATGCCTCCTGGCTGGTTAAATCACTTGTGTGGGGCTACAACTACTATTTATCACTTCTATAGCGCTGAAAAGCGTACGTAGCGCTATCTGCTGATATTCAGTGGCACTTAAACTGGTTGGTGCTGCTGAAAGTTGGCTGTTATGTGGATGGGCCAAGGGCAAAGATGGCACTTTTGCAATTTTTAGTGCCAATATTCAGCACTAAACTGTTAACTTAAGTGGCCATATTGGACTGCATAAAACACAGTCCTTCCTTTATGTGACATTACTTAGGTGATTAAATGCTGAAATTACTTGTAACAGTATACGAGATAGCGAGCCACATAAACCCTGGATATTCAGTACCCAGGCTTGGCTCAGCAGAATATCCAGAAATAATGCCGGTAGCTGAATATCCCTAACTTTTCAAGACACATCAGAGTGTCCAAAAAGATCCTGATTAGAGAATGACATGGGGAAAAAAATCTGTCCCTGTCACTGCCCTGTCACTGGACCACTGCCCCGTCCCCGCAGCATCCACCCTTTCCTCTCGCCCTTCAGCGGCCCGAGAATCTCCCTCCCTCCCCCTTACCTTCACGGCATAAAGAAACTTAAGGGAGGGAAAGCTTGCGGTCACCTTCCCTCCCTCCGGCCAAATCTATCTCCCTCCCTCCCTCCCCCTTATCTTCGCGGTGCTTTAGAAAAGAAACTGATGCCAGCGAAGCCTGCCTGTGCCGCCCTGCAGTCGCGTGTGTGTGGGTGGAAGCTTCTCCTCTGACGGAACTGGAAGTTGCATCAGAGGAGAAGCTTCCGCCCACATACTCGCAACTGCAGGGCGGCACAGGCAGGCTTCGCTGGCTTCAGTTTATTTTCTAAAGCGCTGCGAAGGCAAGGGGAGGAGGAGAGGGAGATAGATTTGGCTGGAGGTAGGGAGGGGGCTGTGCGCAATCGGTGACCGCGCGCCTTCCCTCCCTTAACTGCGGGGACAAGGCCATTCACCGCTCCATGGGGCGGTGGATGGCTTTGTCCCTGTGCCCGCAGTGAGCACTTCCCCCCACCCCCCGTTTCGGCTAGCTGCGGGTAACTACCACCGTGTCATTCTCTAATCCTGATGTGTACTTTTGGGGGGAATGAAGATCGTTTTGTGTGCAGATGTTGAGGAGTAGCCTAATGGTTAGTGCAGTGGGCTGAAAGTCAGGGAAACCTGGTTTGCTTCCCATTTCAGTTTCTTGTGACCCTGAGCAAGTCACTTAACCCTCCATTGTCTCAGGCACAAAACTTAGATTGTAAGCTCTGTAGGGGCAGAGAAAATATCTGCATATAATATATGTAAGCTTCTTTGTTGTACCACAGAAAAGGAAATATATCAAATCCATGGTTCCTTTACAGCTCTAGTCTTCCTTAGTTTATTTGGAACATCTTGTTTTCATTTTTAGATCACCATGGTCTGCCATACAAAAAATGATTTTTATCCATACCTTTTCACTGAATTACCATCCCTGTGATATACTAGAATAGCCCATCTTCAGTAGTCTGTAGACTAGCTGTTCTCTAAGGGAGGGAGGGAGGGGGAGGATCTCTATGCAGGATATCCATTACATCAGGCAAACCAAAGTGTAGTGAAAGTACTTGCTCGCTGAATTTCCTTTATTCATAATAGGGCAATATCACAATCCCTTCTAGTGTTATAGCAAAGACTTTTTTAAAGCACTGTATGCTATTGCTGCTTGAATACAATAATCATAATTGGTTTTATATATCACAGAACAATAAATGTCTCTCAATGTTTTATATGGCACCTGAATGTTCTCAATTTGGAAAATGAGACAACCTAGAACAGAAGGTGGTTTTCTTCTGATTGACATTATCTTTGTGATCTCCTGATATCAAACACTAGCCATATGCATTTTGGGCTGACTCAACTTGTCCTGGTATGCTGCATTAAGAAAGGGGAGAAAAAGAACAGTTGAGGCAAAAGACTGAGCAAGCAAAGCAAAGATAAATGAGATGTTAGAGAGGTTGCTGCTGGACAAGTGGAGCATAAAGGGGATCAGAAAGTTAGTGAGGACTGCCACATGGGAGGGTCAGGGGAGATACTCTGCTGCCTTTTTGAGGCAATTCAAGTTTGAGTACACAAGCCCCAAAGGGAACAGGGGAGGTGGTTATGTCCACTTCCATGGTTAAGATCATTCTAAGAGAACACTCAAAAGCAGAAACATATAGTCTGGTATGGCTTATTTTGATATCGCTGCATTTAAGTCACTAGTTCAATTGCTGGTTTTGGGACACCTAGATTATTGCAATATAATATATCAAGCAGGGGTAAAGAAGAATATCTCCAGATTGCGACTCATACAGGATGTCCGGGGGTGGTACTTGGAGAGACCTCCCAGGAAAGAGACTTGGAGCTCTGATCGACAAGTCAATGAAGCCGTCCGCGAAATGCACGGTGGCGGCGAACAGGGCAAACAGAATGCTAGGAATGATAAAGAAGGGGATTACAAACAGATCGGAGAAGATTATCATGTCACTGTCCCAAGCCATGGTGCGCCTTCACCTGGAGTGCTGCGTCTAGCACTGGTCGCCGTACTTGAAGGACACAGTACTACTCGAAAGGGAAAAGAGAAGAGCGACTAAAATGGTTAAGGAACTGGAGGAGTTGCCATACAGTGAGAGATTGGAGAAACTGGGCCTCTTCTCCCTTGAAAAGAAGAGACTTGAGAGGGGACATGATCGAAACGTTCAAAATACTGAAGGGAATAGACTTGGTAGATAAAGACAGATTGTTCACCCTCTCCAAGGTAGGGAGAACAAAAGGGCACTCCCTAAAGTTGAAAGGGGTTAGATTCCGTACAAACGTGAGGAAGTTCTTCTTCACCCAGAGAGTGGAAGGAAGGACTAGAAGGTGGCGAATGTTACGCTGATCTTCAAAAAAAGTTTGAGGGGAGATCTGGGAAACTATAGACCGGTGAGCCTGACCTCGGGAAAGATGGTAGAGGTGCTGATAAAGGACCGTATCATTGATCACCTTGACAGACACGGTCTGATGAGGACCAGCCAGCACGGTTTCAGCAAAGGCATATCTTGTTTGACGAACTTGCTGCACTTCGAGGGAGTAAACAGGCAGATAGATAAGGGTGACCCGGTTGACATCTTCGAGGGAGTAAACAGGCAGATAGATAAGGGTGACCCAGTTGACATTGTATATCTGGACTTTCAGAAGGCGTTAGACAAGGTTTTGCATGAATGACTACTTCGGAAAATTGTGAGCCATGGAATCGAGGGAGAAATACTCATGTGGATTAAAAACTGGCTGGAGCATAGGTAACAGAGAGTGGGGGTGAATGGGCAATACTCAGACTGGAAGAGCGTCAACAGTGGGGTGCCGCAGGGCTCGGTGCTTGGACCCATACTTTTCAACATCTTCATAAACGATCTGGACATAGGTACGACGAGCGAGGTGATTAAATTTGTGGATGACATGAAGTTATTCAGGGTACTGAATACGCAGGGGGATTGCGAAGATCTACAATGTGACATAACCAGGCTCGAGGAATGGGCATCGACATGGCAGATGCGATTCAACGTGGATAAATGTAAAGTAATGCATGTCGTTAAGAAAAATCTCAGGCAAGAGTACAGAATGTCCGGGGTGGTATTTGGGGAGACATCCCAGGAAAGGGACTTGGGAGTTCTGATTGACAAGTCGATCAAGCCCTCCACACAATGTGCGGCGGCGGCGAAAAGGGCGAACAGAATCCTAGAAATGATTTAGAAGGGGATCACAAACAGGTCAGAGAAGGTTATCATGCCGCTGTACCGGGCCATGGTGCACCCTCACCTGGAGTACTGCATCCAGCACTGGTCTCCGTACATGAAGAAAGACACAGTAATACTCGAAAGGGTCCAGGGAAGAGCGACTAAGATGGTTAAGGGGTTGGAAGAACTGCCATAAAGCAAAAGATTAGAGAAACTGGGCCTCTTCTCCCTCGAACAGAGGAGATTGAGAGGAGACATGATCAAAACATTCAAGATGCTGAAGGGGATAGACTTAGTAGATAAGGACAGGTTGTTCACCCTCTCCAAGGTAGGGAGAATGAGAGGGTATTCTTTAAAGTTGAAAGGGGATAGATTCCGTACAAACGTAAGGAAGTTCTTCTTCACCTGGAGAGTGTTGGAAAACTGGAACACTCTCCCGGAGGCTATCATAGGAGTAAACACCCTCCACGGATTCAAGACAAAGTTAGACAATTTCCTACTGAACAAGGATGTACACTGGTAAGGCTAGTCTCAGTTAGGGCACTGGTCTTTGACCAAAAGGGCTGCCGCGTGAGCGGACTGCTGGGCGTGATAGACCACTGGTCTGACCCAGCAGCGGCATCCCTTATGTTCTTATGTTACAACTGGAACCCCCTTCCGGAGTCTTTTATAGGGGAAAACACCCTCCAGGGATTCAAGACAAAGTTGGACAAGTTCCTGCTGAACTAGAACATACGCAGGTGAGGCTGGGCTCATTTAGAGCACTGGTGTTTGACCTGAGGGCCACCGCGTGAGTGGACTGCTGGGCAGGATGGACTGCTGGTCTGACCCAGCAGTGGCAGTTCTTAACACTGTGATGAGATTGATCTATGATTTGAAAAAATATGATCAAATATCTCCACTTTATCGTGAATTGCATTTGCTGCCCATGGAGGCCTGTATTATTTTCAAATTCGGCTGTATTTACTATAGAATCATAACAGGCCAGGCTCCCTCTTATTTGTTAGATGCATTCACAGTCCCTAATCCAAAATATTTTTGCAAAGCTTGTGCTTTTTTCAGTTATCCATCAGTGAAGGGTTGCAAGTTTAAAAGACATGAACGTACATTATCATATCAGGCTGCTCTTTGGGGCAAAGATTTTTGGCAATTATTCTTTGTATCTGTTTCATATTTGAAGTTCAGAAGACATTTGAAGACCCATCTATTTTCTAGATTTTTGGGTAATTAAATTTCTTAATTGTTCTATTTGTATTTACAAGTTAATCTTTTGTAAACCACTTAGATCCTCACGGTTATGCAATCTATAAGTTGATTTTTATGTTTGTTTTTTATGTTTATGGCATGGGTGTCGATCATTTTTAACACTCCTTCAGATCAATAGCTTGGAAACCAGCACCAGATTTTCTGTTTTATATTCATGCACAGTTTCTGTAGTATATGCTGCTTCCTCCTCCTCCTGCTCTATCCCTTTCATAAAGTCTGTCTCTCCTGCAACCCCCTCTCCTTTCTTCTCTCTCCAGCCCACTCTTGTTCATCATAGCTATTCTTGTCAGTTATCTATCCTCAGCCTCCCACATGATCCTGAAAGACTGTGTGTGTATGTGTGTGATCTGCTGATTTATGTATTAGAGGTATATTCTAGTTATGTTAATGGGAAAACATTTCTCTACAAAACACATTCTGAGTATATCTCTAATGCACACATCTAATTTTTTTCAATAAGATTTTGTTGACTGTGATACCTTTCTATTGTGAAACATAAGAAATATCCAAAGATAATATCTGATCTTTCAAAGTCCTGCTCTCAAATGTGATTTCTCCAAATGAGGCTTGTGTTTGTGGCATGGTCAATAACTGTAATGATATCAACTAGATGCTTTACAATTTAGTGAAAAAGCTGTTTGGATCATTTATTATATGTTAATCAGGTTTTCTATTTCACCTTAACTTATTCTGTTCAAGGTTGGATTACATTACAAGAGGTTGGGTCAGCTATCCAGGAAGTTACAATGGATAATTTGACATGGACATTCAATAGAGTTGCTTGTATAGGTAGATCAGTACAGTTACTAATACATTTAGTTCATAGTTACAAATACTTAGTTATAAGTCCAAGTAGGTCATCGTTGGCTCATCGTTATGTCCCAGGAGTTGCATTAGTCAGTCTAGAAATGTGCGGAGGAACTAAAAGAAATCTCGGTGAATCTGGAAGATGTGCTAAGATAAATAGACAAGTTAAAAAATGACTACCGGTAATCACCTGGTCCAAACATCTCAGGGTACTAAATGAACTCAAACATAAAATTGCTGACCTGCTGTTAGTGATCTGTAACCTGTCACTAAAATTGTCTGTAGTACCTTAAGATTGGAGGGTAGCCAATGTTACGCCGATTTTTAAAAAGGGTTCCAGGGGAGATCTGAGAAATTACAGACCGGTAAGCCTCACTTCAGTGCCGGGCAAAATGGTAGAAACAATTATATAGAAATAAAATTGTGGAACATGTAGACAAACATGATTTCATGAGATGGAGTCAGCATGGGTTCAGCTGAGGGAGATCTTGCCTCACCAATTTGCTTGACTTCTTTGAAGGTGTGAATGAACATGTGGATAAAGGTGAGCCGGTTGATGTAGTGTATTTAGATTTTCAGAAAGCTTTTGACAAAGTTCCTCATGAGAGGCTCCTGAGAAAATGAGAGCCAAAGTTCAGTTGTGGATTAGGAATTGGTTATTGGATAGAAAACAGAGGGTAGGGTTAAATGGTCATTTTTCTCAATGGAGAAGAGTAACCAGTAGAGTGCCGCGGATCACAATATTACATACATATTTCAAGACTTGCACAACATAAAGATCCTCTACATCAGCAAAAATCATAAGATTATATCATCTCAACCACTCATCTACTACATTACTTCAATCAACAGCACAAATCTAATAACCTGCAAAAAAGATGATATTCAGAAAGTAAAAAATTAATTCAAGAAGCAGAATATTAGCTTTAAAAAAGAACATAAGAAATGCCTTCTCCGGATCAGACCTAGGTCCATCTAGTCCGGCGATCCGCACACGCGGAGGCCCATTTAGCTATTCCTTTATGGAGACCCGGATTTCCCGTATCCCTCAATATGATTAGCAAGAAGGTATGCATCCAACTTGCGTTTGAAACCCAGAACAGTAGTCTCCATCACAACCTCCTCCGGGAGAGCATTCCAAGTGCCCACCACTCGTTGTATGAAACAGAACTTTCCGACGTTAGTCCTGAACCTGCTGCCGCTCAATTTCAGGCTATGACTTCTTGTCCGTGTCACATCTGAAAATGTTAGTAATGCTGATTCCTGGTCTATTTTGTCAAAACCTTTTAATATTTTAAAAGTCTCTATCATATCCCCTCGCAGTCTTCTCTTTTCGAGGGTGTACAGTCCCAGTTTCTCGAGGCGTTCTCTGTAGCTCAAATTCCCCAATCCTTTGACTAGTTTCATGGCTCTCCTCTGCACCCTCTCCAGCAGAGTTATATCCTTCTTAAGATATGGAGACCAGTGTTAGACGCAGTACTCTAAGTGTGGTCTGACCATTGCTCTATAAAGTCGCATTATAACTTCTTCCGATCTACTCGTGATCCCCTTCTTAATCATGCCCAACATCCTGTTTGCTTTTTTCGCCGCCGCCGCACATTGAGCTGAAGGTTTTAGCGTTCTATCAATCACTACCCCCAGATCCTTTTCTTGTTCGCATTTGGTTAATGTCACCCCCATCATCCTATATTCATGTTCTTTGTTTTTCCTTCCCAGATGCATCACCTTGCATTGGTTTAAGTTAAAATTCATCTGCCACTTTATCGCCCACGTTTCCAGCTGGTTGAGATCCTTCTGAAGATCCTCGCAGTCTCTTTGAGCGCCAACCGCCCGACATAATTTTGTATCATCTGCAAACTTGATTATATTGCATGTTGTTTCCTCTTCCAGGTCGTTTATAAAAATATTGAACAAGATAGGCCCAAGAACCGAGCCCTGAGGCACGCCGCAAGTCACTTTCACCCAATCCGAAAATTTCCCATTTATGCTCACCCTCTGCAATCTGTTTTCTAACCATTTGTTGATCCATCTGTGCACTTCTCCTCCTATTCCATGACTTTGTAATTTACTCATGAGCCTTGCGTGCGGGACCTTGTCAAATGCCTTCTGGAAGTCCAAGTAAATTATGTCCACTGGATCTCCCCTATTCATTGGTTTGTTCACCTTGTCAAAAAATTGTAGTAAATTTGTCAAACATGACTTCCCTTTCCTGAAGCCGTGTTGACTAGCTCTTATCAGGTTGTGATCCTCCAAGTGCTCTACAATGCTTGAACAAACAAATGGGTCTTGAACAACTTTCTAAATTGCAATAGATTTCTATAAAACCATAAAGTACCAGACAATGCATTCCTCATAAATGGTCTAGCTATAGAGAAACAAGCTCTTTTTGAGACACTTGTTTCTTGTCATCTGAAATGACTTGAGGTCTTATTTTTGGTGGTGAACCTGATTCTCCTTAAACAAAGCTTCAGTATAACAGTATAGTTCTCCACACACATCCTAAGTTCCTTTCTAAGGTAGCTTCAGAGTTCCATCTTAATCAGTCAATTCTTCTCCCAGCATTTTTCCAAAACCTAGTGCCCATTCTGGTAGATGCACAGTGTGCACATCTTGGACTGAAAGTGAGCTTTGATCTTCTAGCTGGAGTGAACTAGCTTTTGAGTTTTTTGGTTTTTTTTTTTGACCCAAACAAGATAGAGGCAGCCACAGGTAAACATTCTTTATTCAATCAGCTAGCAGACTGCATCTCTTTCATCTATGTCCAGGCTGGGCTGACCCTGAAGGGTCATGTCACGACTCACAATGTCAGAGCCATAGTAGTGTCTGCATCCCACTTTAGGACAACTTTCATGTAAAAGATTTTCATAGCTGCAATTTGGTTTTCAATCCACACATTCACTTCTCATGCCTGCTTTGAGCAGAATACCCATTATGATAGCTGGTTTGGATACTCAGCTCTGCAGAATTTCTTTGGAGTCTAGACTCCAACTCCACTCTCCTAGGCCCATTCTTTCTTTTTTGTTCAAGGCTGAACTTTTACAACAGACCTGTGTTTGTTGTTAGTATTATTAGTTCTGGTTGGCCTTGCCATTGCAAGTCCTATTGACCACTCATTGTGGTTTTTGGTGAGCCTGGTAGCTATGGATTCTCAAATGTGAGAATCTGTGCCCTGCTTGTTCTTGGAGAAAGTGAAGTACTCACCTGTAACAGGTGGTAGTCGAGGATGGATAGGGTGGAGCTAGAAGGATGGCCAGTAGGAAAAAGGAGGTATTGATTCCTCTGGTGAGACCTCATTCAGAATATTGTGTACAATTCTGGAGACTTCACTTTCAAAAAGATGTAAATAGGATGGAAAGCTACTAAAATGGTTGGTGGTCTTCATCATAAGGCATATGGGGACAGACTTAAAGATCTCAATATGTATACTTTAGAGGAAAGGCAGGAGAGAGGAGATATGATAGAGACATTTGAATACCTATGTGGGAAGCTCCGGAATGAGAGGGTTTAGGATAAAGTTAAGAGGTGATAGGCTCAGAAGTAATCTAAAGAAATATTTATTTTTTTACAGAAAGGATGGTATAGCAGATACATGGAATAGTCTCCCGTTAGAGGTGGTGGAGACAAAGGCTGTGAATTCAAAAACGCCTGGGACAGGCACTTGGGATCTCTTAAGAGAGAGGAGGAGATAGTGAATGCTGCAGATGGGCAGACTTGATGGACCATTTGGCCCTTATCTACCATCATGTTTCTGTGTTTCTGTATCCTTCTACCTCCCTTAAGAGCTGCATTCTTATGCTTTTTTTAATGTGACTTGCATTCTTATGCTTTTTTTATGTGACTTGCACTGGACAGCATCCACACCAGGGCTCTGTTGGTGATATCATCCAAATGTGATATTTGTCCTGCTACAGATGGTTAACTTATCCTAAATTTTTAGCCCTCCTTAAGACTCACCTTTTCCAATGAGCTTTTGGCATGAAGAACTGAGTTTTTATTCTGGTGGTACAGCATGAGTTTGGTATTATAACCTGTTAATGTGTTTTATATTTTTACTGTTCTATTTATGTATTTCTGACTATTGTTTGTAAACTGCTATGATGTTTAACTGAATAGTGGTCTGTGAATGCTCAATAAATATAAACATGCTAAATAGTTAATTTGATACATCAATTTTTTATTTTACATAATTTGTGATAACTCAAAGTTTTTAAAATAATATTGGAGATTGTGATCCTAATAGGTTGAAAATTGAAGGAAGAGCTATTTCATAACTCGAAATAAAGCCATTTTTAACAAACTCCTTTTCAAGTTGGACTTTGGATTTCTGTCTTTCCTTTCTATTGAAAGATCCTCCTTCCTCCATGGTCTCCTGGATAACAATATTTGTGAATTACATATTAAGTTTAAGCAGTCTTTCAATGTCCATGGGAAATATTGGTCTAACGCTTATTCCCAAAGCTATTGACCTTGATTTATCACTGGTTTCCAGTTATAGACCAATAACGAATATTACTTTCTTCACTAAATAGACCAGCAAATTGTAATCCTACAATGAAGATTTCAATATTCTACATCCATTTCAATTCAGCTTTAGGCCTTTACATAGCATAGTTCTTACAGTGTTGGAATCTTACTGTATGAAGGACATCCAATGTTTTATTACATTTTGATATTTGTTCTGCTTTTGATATGGTCAGTCATGAAAAAAATGACTTGTACATTAAGGGCTCTTTTTACAAAGGTGCGCTAGCTTTTTTAGCTCACGCACCGAATTAGCGCGTGCTGTAGCGTGTTCTACCTGAAAAACTACCACCTGCTCAAGAAGAGGCGGTAGCGGCTAGCGCGCGCTACTCTGCGCGTTAAGGCCCTAACGCACCTTTGTAAAAGGAGCCCTAAGTGACTTGGAAATTTTTGTTGTCTGTGTTGGTTATTAGGCATATATTGCAATTAGTTTCTTCCTTCCTACCACCTATTCAATGTCTTTGTCTAACATTTGTATTTTTTGAGACCCCTGAACACCTGTGTTCTGCTTTTAAATATATATGTACACCGCCTAGACTAATGGTAGGCAAACTCATTTGTCAAAAGAGCCAAAGATCAGCAGTACAACGATTTAGATTTCTTTTGAGAGCCATACCCTGCGCCCGCTTGCGCTGCGACGGCTACGTCAACCCGACTGACACCCCGCTCGCCCGCACATAGTTGAAATCAATTTGTGGCAGAGCCTAGAGAATGACATGGGGAAAAAATTTGTCTCCGTCCCTGTCCCGTCTTTTTGATGGTACCTTAATGTCTGTTTATACCAGTATTATCAATTGTATAGACCACGTGAATAGGTGATCATCCTCTCACTTTCTCAAACTAAATACAAATAAAACTAAAATCTTATGGTTAGTAATACAAGTTTTACTACTTGGGATCTAGTTAGGTACTTGGGACCTGGGTTGGCCACTGTTGGAGACAGGATACTGGGCTTGATGTATCTTCGGTCGGTTCCTGTATGGCAATTCTAATGTTCTTACTATTATTTCCCTAGCAACAGCAGCAGATGAATCCAAAGACCAATGGGATAGCACACATCTACCAGCAGGCGGAGATAGAGAAACTGATTTAACAGGTGGTTCCATTGGCTAGCACTCCTCCTGTATCTCCAGTATTCTCTATCTCCCAGCAGGAAATGGTCGCTATTCAACTAGCTCCTGAATTCTGACTGACTGAAATTTTATTTTCTCCTATTGAGGTTTCTCTTCAGTGAGACTGCCATTCTGTTTCTCCTGTTGAGGTTTCTCTTCAGTGAGCTGGCAATGCTATTTCACCTATTGAGATTTTCTCTTCAGTGAGACAGGGGTATCTGGCTTTAGGGGTTACACCTGGGCTCCCCCCAGGTTCCTGCCTCACCCTCCCTCCTTTGCTAGAGGGTCTGACTGGGTCTCAATTTTTTTCTTCTTTCCCTTCTCTGTAAAAAAAAAAAATAGAGACCACAGTTGCTACATTTTGCCTGCTTTTGCTGTACTACTAGCTCTAACTGGCTTCAACCGACCCTAACAACAAGCTTGTGAGTATGTCTGGTTTTTACTGTCGTTTGAACTTCAGGTTCTGTTTGGGAGTCTTAGTACTGTGGGTTCGGTCATCGTACATTTAAGGAATGGATATTTTATTGAGGCTAAGTTTTATGACTAGAAATCCGTGGAGGGAGCCGGGACTTCCCGCCCTTTGCATGCATGCGCTTGGTTTCCTTGTTGGTTACAGCGCGGCAGTAGCGGTGCGATTTAATGCTCGCACTTGTTCTCATTGTTGAGTTTCAGTGCAACAGTAGTCCTGTTTATTCTGAGGCTCTCTTTCATCGGTGTTTGTCACGGCCATGTGCAGCTGATTGTGCAGGTGCCGGTTTATAGCAGCGCGCATGAGATGGGACATGATTTTTCCGGCGCTGTGGGCCGTTCTTCTGTTATTCCACGAGTCTGATTTTCTTTCTATGCAAGCCGCGGCAGGGTAAATTTTGCAGGGCTTGAATCCAACTATGTTTCTAGGAGCGTTGATGCAGCGACGACGTGTCAGCGAGAATCAGGCATGTGCTTGGGTCTCTGGCGATGGCGGGAGAGCTGCAGCGTTCCGGTAGTTTGTTTCCAGCTGACTTTGGTCAGGGTATGCCGGGGCTTCTCTCCTTTCCGGTTCAGACAAGTTGTATGTGTTTCACCAGCTTTGGGACAAGCTTGGGCAGATTTATATGACTATGTCTGTGTTCCTGCTGTACTCCCTTGAAGGAAGCTGCTTGTTTAATCGGACTCTGGGGTTAGCACTCAAGGAGTTTACCAGAGAGACTCTGACCTGTGCTAGGTCACCCAGTCTCGATTTGTCTCCGGATTGGGGCGACATACGGCAACTCAAGGCACGGTGAGATCAGCAGTAAGATAGTGCCCTATATTTCACACAGGTATCTCATTGTCTCTCTTGGGGTCCCTGCAGATTGAGCCTTTGTCTGTTGGTAACTGTCCTTATTTGGGCCTCTGTGCTGAGCTGCATGTGTCTAGTAGCGGCACAGGATATATATGCCTAAAGGTAGTACAACAGTTTTCAAGTTCGGGCTGTCTCTATGGGCATAATGACACTGCGCATCTTCCTGCGGCCAGGATTCTCTTTCTCTATTTCTGAGGGGGCCTGGACTTCAGATTTACATCTTATCACGCTGGTTTCTCCTGTGCCATTTCCTCATGTCACATGCTAGACGGGCCCCCTGACCAGACAGGAATGGCTGTACAGCTCCTTTTAACCAGGAGCCAGTTACCTATTCTATCAAACCTGCGGAGGATCACACGCTATGTGGCTGTTAGCCTCATCCCTGAAGCTCTCAGCGATGTGAACTTTGTCTGATACCTGTAAGGATGCTGTTGTTTTCCATGGGGCGGTAGATGCAGCATCTTGATTGAGTCTAGTACGTATTCACTTTAAAGGACATACGTATTTCGCTCATGTTGCATGGCGTTAGTACTGTTTTCATGGTTCCAGTATATTCCTATTTTCATTGTGAAACTTGGTTTTTCCTAGGAAAATCTTCTTGCAGATCCTACAGTTCTCATCCTGCCATTCCCTGACCTTCTGCACTTCATTCTGAGGGGATCTTGACTTCTTCCAATGACTCTTCAGGCTTTCTCATGAGGGAGAAGACGCTATAATGTCAGGTCAGGGGACTGTGAAGATTTTTCAGGATGCTTGCAACTTTGCATCCTCCTCAGGTTTCCAGTTCGTTCTTGGAGTCTCTCTGTTTTGTGTTTCCCTTTTCAGTGTTACTGGTCCTCAGGGCAGTTCTTGTAGTTCTTCGGGAACTAAGGGACGTTGTTCCACTTACTGCATGGTGCCCAAGACGGGGGCATTGGGCAGGCTGGACCCCATTCTGCTGAATTAGTTTCTCAGGGTTACATATTTCTGCAGAAAAACTGGGAGAATATTTACATTTTCCCTATGGACTCCGAATCGGCACTAGGTTTGTTTACCTCTTTTTGAGCAGCGCTTTCGGTTTTGGTACATGCCATTTCACCTACCCAAGGCTTCAAGAACATTTTAGAAAATGTGGGCGGTGGTACCGTTTTGGCGCTACCAGGTGATTCACCTAATTTCTTCTTGACTGACTGCTTGATTCGGACGTCTTCCAGTTGGGCCATTTGACTGACACGAAAAGGGTGGTTTCTTTTCCTCAGTTCTTTGGACGTGAATCTTCAAATTTGCACAGCGCTCTTTTCTCCTGTACTATTTATAGGTATATCGGGTAGATGTTTTTATTCATATAGGAGAGAAATGTGTTTCTTTCCAGAGACTAGGGCGATGGGTCACAGTCTCAGGTTTGCATTCTTCTTTGGTCACCATGACCCAGAGTATGGGATTCTGTACAGGTTATAGGATCCATGTTGCTGACTCCACTGGGAACTTCGGCTTGCTTTCCCATTATAACGCTACAGCAGTCGCTTTTGTTCCGGTGGTTCCCGGTATCTCAGGGCTCCAATTATTTGGTAGGCTCCTCATGCATCGCTCTGAATGATTTGGTGGCTCAGCGAGATTTCTCTTTTCAAAGGCATGCCTTGATCTTTACTGGACTAGCTCATGGCCACCAAACATCACGGGCTGTCGGGTTGGGGGGGCTCGGTGCCTTCCATCCTCAGCTCCTGGAGTCTGGTCTTAAGAGGCGACGCAGTACTTGTTCATTCTTCTACTCTTGAGCTTGGTCAGGCTACCTTTCTGGAGCTTCAGACCATTCTTCCAGAATGCCGCTGAGGGTCCTTTCAGTCAGTATTATGATGGGAGTATTTCTCTACAGCTTGGGCAGTAGGTGATGTACTCAGTTGCCAGGTACAGTTGTTGTTCTACTTCAATGGGTGGACCCTCATCTTTCTCTTCTGTTGGCAGATCATTTTAAGGGTCAGGAAAAGAATTTGGATAGTCTTTCTCTCCGCGAAATCTGAGCATGGCCCATTTATTGTATGTTACAGTGTACAGCACTGTGTACGCTCTAGAAAGTGTAAATCTTAGTAATAGTGAAATCTTCTACATCCTGGATATTGGGAATTTTGGCTCAGGCGTTCCAGCTCTTTTTATGGACTTGAGATCTCCTAGAACTAGACCTTATGGCCTCGTCTCACAATTCAATGCTTCCTAGCTTCTTCGGTGGGCACAGGGAGTGGGAGTTAGAGGGGGTAACAGCGTGGTTTCTTTCTCACCTCTGGTTTTTCTTTTTCAGTGTTTTCCCCTGGCTGATGATGGCTTGGATTTGCCATCTCAAGCTCGCTTTCCGGGCACAGTATTTGTAGAATCTCTGGCTTGGCTGTGCCCTCCTTGCTATGCGGATCTGATGAGTCTTTCGACAGCCGGACTAAGAAGTTTCCTGGTATCTCCGGATTTGCTCATCTAGGGTCCGATCAACATGGATATTCGTACTACTTTGGTATTACAACCTAGCTTTTGAGAAATCATGACTGACGTGTAAGGTTTATGCGAAGCAGGTTGTTTCTTCTCTTATCCAGGCACTACAGACGCCTTCATCTGTGGCTTCTGCTTCCTTTTGGAGGTTTATCCTTTCTTGCACCCTTCCAGAGTTCCTTTTTGGCACAGGTGTATTGCTGAGGGCTTAGTGTTCAATTCCCTTCGGCTTCAAGTGCCATTCTTAGCTTGTTACAAGGGCTAGATATATTGCTCTTCGATTACTTCTCAGCTTCATGTAGTTCAGTTCCTAAACGGAGTACGGTATATTTGTACACCTCATAGAAAGCCCTGTCTGGAGTACGATTGTACTTCTTCGCAGTTTACCAAAGGCTTCATTTCTTCCTTGTGCAGTTGAACACGGGGTTTCTTGTGGCCATGGCTTCGGCTCTGCAGTTTTCCGAGTTGCAGGCCTTGTTCAGCGGGAATTCCTATTTCTGATTTCCAAAATCTGGGGTATCAGTTCAGACGGTACTACAATTCTTTCTAAGGAGGTGTCATCCTTTCTTTTATGACACGCTCCCTTTTCCTTCCTTCTTCCTGGGAGGAGAAATGGGGAGACGTGCTTTTATTCACTGCATTTTTTGAAAGTGCATAGCGTTCTCCACGAGCAAGGTTTCTAATGACTTTTAGTTGTTTAGATCACCTTTTTGTATTCTTCAAGGGACGCCTCAAACATATGGCGGCGTCCAAAGCCTCCATCGCTCAAAGGGTCCAGGAGGACATTCTTTACTCTTGCTTGATGGCAGGGAAGCGGTTGGCGAAAGAACTTCATGACCATTCCATCAGAGTGATGACTACTTCTTGGACTCGGTCCAGAGGTTTTCTCCTTGGAGGAGTTTTGTCTCGCGGCTACTTGGTCTTCTGAGAATGCTTTCTCTCAGCATTACTCTTTGGATGTGGGGGCGCATGCGGTAGATGGGTTTAGTGCGTCGGTTGTTGCGGAGGCGGCGTTTGCTTCCCACCCAGATTGAGGATTGCTTTGCTACATCCCATTGGTCTCTGGATTCATCTGCTGCTGTTGCTAGGGAAGGAAAAATTATGTTCTTATCTGTTAATTTTCGTTCCCTTAGACGCAGCAGATGAATCCAGAGCCCCATCGTTTCTGGATATTGTCTGTCGGTTTTTTGTTTTGTAACTTTCGAAGTTTGTTATTATTGAGGGTTGTATTCTGTATTATTGCCTTTTTAGATTTGTTATGGGAAAGAAGTTTTTTTTTCTATGCTATGCCTATTGATGGTTACGGATGCTTGGGCAAGGAGCTATACTGGAGATTCAGGAGGAGTGCCAGCCAATTTCTCTATCTCCGCCTGCTGGTAGATGTGTGCTATCCCATTGGTCTCTGGATTCTTCTGCTGCGTCTAAGGGAAAGAAAATTAACAGGTAAGAACATAATTTTTCCATCTTCTTCCATTCCTTTGGGGAACACAGATATACTACTAGTGGAAACCTATTCTAGAGTTCTGAGGGTTATATTGCACTCCTCTTTTTCAGTAGAATATCAAGTAAATCCTTTTCAAAAAGGTTTTTCTTGGGAATAAGCAATTAAGATCTATTTGCTCTTATTTTAGAGTCTGCTTTGCTCTAGTTGTATAACCATGTACGTATTGTTGCTCACTTAAATTACTCTTAACAAATTACTTTAACACATTCTGCCAAGGTACTGAGGAACATACAGATACTACAAAGTATAGCCTTTAGAATTATCTTTGGTTTGAAAAAAATACGAAATCACCCCTTTTTGATTTGGCTGCATTTGCTTCCTTGAAAGTCTGCATCAATTTTTAAAATTTGTTGTAAACTGCATGGTGAAACTACTGAGGGCAAGATTCTCAAAAGTTTAACACCGTCGCTAAACTGTTTTCCAGTGGTTTACCCTGTACACAGTTTAGCAGTGGATTATCAAAAGGGATTACAGTCAAACCTCGGTTTACGAGTAACCCAGTTTGCAAGTGTTTTGCAAGACGAGCAAAACATTCTCTTAAAACTTGTCTCGCAAACCGAGTGTTGACTCGATTTGCGAGCACACCCCCCTCCGAGAATTGGCATCACTCCCCTCCCCCGCTCGCAAAGGCCCCTCCCTGCTCGAACTGGCACCCCTCGCCCGAACAACTTGAAACTTACCCCCCCATCTGGCACCGGCACGCAGCCCACAGGACGTGCCGTTGCCGCTTGAAGAACTTCCTGCCTCTGCCGAGAATCTCGGCGAGAGGGAGAATTAGAAGGCCATGAGCATCCGCAGTGCATGCTCAAGGCCTGACAGAGGCAGGAAGTTCTTCAAGCGGCACCGGCACGTCCTGTGGGCTGTATGCCGGTGCCAGACGGGGGGTAAGTTTCAAGTTGTTCGGATGGGGGTGGGGTGCTGGTTCGCGCAGTGGGGGGGCCTTTGCGGGTGGAGGGGGGAGCAGCGCCGCTGGCCGTGGGGAGGGGGATGGGAACGTATCAAGTGAGTTTCCTATGGGGAAACTCGCTTTGATATACGAGTATTTTGGTTTACGAGCATGCTTCTGGAACAAATTATGCTCGTAAACCAAGGTTCCACTGTATCTCCCTTTTTAGTGAGGTTTCTAGCAGTCTCTGACACTGATGTGCAAATGGACTTTTCAACATTTAAATGAGTCCTCCAGTGGATTCTTAAAAAAATGCTGAGCCTTTTTCAAAAAGTGTTATCGGCTTTTGGCAACAAATAAAAAGTGACTGATCCAGGGGTGTCAGTCAGTGTCAGAGACTTCTAGAAAACCCTGTGTTGTGATGCAGCAAGAGAGATGCCCATTCTCTCTGTTGCATCACAACACCCCTTCCCTAAAATCCCAGCTGCGACCCCCCACAACAGGAGAGATGCCCACTTTCTCCTGCTGCACTAAACCCTGCTGCGACCCCACCGCCCCTCTCCCCCTGCAGCAGGAGAGATGCCCACTCTCTCCTACTGCACTAAACTCTGCTGCGATCTGACCCTACTGCCCCACATTCATTTTTATTTGATTGAGTTTGTTTATAAAAAAATATATTTAGTGGATCTTTTTTATTTTTGGTTTAATACCTACCAACTCTATACATCCCCAAAACTTGACAAATTCCAGTCACTAGAAAATAAAATTATTCTTTCTAACTTTGTTGTCTGATTACCTTATTTTTCTAATTGCATTATCTGTGTTCCTCTGTTTTCTCTTAACTCTTTTTTTTTGTTGTTGTTAAATATCTCCTGTCAATTTGGCATTCCTTTTCTCTCCATTTCCACCATCCATCTCCCTACTGTGTCCTTGTCCTTATTTTCCCTTGTGTCCAGCATCTGTTTCCTTGCTCACCTTTATGACCTGTCCTTATCCTTTTCTGTGTCTAGAATCTCCCCCATTCCTTACCTCATGCCCAGCTTTTCATATGACCTGCAGTGTTCTCCCCAGAAATTTTTTCCAGCCGGGTGGCATGAAAAAGTAGCCGGGTGGGGCGCGATGGGGAAATTTGGTGATGGGGAAAATTAACCCCCTCTTTTACTAAGGTGGGCTAACATTTTTAGCAAACTCCCGCGCTACACCGGAAAACTAGCGCCAGCTCAATGCTGGCATTAGCGTCTAGCGCATGTGGTAATTCTGTGCACGCTAAGCACACGCTAAAACCATTTTCGCAACTTAGTAAAAGGAGCCCTAAATGTGTACTATTTTTATTAGTTAATTATTATTATTTTCCAATGCTCAATATGACTTCCTTTTTTAAGATTTGACACTTGTGCCATAATATTTTTACTTAATTTAAGAAGCATCCAATGCTAGAAGGGAATAATTAGATATTTGCCCTCTTTCAAATGGTATAGAGCAGGGATCTCAAAGTCCCTCCTTGAGGGCCGCAATCCAGTTGGGTTTTCAGGATTTCCCCAATGAATATGCATTGAAAGCAATCCATGCACATAGATCTCATGCATATTCATTGGGGAAATCCTGAAAACCCGACTGGATTGCGGCCCTCAAGGAGAGACTTTGAGACCCCTGGTATAGAGGTTTAAAAAAGGGAAAGGCGTTAATGAAGTAATTAGGTTCAATTTAGCCATTTATTTCTGCATGAATTTAAACAACTAAAAAAAAAAAGATAAATATAGCTCATCCAGTCATAGAAGAATGGCTCTATAGCAGGAGTGCCCACACTTTTTGGACTTGCGAGCTACTTTTAAAATAACCAAGTCAAAATGATCTACCAACAATAAAATTTTAAAAAACTCAAAGCACACTGTACGCAGAGAAAATGTTAATTATCATTTATATTCCACGAGTTTTCAAAAAGGTCAAGGCAGATGACTTTATGCAATGTCACCTCAGGAACAACTGTACAAAAATAAACAAATATACCCCCCTCCATTTTTACTAAACCACAATAGCAGTTTTTAGCGCAGGGAGATGTGCTGAATGCCCTGCACTGCTCTCGATGCTCATAGGCTCCCTGCTCTAAAAACCGCTATTGCGGTTTAGTAAAAGTGGGCCATAGTGCAAAATAAAGACAGCAGATATAAATTCTTAAAATGGACACATTTTGATCACTAAATTGAAAATAAAATCATTTTTCCTACCTTTTTGTCTGGTGATTTCATGAGTCTGGTTGCACTTCCTTCTTCTGACTGTAAATTCAGTATTTCTTTCTTTCTGCCACTTCCCTTTTCTTTCTTCTCTCTTTCTTTCTCTCTCCCCCCTGACTGCCTGTTTCTCTCTCCCCCTGCCCCCTCTTTATTTCTGCCTTTCTTTCTCTCTCTCTCTCCCCCTGCCTGTCTTTCTTTCTCTCTCCCCCTGTCCCCCCCAGCCATCACGCCGATTTCTCCACTTCCCCCATTCTTTCCCTATCCCCTAAGCCACCACACCGATTTCTCCCTGCTGCTTCCCTGAACTAGGCCAGGCACGTACAAGCGCCGGACTCACAAGACTTTACCTCTGACGTCAATTATAATGTCGGAAAGGAAGTTCCAGGCCAGCCAGGCAGCGATTGGCTGGCCCAGAACTACTTCACTGACGTCAGAATTGACGTCAGAGGTGAAGTCTTGTGAGTCTGGCACCTGGCCTGGCTCGGGAAGGCAGGAAGAAAAAGATTGCAAAGGCAATGCAATCGACTCACATTGCCTTTGTGATCTACTGGTTGATCGCGATCGACCATTTGGGTACCCCTGCTGTTATGGTATCCTGTCCTGACCTGAGGAAAGGGGTTTAGTCCCAAAAAAACTGCCTTATTTCAATTTCCTATTTATAAACTTTAATTAATACAGTTACAATACTACTTGATTCTACGTAAAGCAACAAAAAAATTTTTTTTCTACCTTTTGTCGTTTCTGCTTTAATTATCTTCTCTTCAGCATTTATCCTTGCTCCCTTCCATGCAACATCTGTCCTCACTTTGCCCCTTCCACCCAGTCTCTGCCCTCTCTCTCTCTCTACCCCTTCCATCTACTGTCCACCCTCTCCCTGCCCCTTGCATTCTCTGTCCACCCTCTCTCTGTTCTATATGGCATCTTCCTTCTTACTATGTCCCTTCAATAAACTGTATATCCTGTGCCCTTTCTCTACTTTGTACATAATTCATTTCAGCTTCACCCCTCCCCTATGCTCTGGCATCTCTCTCTTCTCCTTTCCTTCCTTCCTTCCCACTCCACCCCATGGTCTGGCATCTCTATCTCCTTCCCTTCTCTTCCCCATGCCCTAGCAACTCCCTCCTCCCCCTCCTCCATATGCGCTGACATCTCTCCCCCCCAATGGTCTGGCAGCTCCTTTCCTTTCCCTCCCTCCCATGGTCTTGGCATCTCTTGCCTCTCCTCTCCCTGCCCTAGTCTTCCTTCTCCCTTCTCTCTCCCCAATTGGGTGCTGCTGCTGCAGCAGCACTTCTCATCCCCCTCCCCTTCCCCAATTGGGTGCTGCTGCAGCACTTCTCTTCCCCTCCTTCTCCCCAATTGGGTGCTGCTGCTGCTGCACTTTTCTTCCCCTCCCCAATTGGTGCAGCAGCAGCACTTCTCTTCCCCTCCCCATTTGGGTGCAGCAGCAGCTATTCTCTCCCCCCAATTGGGTGCACCAGCTTTTCTCTTCCCCTCCCCATTTGGGTGCAGCAGCAGCTATTCTCTCCCCCCCAATTGGGTGCACCAGCTTTTTTCTTCCCCCTCCCCCCCAAAAAAAATTGGGTGCAGCAGCAACATTTCTCTTCCCTTTCCCCCAAAATGGGTGCAACAGCAGAATATTTTTCTTCCCCCTCCCCTCCCCTATTCGGTGCAGCAACATCATTTCTCTTCCCATCCCTCCCAGCTCACAAACCCGGTAGTCGCTAGGCAAGTTGTAAGCTTCCCTCCATCGCTGACCTACCTTTCATAGATCAGCGATGGTGGGAAGCTTACAACTTGCTGCTTTTACTTGCTTCGGGCTTTCCTCTTTGCCAGGTCCTGCCTACTTTCTGTTTCCGTGAAGGCAGAACCCGGCAGTGAGGAAGGTCCGAAGCAAGTAAAAGCAGTAAGTTGTAAGCTTCCCTCCGGGGCTCTGTTTGCGTGCCAGCTTCCCTTCTCTCCGAAACCGGAAGTTGCGTCCCGTGGGGGGGAGGGAAGAGAAGGGAAGCCGGCACGCACACAGAGCCCCGGAAGGAAGCTTACAACTTACTGCTTTTACTTGCTTCGGGCCTTCTTCGCTGCCGGGTCCTGCCTTCATGGAAACAGAAATTAGGCAGGACCCGGCAACAGGAAGGCCCAAAGCAAGTAAAACCATGCTGGCAAAAAAAAAAAAAAAAAAGCAGTTATACAAAATTTTTGGCGGAGTCAGCCCAGAAAGGAGCATCGGCGGCAGCAGAAGGATTCGCCGGGCGCTCATCTAAATTAGCTGGGCGATGCCCTCGGCTATAAGGCCCTGGGGAGAACACTGGACCTTTATCTCCCTGAGTCTGGAATCTCCACCCATTCCTTTCCTCCTCTAGCATCCTCTCTTTGAGTGCAATGTTTCCCTATATCCAGAATCTTTCACCATTCCTTTCCTTGTGTCCAGCAACACTCTTCACCCCCTTCCTTCCCTGCCAGAATGCCACTCCAAGCATTTCTCTTCCCTGTTTTAGAATCTTCCCCAGTTCACTCACATCTAGCATTCCTTCTCTATATTCTTCCTAATCTAATTTTTGGTTTTATATACCGATTCATCCCTATAAGAGGGCTCAACTTGGTTAACAAAATGTTAGTAGAATATACAAGGGATTAGAACAAAACTTTATCTTCTATAGTCATTAGCTTGAAGAAGAGGAGTCAGTAATAAATTTCTGAAATAAGTATGTCTTCAATACTTTACAGAAAGTTGATAAATGAGGGAGAACTGTAAAAGGAAGGTCATTTCAAATTTTTACAAACTGAAAGGAAAATGATCGATAGAAATTGGCTATAGTGGGGGGTCAAGTGATGCAGCCTACCTGATCGGACCTGTGTGAGGAGAGCTTCGCTTCTCCCCCGCTAAAATCTGCCACTTATTCTATGTTCCCTGCCATTCCCCGGAGTTTCCTTTGAGTCTGAGTGCAGGGAAAGAATCTCTGTTTTACCGGGAGCTTTTTTTTTGTGTGGCCACGCAACTTCCCTCTCCCTCTTAGATGGCGGCTGACCAGGCTACATTCACGATACTAGTCGGCAGCTGGATCACCGATATCACCAAATCCGTGTCAGCCGCCCTGGTGGACCGGCTCAACAAAATTCAGTCGACAGTCGACAAGACGCACGAGAAATTTGACTCCCATAGTTGGTGGCTGACGGAGGTGGAGCGGCGAGTGTCTGATCAAGAGGACATGTGTACAGGCCTAGCAGCGTAGGTGGCAGACCTGAAGAGGCAGTCGGGGAAGATGGCTGACAAACTGGAGGAATATGAGAATCGGAGCCGATGCAACAACCTCCGTTTGGTGGGGCTCCTGGAGCTGGTGCCCGACCCGGACCTTTACAAAATCTTCAGCCAGTGGCTTCCAGAGAAACTGGGACTGACTGATGGCCCAGCGCGTTTTGAATGCGAGCGGGCCCACTGCATTGGAGTGAAACTGACGGGTGCGGGGAGACCACGCACAGCCATAGCCCGTTACACCAACTGGTGTGCTAAAGAGCTCTTCAAAGCGTTCTGGAGAGCAGGGGCACTGGAGTATGAGGGCCATAAAATCCTGGTCTTTAATGATTACTCTGTCCGGATGGTGGCTCAACATAAAACCATGTCTCCGTTCTGCACAGCCCTGCACAATAAGGGCATTCAATTTGCCCTGGTCTTTCCTGCCAAACTGCGTGTCTGGCATGCTGGTGTGACCACTACTACTGCTGATGAGGCCAGCGCTTTTGTAGAACGGCTGCCTGCCTGAGCCCTGTCTATGGCTTGCTGGACCAGTGGATCTCTCTGTCCTTCGCGAGCTGACTCCTGGGTTGCATGCTGTGTGGGGTCTCCGGTCCTCTGCTTTGTGTTTTCTGCTCGAGCGGCATGCCTTGACTTCCTACCCCCCTGATTCGGAGGTGTGGTGTCTGCAGGGAGTCCCGAAGGCCTGCCGGCAAATACCGCCTATTGGCCCACTGTAGAGGTCCCTGAGTTATCCTGGTGGCATCTCCTTGTCTGAAGACACATGCCTCGCTTTGCTGGACAGAGGGACGCCGCGATCGGACTTTGACACTGTCTTTTGCCTTTCCCGGGGAAGAGGTCTGGGCTCTGTGTCTTCCATGGACCTTCCTATGAGCGTTTCCCTGGCGAGGTGGTGTGTTGGGCCTGCTGCTCATTTTGGCGGGCTGGAGTTGCGGCCTCCGGGGCGCTGTGGCCAGCCCTCTTGTCCAGGGGCCTTTGAGGGGGCCTGAGTTTTACTTGTACGCAGCTGTGCTGCATCCCGCCAGCACCTTGGAGAGGCTGGGCCCAGCGAAGCCTTGAATAGTCCGGTTGAGCTCCCTGCTCTTTCGTTGTTTGCAGGGATTGGCTTCTGTGTTTGGACTTAAGTTTTGGGTTTTTCTGTTCTGACCTGTTTTCCACTCTGTATTTGCAATGTAGCCTTGTAGGGCTGTGGATTTGGGGTTTCTTGGGGGGAGAGGGGTCTCCTCCGGGTAGGCTGCGGGGCTTGACAATGGATTGGTATGTTGGTGGGGAGAGCATGCCTTGGGGTGGTGGTGGGGGTGCTGGTGGGTTGCGTGTGTGGGGGCTGAGGGAATGGGGTGGATAGTGGCATCTTTGTATGGCATTGGGTTGCTTCTTGGAGTGCGGGTGGGGGGGGGGGCCTTTGCACCGCTGCTGTGCTTACTTGTTTCTTTTCTGCCACCACAGGGCTCAGCTGGGAGGTCCTGGCGTGGTCGAGGTTTATGTATTGTCTTTTGACTTCACTCTCTACCAGGGTGATTATGGCTGAGTTGACTGTGACCTCATTCAATGTAGATGGTATCAAGTCTCCGGTAAAGAGATCCAGAATTTTGTCCAGTTTGCGCAAATTGAGTACTGATATTGCTTACTTACAAGAAACCCATCTCTCTTGCTTGGAACATGCCAAACTTCGCCGCAGCTGGGTGGGGGAGGTGTATTCGTCGGCCTTTGTGGGCAGGCAGCGAGGGGTTGCCATTCTCATCCACAAGAGTTTATCCTTTCATCTTCACAAACAAATCCAAGATACTGCAGACCGATTTGTGCTGGTTTTGGGGGAGCTATGGGGTCTTAAAGCTCTTGTTGTGTAACTTGTATGCTCCTAATGTCTACTGCCATAAATTTTTTTCCTCTGTACTCGCCCACATCTCCAAGTATCCTGAGTATCTTTTGGTTCTGGGAGGAGACTTTAATATCACCGCAAGCCGCCACTCAAAGGACCATGACAATCGGGGGGGGGGGGGGGGGGTAGGCTTCCTTGCCCAACATTTAGACTTGGTGGATTTCTGGCATACCCTGCACCTTTATGACACTGACTTCACTTTCTACTCCCATGCCCACTGGGTGTATGCCAGGCTGGATTACATTCTCCTGGATAAGCGCCTGTGGGACTTCGGTTGAGTCTTGCTTCCACAAACTGGACCTCCTCTTGGAAATTGCCTCCACCTTTATCATGACCCCGAGTTCCGCACCTTTCTGCGAGCGCGCTGGGTAGACTACCAACTCACAAACGACACAGGTGAGATGGGCCCCGTTACTTTCTGATATGCTTCCAAAGCGGTTCTCTGTGGGCATATCATCGCCTACCTGGCCGGCCGGAGGAAGAAGTGAGAGGGGGAGCTCCTGCGATTGTCTGGGAGGCTACATGACCTCCGGAAATCTCACATAGGTACATTGTCAGAGGCGGATCACTTGGAGCTTAAGGAGGTCTGGTGTCAGATTGAGGAACTCCTTTCTAAGCATGCGGAACACTCTTTGTTTTTTCAGAGGTACCAGCTGTATCGCTGGGGGAGGTGGGGGGTAAGGCTGGGAAATTGCTGGCGAATTTGATTCGCCCACACAAAAAGCGATAGATTATCACTACTATTAAAGATGCCCAGGGCGTGCGCCATGTGGGAGAGCATATCATCGCTGAACAATTTGTCCAGTACTACCAGTCCTTGTATGGGCGTAGGCCCATGGACAAAGCAGCCCTGATTACCTTCTTTGTGGACTTGGGGCTCCCCCGGCTGACTGAGGATCAAGTGGCGGCCTTGAATGCACCCATAACGGCAGACGAGATGTCCACCACGATTGGCTCCCTCACTTTAGCCAAGGCACCGGGCCCAGATGGCTTTGGTCCAGAATATTATCAGATGCTTCACGACCTGTTAGCTGGTCCGCTCAGTCACATGTGTAATGCAGTAGCAGGAGTGGCTGATTGCTTTCCTGAGAATCTGGCCCATATTGTACTGCTGCCCAAGCCAGGGAAGGACCCTGAATTGGTGGGCTCCTTCCGACCCAATTCTCTCTTGGACCAGGATATTAAGCTGCTAGCCATGACTTTGGCACGGCGCCTCAATCGTTTCTTGCGTTTTGATTCATCCGGACCAGGTGGGATTTGTGCCTGGTTGTTATGCCTCGATGAATTTGATGAAAGTACTAGGGGCTATTCACGAGCACAAGGGTAAGGGAGGCACTCTGCAGTGGCAGGCTTGGACATGGAGAAAGCGTTTGATAGTGTTTCCTGGAAGTACTTATTTTGGGTTTTGGAAGGTTTGGGGTTCATGGGGGCTCTTTTTAGACTGGATCAAAGCACTGTATACTCACCCTAGTACCTATATTACCTATATGCTTATCAATGGAAGTTTGACAGCGACGTTTGGGCTGCAGCGGGGGACCAGACAGGGTTGCCCACTTTCCCTCCTGTTTATTTTGGCTATTGAGCCTTTGGCACACAAGATTCGACAGGCACATAGTGTGCGGGGAATCTGGGTGGGGGGCCAGGAATGCAAAATCAGTCTGTTCAAGGACGACATTTTACTGTATCTGGATCAGGTGCCCATTCACTTGCCTGAGGTGCTGGCGATTGTACAGGACTTTGTGGCATTGTTGGGTTTGCATGTTAACTGCAGTAAGTCTGAGCTCTTGTTGCTGGCTGGGGGCCCCGTGGAACTCTGGCGTGCTTTGCTCCCTATACTGCCCTTGGCCACTCCTTTTCGTTATCTAGGCATCTATTTGAGCACTAACCCTGTCTCATTCTACTCCATGAACGTCCTTCGCCATCTCGATGTTATTGGGAAACTGTGTTTGGCCTGGCAAGATCTTCCACTGGGTCTGCTGGGGCGTGTGGCACTGGTAAAAATGGTCATGCTTCCTAAACTGCTTTACCCCCTTTAGACGGTGCCACTGTGTCTTCGTCGCCAGGACGAACTTCGCTTTAAATCTCTCATTTCTTGTTTTATCTGGAGGTTTAAAGCCCCTTGGGTGGCCCTGGCCAAGCTGACCCTGGCTAAGAGGGCTGGCGGGCTGAATGTCCCGGACACATGGCTGTACAATGTTGCTGCCCTTATGCGCTGGATCCATGAGAGCTATACAGGGCAGGATTGTTATTTCCCCTCTGGGTGGGTTGCTGGCTGGAGCCAGCCATTTCAGTTCTTCAATTTACTACACTCTCAGCTGGATCATACTGCCCAATCCGGGGGCTGCTCTCGCCTTTTGTCGCCCTTCAAGCAGGCCTGGCAGTGGTGGCGGAGACACCAGGGCTTGCCGTCTGCGGTCTCCCCTTATTTGTTATTTGAAGGCAACTCGGGATTTCTCCCGGGTTGGGGACGATCGGTGTTTTGGGAGTGGGCTCAGCGAGGCTGCCGTTCTATGGGCCAGCTGTTGGATACCTCAGGGGCTTCCTTTCCATCTTTTCAACAGGTGCAAGTGAAATGGGCACTCCCCTCTAGGTACTTCGCCATTACTGGGCCACTACGAACCAGGAATGTTGAGGAGGTTGGGACTCTGGATCCCTGGACCAGATCTTCTCAGCTACTCCACCTGTACTCAACCGGTTGTCCCACTGGTATGGTGTTTTGCAGCTCTCCTCCCGGATCCCTGGGATAAGCAAACTGCGGGAGCGTTGGGAGAGGGATTTGGGCCTGCACTTTGATTCCCAATTTTTGGACTGCTTCCGGATTCTCTACCTTTTTTCTGAGGCTGCAGATTATCAGGAATTGCAGTATAAAATCTTACACAGAGCCATATCACATGGCATGGTGGGGGGGGGGGGGGCACAACTAGGATTGTAGAGCAGTGATCTTTGTGTCAAATGTAAATGTAGACCTGGTACCTATATCCACTCCTTCCTAGAGTGCACTGAGTTATTTCTTTGGCAAGGACTCTTGGGTCTCCTCAACTCAGTCCTCCATCGGTCTATTGAATGGGATTATGGCACCCTACTGCTGGGCTTTCAGGGCTCCTCACAGGCTCAGGGCCTTTCCCCTCCCCAATGTCATTTCCTGTACAATGCTATTCTAGTGGCAAAAAAGATGATTCTGACCTACTGGGCTTCCGAGGACTCCCCCCCAGCTGCTCAATGGCGGGCCAGGCTGAGAGAGATGGCTCAATTTGAGATTCGTTCTTATGATACATCCCACCGATTGGACATGAGGCATTATGTTACTTTGTGGGAGGGCTTGCTGGATCTCCTTGATACTTAATTAATTGCTTTTTACTCTTATTTTTGTCTTGGTACTGCCTGCGGGGGCTTCCTCTACCTGTACTCCAAGGGGGGGGATATGAATGAGTGGTCTGTCTGTGTAGCACGTTTGCGTTGGTTGTCGTATGTATGCTGTGTGTCTGTTGCGTGGTTTGGGGTGGTTGGCTTATGGATTGGTGGGTTTCTAAAGCAAAAATACTATGGCTGGTGGTCTGGTCTGGAGTTATGCCTGCCTGAGGTGATATTGGTCTGGGCTGCTCTACTCCTTTTCTCTTTGCTGGACACGGACCTGTTCACTGCTGGACTCTCTCTTCAGGGTGGATAGTCTTTGATGGATCTTTTATTGCTCTCTTTGTTCTTCTTATACGGTTACCTTGTTTATGACTCCTTGTCTGGATCACTTGTCATTTTCAATAAAAATATATATATAAAAAAAGAAATTGGCTATAGTTTTTATTCTCTTAATAGTGAGAAAGCCAAGTTTAAATTTCTGAGAACTCTTGGAATTAGAATTTTTTCGTGAATTAAACGAAATAGGGACCAAAGGGGAAAACATCCCATATAGGGTTTTAAAAATGACAGTTACACATTTAAACTGGATCCTCCCTTTCCCACCCAACCCCTCCCCCCAAATCTAGCATCTCTTCAGTTTCCCTATTATCATATGTCCCTATTCCTCTCTATCTTTGTGCCCATATATTTTTCCTCTAGGTCACATTTCCCTGCTGGTTTCCCTTCTCTTTCCCTCCTTCAATCTTCTCCATATCTTCCTGTCCCCTGCAGCAGCTCCCCGAGACCAGCAGCAGCTGGCCTTGCTGTTTTTCCCAGGGGGGAAGCCAGCAGACCGCCAGTCACTCCCTTCTTTAATGCCACTGCTGTTTGCAACGTATCAACTGAAGATATGCAGGCAATGGCCAGACATCCTCAGAAGGCAGCACAGTACTTTTCCAGCCACATGCGTGCTAATGCATCTTAGATTCATCAGCTACTAAGTCTATTCCCTTCATTATCTTGAATGTTATGATCATGTCCCCTCTTGTCTCCTCTTTTCAAGGAAGAAGAGGCCTAGTTTCATTAGCCTCTCGCTGTACGGCAACTCCTCCAGCCCCTTAACCATTTTTGTCGCTCTTCTCTGGACCCTTTTGAGTAATACTATGTCCTTTTTCATGTACGGCTGGACGCAGAATTCCAGATGGGGGCGCACCATGGCCCGGTACTGCGACATGATAACCACCTCCGATCTGTTTGTGATCCGCCTTCTTAATCATTCCTAACATTCTGTTCACCCTTTTCGCCACCGCCGCACATTGCACAGACAGCTTCATTGACTTGTCTACAAGTACTCCCAAGTCTCTTTCCTGGGGGTCTATCTGAGTACTGCACCGGCCATCCTGTATTCGTGTATAAGATTTTTGTTATCGACATTCATCACCCTGCACTTATCCATGTTGAACCTCATTTGCCATTTCGCGGCCCTTTCCTCGAGTGTGTTTGTCTCGTCGTAGGTCTTCGCAATCCTTCTGTGTCCTCACTACTCTGAATAATTTTGTATCGTCCGCAAATTAAATCACCTCGTTTGTCGTACCAATTTCCAGGTTGTTTATAAATATGTTGAAGAGCACGGGACCGAGCACAAAACCCTGCGGCACTCCACTTGTGACACTTTTCCAGTCTGAGTATTGTCCATTTACCTCCACTTTGTTTCCTATCCGCCAACCAGTTTTTAATCCACGTGAGTATATCACCCTCGATTCCATGGTTCTCAATTTTTTTGAAGTAGTCATACATGCGCGGGTCCTTGTCGAACACCTTCTGAAAATCTAGATATACAAGGTTGAAAATAAGGCACCCCTAGGGTCCACTTGAGAGGGCTCTGGAGTTTGGACCTTGGTCTGCCATTCAAGTAGGCCTGCCTTACCTATTAGTAAATCCTCCTCGTATAGCATTTTTTGTATAAATATTGTATACAAGGTTTAATTGTTATGGCTGAGTTTGAGTTTTGATCTAATGTTCTTCTAGTGTTTATCTGGCTTGTTTTTTGTAATCTACCTTGAACCTTGATTGGGAAAAATGGAATAGAAATATACAAAATAGGTTGAAATTAATTTGTGAAAAAGTCTGAACTTTATGGGTAAGCAGATTTTAAATTTGTCATTTAAAATCAGTTTGGTGGGAAGAGGGAGCAAATTCCTTTCAGTGATATGGTTCAGAATTTTGGATATTTATGAAATTAGATGTCTGCAGTAATTTGCATTTTGGGGCGGATTCTTCACATGAATATGCCTGTTATGATCTCTCTCAGTGGAGAAATTGCATATACCATAATGATCCAAGATTTGACTTTGCTAATTTGGATTACTGTAATGTGGTTTATTTGGTCCTGCTACATTGGAAGTTATGTAGACTCCAACTAGTTAAAAATTTTGTGGTGAGATTATTTTGCAGGGGGATGGGTGTGAAATTTTGGGTACTTCAGTCTTTTCATTGGCTCCAATGCAGGTTAGATGTTTTAAGATTCTTTCTCCTCTTCTTTTCAATATATTTCTTGCTCCTCTCATGACTCTTTGCCAATCTATTGGTTTCTCCGTATTTTTCTTAAGCGGATGATATACAACTTTTACATCCTCTGGACCCTAACAGTTCTTCTGAAATTTCAGCTATTAATGAGAAACTAAAACAGATTCACTTATGGCTTGACACCAATAGACTATCCCTTAATATCAACAAAACAAATATTATGCTCTTTCCTTGGAAAGATAATCATAAACTTGTTGTTCCAATTTCCATCAAAGGTGTCACCCTTAAGCAGATTAATAAAATTAGAATTTTTAGGGGTGATTTTTGATGAAAAATTAACCTACCATGACCACATTAGTTATGTTGTCAAAACTATCTTTTTTAGATTACGCCAAATTCGCTCAATATCCAAATTTTTATGTCCAAAATCATTGAATATACTAATTCATTCAATGATTATCTCAAAAATTGATTATTGCAATGCGTTATTTAAGGGAATGGCTCAAAAGGAAATTAGGCGGTTGTAGATAATCCAGAATGCTTCCATTAAACTAATTATGAAAGCAAATAAGTTTGATCATGTGATACCTCTACTTCAAAAAAAGCTCATTGGCTTCCAGTGTCTCATCGTATTCTATATAAATTATGTCTGCTTACATTCAAATCTCTCTTATTTAAAACTCCAGCTTTTATTTATAAAGCATTGATACCATATAATTCTTCTAGATTATTGAGATCAAATGACCAACATTTATTGGTCATTCCTTCACTTAAAATTGTCAATACTCGACGGCAATTTATCTTTACTATTACGGCGCCTCAGACTTGGAATTCACTCCCACTTTACGTAAGAGAGGAAAAGAACTTGGAAAAGTTTAAGAGCAAACTTAAGAGTTTTCTTTTTAAAGATGCATTCAATATTTAATTGATTTGCCTACTGCTCTTCTGTTTATTTTTAAACCTTCAATTCATTTTTGTCTTTCCCTTCCTGTTGTGCTTAACCTCTAATTGTTGACTCCTATATTACTTAGATTGTATTTCTTTCCTTGCCTTACCGATTGTTTCATTGTTTGTAAATGAGGTTTTTTAAATTATGTTTTGCAAACTTAGTCCCTTGTTAGTTATGTATGTTTATTTTATGTATATTTTAACTATGTATTTTGCTGATCTGTACATCGCTTAGAATTTGGAATAGGTGATTAATCAAATTGTAAATAAACTTGAAACTTGATGTTTAAGGTTTTAATGGTGACACCACTTGCATGTGTGCAAGAATTGGTGTAAGTGTATTTCTTGGCCGGGCCCTCATGTCAGTTCAGAATAAAAGTTTACTGATCTCTCCCAGGAACCGGGATTATATATTGGTCACTTCATGACCAGGCTTTTTGCCCTAGTGGCACTATTTTTATGGAAAACATCACCTAGGTTAACTGAGATTAGTGTTAAGTATAGAATGTTTTCATAAACATTTATCCACAGTTTATGGTAATCTGTGATAGGAGGATGAGACTTTTTAATAGCTCAGTTATGGATTTATGTAGACATGGAGGATATACTATGTATTTTATAGTATAATGTTATACAGTATATTGTAAGTTGTTATAAGTATGTTAGTAGCATCTATAAAATGTAATAAAATGAAAATTAATGCATGTACATACTAGAGAGAAGAGGAAATTCAGCCGATCTGAGCTGATTGCCACTCCATAGCCTTAGGGTCAGGAAGGACATTCTTCACTTTGCAGAATACAGATACATTGTTTTAGGGGAGGTGCTAGCTTTCCTTGAATTCCTGCCTAGAGGGATCTTTCAGAGAATCTGAGGAAGGCTGACTTCAAGGGACATCTGGTCTTTTTTTAACCTAACTAGAAACAAGCTAGTTTTCCCACATATCCATTGGAAGATAAATCTCTGATGATAGGATTTGATACTGCATTTCTTGGTTGGGTTTTCTAATAGCTATCTTACTTGCTTTCTTTTCCTAAAGCAGGATTCTGCAGGTGTTGCCCTTCCTGTGGTGCCCAAGATGTCCAACAGTAACACCACGCAAGAAACGCTGGAGATAATGAAGGAGTCAGAGAAGAGGCTGGTAGAGGAATCTGTGAACAAAAGCAAATTTGTTTCCAGGTCACCAAGTAAAGAAGTGGAGAAAGAGGGAGATGAGATCAGCCAGCGGCAGGAATCTCAGGTAATAGCAGAGCTCTGGAAGTAGGAACAGATGTTTTTTTTTTTTGTTTTTTCGGTAAACTTCTAAGTACTTAGTCAAATTCAGTGTGATGGTGTATAAAAACCTACAGGGACAATCTAGTCTACCCATACTGGATCCTGTTGCATGTTTTATATAGACTGAAGTATATTTCAGGCTTTGAGTAATTTTTGTGACTGTGGTGCTTATCCCCCATCCTTTCTTATATTATGCTGTTGCCTCCATGTGCTCCCATGGAAGGCTATTCAGTGCATTCATTACTTTATCCATAAATAATGTTTTCTGATTTTAACTCCTGAGTATACCTCTGAGTCTTGTATCATAACCTTTCCTAGATCTTACCTGTAAAGGCATGTTTCTTGTCCATTATTTATCATATTGAGGTGTTTTGAATTTCTCCATCATATATATATTTCCTTCCTCTGCTGTCCTATAGGATGTTACGGCAAAATCTCAATTGATTATTTCTTAGGAATTATTTACCGCCTTTTTCAAGGAGTTCAGTCAAGGCAGTGTACAGCAAGAATAAGTCAAACATAAGCAATAGACATTCTATGCAATAGGGATGGTATGCTGATCCAACAGTCTTCCATCCACTGCCGTGAGTCTTTCAGTCACTGCTTTCAGCACCTCCTCCTTCTTCCTGCTCTCTGCTTCCCCTAGTCAGTTATTTCTTTTGCAGGCAAGCCTGCAGGAGCAACTATGATCTATTCAGTTTTCTTTTTTGCTTTCTACGAGTTTTTTTTTTTTTTTTTTTGCTGGACTTCATGTTCCAGTACATCTCCAGTGACTTTCTAGCCTGCGTGAAGAGGAGCAGACTTTTGTCTGTAGCTGACAGGTGGATCCTGCAGGGACCTGCTCAGCCAGCCTGCTTGAATTGTGGAGCTAGGAGTTTTCCCCCACTGTTTTCTCACTCCTTCACTTGATTAGGAATCCTAGTGCAGGCTGTATGGACACCAATTACATTTCTTCGGAGCGCACATGATGTCAGCTGCATTTTCCTCCCCCCTCCTCGTGGCATTTGTATCCTAGTCTTGGGGGTTGAGGTTCAGTCTGGCAGGGGCTCGACTGACAGCTGAAGATTCAGAAGAGGCAGCTTTCCTGGTGGCAGAGGTCCTCTCTGGTTTCCAGCTATTCTCAGAGGAGCTGAGGCAGGCTGTAACACTCATTCCCAGCATCTGGTCTGTCAGTAGGGCTGTCACAGCCCACAGGGCAATTTGGAGTGGGAGGGGGGAGAGAATCTGAATTTGTGTTATATTTTGGTGTAGCCTTGTTCCTCCCACCCCCAAAATCCTAAAATTACTGGTTTTGGCTGTCGTCTGGTGAAATTACAGGCGTTTATTCAGCGGCCATCTTAGATTTTTCCTGATTTGAATTCTGAGTTCTCAAACTTCTTTGAAAAGCCTCATTTTCAATTCTAACCATCAGGGATGGAGCTCTCGAGCTCCAATATCATGAATTCCATTGATTTGCTTTGGTTGGGCACTGGAATAGCGCTCTTGTGCTGGAAGAGCGCTCTTGTGCTGGAAGAGCGCTCTTATGCATGTACTGCTGCAAAAAATGGGGAGGTGGGGACCTTGGGTTCAGCCTCTAACCATCTCATTAAGGCTGCCAAGAGATTGTTGGGACATTTGAGGGATGATTTTAGCCTCTGAGTCCTGGAATGCTGTGCTAGTGCTTAGTAAGGGCATAGATGGCTCTAAATTGAAACAAAAGTTCTCTAACCCTCCTCTTGAAGGGGGGTTCTCGGTCTTCTATGCCTTTTACATCTGACTTTGTAAACTTGCTCTGGCAAGCCTATGTCGAGAGAAATCTCAGTTAAGGATGATGTGTTTCTGAGTGAAGTAGACAGGGAGTAAGTGATGCTGTGGACGAGGGTGAGGACCCATCTGTTAGCAGACTGTTTATCTGCTGCCCTTAAGGACCTCCTTATTGAGTTTCTGAAGAAGCTCAAAATTGATCCTCAGCCTACTTCCCAGTATTCTGTTGAATGAGGTCCACTCTCGGCCTACTGCCGTTCCATGGCATCCAGATACAAAAGTCCTGATTTTTGAACACTGGGAGAACCCCGGGGCCTCCCTTAAGGTGGCAAAAGCAATGTCCAAGTTATATCCTATGGACTAGAAGTTCCAGTAGATGTTTGCTATGCCTACAGTGGACTCTTTTTTGGTGGCTCAGGTGACAAAGCGCATGTTCCTGTTCAGTGAGGGAGACATGGTGCTCAAGGATCAGCAGGATCATAGGCTGGACATGTTGCTAAAAAGGCAGTTTGAGGCTGGCGGTTAAGGCTGCTGTGGCAGCCTCCTTTGTTGCTCGAGCATGTCATTCTAAATTGGTGACTCAGGAGGAGTGTCTTCAGAGCTCCCATTCCAGCTGTTGCTAGTGGGAGTGGACTATGTGGCTGATGCGCTGTATGATCTGCTTAGGTAGTGGGTAAGGTTTCTTCTTATTCTGTGTCTGCCGAAGGGAGAGAAACCAAGATTGCGTCAGGGACAGACGTGTCGTGAGAGGCTCCCCTTCCAGCGGCGTTCTAAGCTTTTTTCCCTGAGATTGACTTACCGGTTTTGCTTGAAGGAATGCCGAAGCGCAGGGGGAAACAGAGGAGCAATCTCCCGGCATCCTCGGCCTCATCGGCGACACGCCAGACAGCAATAACAGCTTTTGCTGTTCCCTTTGGTTTGGGCGAATCTGTGCTCCGAGGGGGGCAGACCTCGGAACTGGACAGTGACTTTTCGCTGAGCCCGCTGGGTCCTGTGATCCCTCCCCGTCCCGGGACGATGTCGGGCAGTCCCTCGGATCAACGGGAGACATCGGGGAGTGATTCCCCGCTGGAACCGATGATGCTGCCTTTGACCCCGGAGGTAATTCAAGCTATGCCGGGTCGCAAGCAAACGGCAGAGGGAGGAGGAGGCGTTCAGGGAACAATGAGTGTGGGAAATGGAGTCTCTTCTCCACTTCAACCTCTGAAACCCCTGATTAAGCCTAAAGTGGTGGATATGGAGGCGTTGTGGGGAGCCATGGAGAGCCTTCACCAGGTATGCTCCCAATTTATTTCCTCAACTCAACAAACTGCAATTCAAATTAAAAATTGTGAAGGGAAAATTCAACAACAAGCAACTAGAATGGATAATATTGAAAAGACAGTCTCTGAAATAAAACTTGTATCAAATTCTCAAATGAAAGAAAAAAACTTAATGATCAGGAAAATTGAAAACTTAGAAAATGCAAATAGGAATTTAAATCTGAGACTTTTAAATTTTCCTGTATCTAGAATATTATCACCGAGAGAACTTTTTCATTCTTTTTTGACTTCAGTTTTAAAATTTCCAGAGACAAATATGCCACCATTGCAAAAACTATATTATCTAAATATGGTTGAAGAGGATAAGGACAAGTCAATTGTTCATCCTGGAGAATTAGACCTCACTGGGATGTTAGAATCTTCACGGATTGAGATTTCAGCGAGAGCCACTTTGTTAGTAACTTTTGTTTTCTTACAAGATAAAGAAGCTCTTCTCCGCCTCTATTATAGAACTGAAAATGTTGAATTTTACAATCACAAAATTGCAATTTTTCCTGATGTTTCAAAGTGGACGCAGCTTAGACGGAAAAAATTTCTGACATTCCGTCAGTCAGTTTTGGCTTTGGGAGCTACCTTTCAACTTAGGTTTCCTTGTAAATGTTGTATTACCTATCAAACAAATAAGTATATTTTTTATGATCCAGAACAATTGCAATATTTTTTGGAAGGTAAGGCTGCCATTAAGGCTCCTGACCCCTCTGTAATTTCAACCACTTAGGACCTAATGTAATTAACCAAAGAACCCTGTACATTTGTGGCATATGCAAATATGACCGAGTTTAGTTTTCTTTAATTCAACTACCCTTGATTGTGTATGGTTTCACTCTCCTTTAATGTGGACTATAATCATTGTACTGGAATTTATGATTTGATAATAATTTCTTGAATGTATTTAGTTACATGTATCAAAGTGCTTTTTGTGATCTTTGATGTGAAAATGAATAAAATAGATTTAAGTATTCTGTGTCTGCCTGTCGGATTTTGTGGATCAGACATTGGGCTGGAGACTCCAAGTCCAAAGCCACGCTCATCAGGCTTCTTTTTAGGGGCAATATGCTATTCGACCAGGGTTTGGATATCATGGCTATCCGTTGTCTCTTACCAGATGGAAAATCTGGTAACCCTAGGGATATTGGTCACCACAGATGCCATCATAGATACTCAAAATCACTTCTGAACAGCAGGCCTCGGGCTGCGAAAGGGCAATCCTGTGGGTCCTTTCGAGGCTCATTAGTGCTTTTCTCCTCTGGATCCTCTTCCCAGAAATCCCTTCAGAGCCCATGACATAGGCTCCCTGGGACTAGAAAGTCCCAGGATGCCACCCCACATGGGGTGGAGGGGGTTGGGGGCAGCCCAAGAAATTCCAATGATGCCAGATCTCCAGCCCTTCTGTGCAAAATCGGAGGCAGGCTGTGGGACTTTCTGGAGGCATGGGAAGCTATCTTGACTAGTGGGTACTAGAGGTTATCAGGGATGGCTTCAAGTTGGAGTTCACCCATCCCCTCTTCCTGGTTCGTGGACACCCCAGCAGGCTGGCCGGAAAGGGCTGCCCAAGTCAAGGTGACACTAAGCAGATTTCTTAATATCCAGGCAATCGAAAGAGTGCCAGGTGGGCTCCGGCAGATACTCCATATACTTTGTTGTGTCTAAGAAAGGCTCCAAGGATTGGAGGTTAATCCTGCCTCGTTTTTGGATGGAGGCACTTCAGTCAGTTATTGCCTTTGTACAGCCAGGAATGTTCTGACAGCTTTGGACCTGAAGGAGGTATAACTGCACATGCCCATCTTTGTGGATCGCAGGCACATCCTGTGATTTCATGTCTTGGAACAGCATTTTTAGTTATTGGCTCTGCCCTTTGGGCTTGCCAATTAGCCATGGACCTTCACCAAAGTGGTGGTAGTGGTAATGACCCACCTCCGCAAAATGGGCTGGCTTGTCCACCCCTACTTAGACAACTGTCTCATCAGAGCCTCCTTTTTTTTTTTTTTAAAAATCTTTATTTTCATTTTATAGTATTGACATAATATTAGTCAAAACAAGAAAATAATACAAGTCAGTTCAAAGATTAAAATGAGACAATAGGTAATAATAAACATTTACAATTGAAATAAAGGAATCAAGGCAAAATTTTTCCTTTTCTCATACGGCATAACATTAAACACAAAATAAATTTTTACTGGTTGTATCGTTAGACCTCAATCCATGGGGGAGAAAGCTTTAAAATTGCTGAAATCTTAATCAAATAGTACAAAGAAAAATGAAAATGGTAGCGGGAGAGAACATAACCAAAAACCTTATACTTGAGCAGGTTGAGACTGAACTTCTCTCAGGAGTTTTAAGTTTGCTCTTTAGCAGAAATAAATTTTGTCAACTGCTGAGGTTCAAAGAAAATAAATCTATTCCCTTGATAGGTCATTACACATTTACAGGGGAATCTGAGTACAAACGTCGCACCTAACTGCAGAACCCTTGGTCTCAAAATTAGAAATTGTTTTCTTCTCTTTTGGGTTATTCGTGACACGTCTGGATACATTCTCACTATTTTAGTCATAAATGGTACATCTTTAAACTTAAAAAACAATTTAAGCATCCATTCCCTGTCAGCGTCAATGGCAAATTGTACAAGTAGCGTAGCAGTTACCGGAATCTCTTCACCTGTCCTCTCCAGGAAATTTGTCAAATCCAAACTATCAGCAGACAAATTCTGCTGGTTTGGTTTTTGAACAGATGCTCTAATTGGTAAATAATATATTTTAGTGAGAGGCGGATAGGAGGTTTCGGGGACTTTCAAAACTTCTTTCAAATACTTTTTAAATGTATCCTGTGCTGAGATAAGTGGTAATTTTGGAAAGTTGATAATCCGAAGATTACTTCTTCTGGTCATATTTTCCAACATTTCCACCTTAAAATTAAGGTTTCCACTCTCTTTTACCCAGACTGAAGCCTGGGACTCCACTGTTTTTAGTCTAGTTTCATATCCATCCACTTTATTTTCAACGCTGGATATCCTATTTTTCATTTCCAAATTTTCAGACACAACAGAGGTATAACGTGTAGTAAGTTGCTGCTTTTGATTTCCCAAAGAGATTTGCAAACTAGATATTGCTTCCCAAATTGTCTCCATATTGAAAACCTTGGGCCTCTGCATTGGTGTCAGTTCAGCCCCCAGAACCTCTGGTGAAAAAGTACCTGGAACTTCAGCAGGTGATTAAGTTAATGTGAGGAAATCCTGAGGAAGTTTCTGTCCCAGCTCCTCCGAATGCACAGATAATAGTGGCTTCACTCCTCCTCCTACTGAGCCGACTTCCGAACTCAGCATGCCTGGAGAGCAAACACCCTGGTGCATTTCCTCCACCGTCGACTGGCCAAACGCCCCCGAGCAACTCGGAGGACTTGGAGGACTTTGATCTTCAGTCAATCGGACAAACACCCCCGGGCGACTCGGAGGACTCCGCTCTTCCGGGGTCAGAGATGTTGCCTCGAGGGAGAGCTGCGACGCTTCAGCCAGCGTGTCTCTCCCAGCCGAGAAAGCCTCCGGCTGTGTTGGCGTCCCTCGCTGAAGGAAGGCGTCCATCGGGCCCGTTGCTGCTGGTAAGGATTCGTCAGGGAAAATCCGAATCTTGGATTTTCGTTTCACCATTTCTCCACTTTAGAAAAAGAAACAGCAGTCAGGGAACATCCGTGGCGTCTAGCTCCAGACTCCCGCAGCTATCTTCCTTAGGCCACTCCCCACGCCCTCATCAGAGCCTCCTTGAGGGTGGAAGCAGTGAGAGCAGTCCAGGCTGTCATGGTGACTCTTCAGAGTCTGGGCTGGGTTGTCAACCTGCAAAAGATCCAGTTTCAGCCAGTTCAGTCACTGGAGTACCTGGGTGTCAGATTCGACATGGAAGGAGGCCAAGTGTTTCTTCTAGAGGCACACAAACAGAAGCTTTGGAACCAAATCTCAGCTCTTCTAGCACAACAGAGTCCATTGGCTTGGAACTATCTTCATGTTCTGGAATTGATGGCTGCCATGACAAAAGTGGTGCCTTGGGTGAGAGCGCATATGCATCCCCCTACAAAACTCCCTTCTGTCTTGCTGGTCTCTGCAGAGGGTCACACTGCATGTTCTGTTACCCTGGATGATAGTGGCCCGCTGCAGCATGGCCTGGTGGCTACACCCACAGTTGTAGAATCTTGTGCTCTGTGTTATACCCTGCAGAAACATTCCATCAAGAGCCAGAAACTTCAGCAAGAAAAATTGTTTGGCACCGGCATGGACACAATCTTTGACGTCGCTCCAAGTCCAGTCAGCATTGTTTCTCTTCAGGAGCTTCAAAAAGGAAATATCGTTTTCCCTCACGGTCTTCAAAGTGTGTCACCTCATGCATCATCCTTGTCATCAGATCGACACTGGACTCGATGGCACCATCGATCTTCTCGATGCACTCCTTCACCAAGACCCTTTTATGACTCTGATTTACAGTCTGATTCACCTGAAGACTTACCTGAGTCTACAACGGAGGCTTATGATACTACCTCCAAGATCTCGGAGATAACGAGAGCCAGAAGGCCTTGAGCATGCGCAGATGCTCAAGGCCCAGCCCAGGCAAGAGGCGGGAGATTTCTTTCAGTGGCACAACCGGCAGATGGGGTAAGGAGCATGTTTGGGAGGAAGGGCGGGCGGATGCCGCTTTCAGCACGGGGGTGCAATGGGGTTCTCGCGGAGGGGCGTTCGTGGGGGGGTGGGGTGTGTGTGATGCCGGTTAGAGCGGGGGAGGGGGTGATGGAGCAGCGCCGGTAGCCTCGGGGGGGAGGGGAGGAGGAGGTAGAACGAATCAAAGCGAGTTTCCATTCATTCCTATGGGGAAACTCGCTTTGATATACAAGTAACTTGATTTACGAGCTTGCTTCTGGAATGAATTATGCTCGTAAACCAAGGTTCCACTGTATAACCTTGAAGGATCAATATTACTACGTATTAATTTTTAATGTTTAATACCCAGTCTGAACTAGCAAGTCAGGGTGGTTTACCAAATTAGTAGTTTGTGTAAGCTTGAAATCTTGTGGTGACTCGCAGAGCTTTCTTGTATTCACACTGCGGTCCTTTAAATAGGTTGGAGACCACTGACTAAGTCAAATCTTTGAACAGGGATAGAATAAGTTCTTTCTTATGGAGATATAGGACAGTACTTCTACCTCAAGTCTGATAAATCCAGACATCATTTGGGGATAAGTTGGAAATGATATACATGCCTCCTTCACAGACAGAAGAAGTAAACAGAGATTCTATATATGTTGTTGAAGAAATAACACTGAGCGCTATTCTACAAATGGTGCTTAGTTAGGCATGGTTTAAAGGATAGTACTTATGCCCAGGAGCCATGCCTAACTTTGTGCATCCATTTGCACAACTGAAATGTGGTTCAAATCCTCATGTCTAAATTAGGTGCGTATCTCCCATATTTTATAACTTTGCACGTAAATCCAAGGAACACCTCCAATCTGCCCTTGACCCTTTCATTTTTCGCCCTTTTTTTTTTTTAACGCTTGTATAAAATTTAGGTGTGGATCCTACAAAACAGCATAATATAAACCTGCTAACATCATCCCACTTCACATCAAACGTAAGCTGTACAAAGAAGTGTGTTTCTAACCTTTTCCTAAATTCACTTAAAGATGATAACATGCACGAATTGCCGGGTATTTTTTCCATAGCAAGGGCCTAATTAAGGAGATTGCACTATCACAGGTATTAGAATAACAAATATGGACCTTAGTGATGGAAGCACTAAGGCCCATATTTTCTAAATGTTAACTTATCGTAGGCACCTAAGTTAAGTCCAAAACTCCATTTAAAAAGAGGACTTAAAAGAAATTTTAAAGCACCTACTGGCGCTTAATAAATGGTTCCGGAATCACACCTCTAGAGGCACTTTATGGTGCCTAATGTCACTGTAGGTATGGCCACTGCCAGAAGTGGCATTAGGTGCGATTCATGTTAAAGGTAGGCGCCGGAAATGTAAACCTTGAAAACCCTGGTCTACATTTCTGGCCCCTACCTTTGCCTGAGGTGCAGTTCTCCAAATGGCACAATTGTGTGATTTACACACGATCTGCCACCGCTTTTTAGGCGGCTGCTGACAACAATGCCGTTTAGAGAATCGGCGCCTAATTGCCTTGTCTCTGCCAGTCTCAAGAAACGTGCCAGGTCCTAGAGTTTCCGGACTTGCCTAGAATACTCTTGAACTATACTGGTTGAAGTTTTAAAAATAAGCATCAACAATTTAAATTGTGCTCTAAACCTCACTGGGAGCCAATGTAAAGCTTTAATTGAGCAAATAACATGGTCACATTTCAAGTTTATTATGGTTTGATATACTACTTTAATGCCAAAGCGGTTTACAATATAAAACAATTTTTAAAACAAAAAATAATAATGGGGAGAGGACATATATATGTGAATTTGAATTGTCACGAAATGGCACAAGAGGAAAAAAGGGGAGGGTTTACAATTTATAAAATAAAAAAATCGATAAAGGTAATGGGAAAAATGATACGGAGAAGGGGAAGACTTAGGTAATCCATTTAACTAAATCTCAAAAGCATCCTTAAAGAGAGAGGTTTTAAGATTAGTGTTAAAATGATTAGAGTTAGTTTCCAGTCTTAACACTAAGGGGAGGGCTTCCATAGAGTACGAGCGACTACAGAATAAATAGTTTTGTGAGTTGCGTCATAAAATAACTGATGAACAGATGAAACCGAAAGAAGATGTTGCTGAGATGATCGTAAAGTATGCAAGGTTTCGTACGGGATCAGAAGTCTGTCGATAAATGAAGGAGAGTTATTGGCTTGAACGCTGAACATAAGAAAGAGAATTTTAAATGTGATTCTGTGGGAGATGGGCAAGCAGTGGTCCTTTTTCAAACCTACAATCAATCACAGTGCAGTATATCGTAACACATGTAGAACCCTGAAGCATGATTGAGACAAAGCCAAATGTAAGCTGTTAAAATTATCCAGATTTGGACAAGACCAAACTTTGAACAACCATTTGAAAACACTATGTAACAATATGTTGGTTGTTTTGTGTGTTCCTGGGTAATAAGTGTTCTTTCTTAATTGCCTATTCCACAAAAATATAGAAAATGGCTATCATTCCCCCCAAACTTTGCTTTTGTGACTAGGACATTGATATTTTGAAATTACCTTTTTTTTTTTTTTAAACAGAACTTTCCAGATTGATTCCAAGCTGAGTAAACTTTAGGGGCCCTGTCATTAAGGCACAAACATCTGTCCGATACATTTTGCTATGTATGTGACCAATTTATAAAGCCAAGGGAAAAAGTACTCCACAGAAGCATCTGCTAAGATGTGTGTTGCATACAATGCATATTTTGGCATTCTCATTGGGGATCAAACAAACGGGCACCTCATTTCACATGTAAGCACTGCCAAAAAACTCTGGAAGGTAAGACAATTTTGTTTCTCACTAGAATGCTGGAACTTTCTGTTATAAAATTTCATCGAATGTTTAATTTTTAAAATTGTTTTAATATTTTAAAAATTTCAATGTTATTTAAAATATCATGTATGAAATATGTTGCGAGAATCTCATACACATTAGTCATAGATAAAATAAATTTATTATTTTCATTACCACAGTTTCATTTTGGTTTTCTACAGGATGCTAAAGAGTGGAAAAGAGCCATGAAGTTAGCTATCACAAGAATTTGACAGAAACCCACTGCCGCTGAAGCAACTGCTTCTTTTGCATGGTGGACCCTTCCAAATATCGAATTGGCAAGCATACATCTGTCAACACATATTTGGACATTCCTTCATCACCCTGGTGTGCCACATTGCCCTGAGCTACCCATGCCTACTCCTCCCCAGAGAGAGAGAGCAGCTGTCTTCAGAAGAGAGCAGCAAGTCGGAGAGTGAGACGTAGATCCATTTTACAATATCAGTGATGGAGCTGATGAGAGAAACCCATACTATCCAAAACAAAAAGACCTCAATGATTTGATAAGAGATCTCCAGTGCCGAGCTTGGAACTTGGATAAAAAGTGTGCAAGTCATAGAGAAAGTGTCATCAAGCTTTTCCACCACCATAACCCATCAAGATGGGCTCTGCTTCTACCATAGTGTGACCAGTCTGAGCAATTGGAATTTCCTGTAACCCAAAAGAGTGGCATCTCTTCATTAACCACTCATCCAGGAGCATCAAAGCCCATAATAGGAACAAGTACCAGCTGGCTCACTCAGTGCACCTCAAAGAGGATTACAACAGCATCAAGACACCTTACTAGGCACCTTGAAGTATGATGAGCATGACCGGGAGTTCATCAGAGACTTCAAAATGGTGGTATTCCTATTGGGTCTCCAAGATGTTTTATCAAGTTTTTCTGCCTTTGGGACAGCAGTCACACAAAAGCTGTATTACCAAAGGTGTGACTGGCCACTGCGGACTGAGTTCTCTGTGGGGAGTAACAACATCAAAAAGGAACCACCGGTATACCCCCGGAAGGTGCTGATGCCACCACTGCACATCAAATTGGACCTAACAAAACAATTTATCAGAGCTCTAGATAAGGAGTTGGCAGCCTTTAAGTTCCTTCAAGATATCTTCCCTACTCTATCTGGGGCAAAGGTCAAAACTGGCGTCTTCGTCAGGCTACAGATGAAGATCCTGGAGTGCAAGGAATTTCCCAAGAATCTAATTAGAAAGGAGAAAGTGGTTTGCAGCATGTTTGTCACAGTGGTTTGGGTCTTCCTGGACAATCACAAGGCCAAAAACTATGTGGAGTTGGTTGAGAACCTGGTGAAGAATTACAATAAAATGGACTGTAGGATGTCTCTCAAGTCCTTGTCCTTGATGCTCATCTTGAGAAATTCGAGGAGAACATGGGAGCATATTCAGAGAAGTAAGGTGAGCGCTTCTGCCAGGATTTATTGGACTTCAAATACTGCTACCAAGGACAATTTAATGAGAACATGATGGGAGACTACATCTGACGGCTGATTCATGAAAGTGACATAATATAATCACAAATCTCAAAAAAAAAAAACTACTCACTTCTAAATTTTCTGTGGTCATCTTTGTTACTTCAATATAAATACATGCTGGTAATTGTGATTATGTTGCCTTTTATGACTATAAAATGAAAAGATGAACATTTCAACATTTTCACATTTTAAATAGATGAATGGCAAAATTTGACTATCCTGGTCACAAAAGCAAAGTTTTATGGAAATAAGACATTTTTTATACTTTTAAGGCAAGAACAATTAGGAAATTACACTTACTGCCCAGGAACAAAAATCATGTTATATAGTGAAATCAAACTGATATATCATAGGGTTGAATTTACACAAAACGCGGATAGATTAAAAACAGAAATTGAACAACCAAATTAGGCTAGTAGCTAAAGAACTTTGTGGTCTTTAAAGTGAAAGCTACAATCAAACTGCTTTGCTCCTGGTAATTTTGTTTTCTTTTTGAAGCATAGTGGTTGCTTCTTTATTTTCTCCTTGCTGCTATCCATATTCTGGAATGAAGATGTAGTGGGCTATGAACCAGAGAAGCCAAAGTTCAGATCCCACTGATCTTTCTGATCTTAGGCAAGAGTGGAGATGTAGCCTAATGGTTAATTCAGTGACTTGAGAACCAGGGTAAGGAAGGTTGATTACCTCTGCAGCTCTTTGTGACTCTGGACAAGTCACTTAACCTTCCATTGCCTAGATACAAATTAAGTACTCATATACAATATATAAAACTGCTTTGATTGTAATCACAGAAAGGCAGTATATCAAATCCCAACTCCTTTCCTTTACCCTTTCCTAATCCTTCATTATCTTAGGGCATAGTTAGATTGTAAGTCCTCTGGAAACCTGGAAAATAATTATTGTATCTGAATATTACTTGGTGTGAACTAAATGTAAAATACTTTTCCTTTCCCCTTTTCTTCTGTGGAATAGATAACTACTGGAACAGTCTAGAACCTCCAGAATAGTTTGGTTTTCATCCAGCACTTGCTGAGTTTGGATAGCATTGTGAACTTGGACTACAGATTGTCCCTTGCCAAAACCTCATGATATTTTTCTTAATCTGTTTAAGGATTTAGCTAAGTAATTCAAGTTTAAGTTTCAAGTTTTATTAAAATTTGATTTGATCGCTTATCAAGTGTTACTAAGTGAAATACAAGAATAGAAAAAATTTAAGAACATAAAGTCATACAACTTAAAAAATTGTTAACAATAAAATCATTTAAACGCTACAAGTACATATACCAACTGGTACATAAGGATAGCGGGGGTAGAACTACAATCTGTTTAAGAAAAGAGAAGAGGTAACACATATGGAAAGCACAATATGGAAGGGAGAGGGAAAATATAAAGAGGAAAACAGAATTATCTGTTTGGGAGGAATTATAAGTTGAAGGCATCTTTAAACAGAAAGCTTTTCAGGTTACTTTTAAAACATTTTAAGTTTTCCTCCTCTCTTTAAGTATGTTGGCATAGTGTTCCAGAGTTGAGGAACGTTCACAGAGAAGATATCTAGCCTTTGTGATCCTATTATTTTTAGTGATGGGATCCATAGATCGAAGTGTATGTGAAGTAGTTTATGGAATAAGTAATTTATCTATGAATTGTGGGTTTTTTGAAGATTGGGTTTTAAATGTTAGAAGTAAAATTTTGAACGTGATTCTATGATTGATCGGGAACCAGTGAGATTTTTCTAATAATGGAGTTACATGGTCGTATCTCTTAGCATTATAAATAAGTTTCACAGCAGTTAGCCAATGGCCAATCTTATGGTTCTGCTTTAATAAATTACTATATTTTTAAGTATGTTTGTGGACTGCTTTGGATGATCTTTGAAGGCTTGGAAGGTAGTCTAATTATGAGGGTGTGCTGAAAAGTTCTCAGACCAACCAAGAAGGGAATGATGTGGAGCTGTGAAACTTACAAGTTATTCCACGTATTCACCCCTAAGTTCAAAACACATCGTGTTGGCACATCGTGTCTAAAGTTTCTGTAACCCTTCCAAAAATACTCTGATGTCTGGTCACTGAAATACGGCTCCACTGCTGCAATAACCTCCGAATTGCTCAAAAATTGTTACCCTGTCGAGCTCTTTTAAGGTTTGGAAACAGGAAATAGATGGAGCAAGATCTGGTGAGTAGGGTGGATGGTTTATGTACTGAAATCCGAATTGTATCAAAACATCCATCACTTTGCCAGCCTTTCTGCAGCTTCCCTTTCCTTTTTTTATGTCTCCTTTAATTGGCACTTCAAATTACAGACTCTTTGGAAGATAGTCATTACAACATCTTCATGATCCCCAAAACATGACCTTTTCTTTGGCTTTTGGGTCTTGAATTTCCTTGGCCTTGGAGAACCTGAGTGCCACCGTTGCATGGACTGTTTTTTTTGTCTAAGGATCATAGTGGTGTAACCATGTTTCATCAACAGTAACAAGTTGTTCCAAAAGGTTGGCACCAGCTCGCTGAAAATGCTTCAAAATCAACTTGGAAGCGTCCACTTGATGTTGTTTCTCATCACCATTCAAACATTTGGGCACCCATTTGGCTGACTGACAGCTTCTGCATATCCAGCTGCTCATGGATTATACACCCAACACATTTCCTGGATATCTGTAGTGTCTCAGCAATTGTTTTAGCCAATATTCGCTAATCTGCCAAAATCAAATCATGGATATTGTCAACAATTTCAGGAGTTGAAAGTTTGAGACCTTCCAGAACTTGCTGCATTTTCGATCTTGAAATCATCACGCTGAACGTTTGCACACCAGTTCTTCACTGTTGGTTATGATGGGCATTTGTCACCCAATGTGGATTTCCTTTGGAGTTTTCTTCTGCAGGAATAGGAACTTTATGACTGCTTGGAGTTTCATACTTGGAAAATTCCACACTCTTCGTTTACGTGGTTCAATGATTTGAAACAATGTCAAAACATAGCATTATGATCTTGCAGATTGGCAGTTTACAAAATAAAATAACCCTCTTTTCAGCTACAGAAGCAAAATAACGCTCAGAATTTAGGAAGTTGGTTGGGTTGAGAACTTTTCACCACCCCTTGTATTTTAAATATATTTAAATCCAAGCTTATAAGCCACTGACTACCCAAGTAAGGGCTCTAGAATAAATTATCTCTGTCAGTAACGAGGCCAATGTCATTTTGACCCAAGTGATCTCCTCAGTTAGTTGCTTACACATTTCTTTGCAAGAATTTTAGTTTTTTCGAGAAGAAAAGTAGAAATACGAATCCTCATATGTGGGTCACCAGTGGAGCCTGGTGCAGGAAACAGTACCCCAGCAATTCTTTCTAGCTTTGTTACTGAAATGATGGTTCCACAAGCCAACTTTGGGCAAGAAGTCACTGGCACGCACAGTGTCCATACCAGGTTCCATGGATGACATCACCCACATGTGAGAATGTGTAACTGCTATAGTGTCTGACGAGGTCTTGCTAGCTGCTAAAAAAGCTTCTATTAAGAGGGCACCTTAGTGCAGGTGGAACTTATTGGCTAGAACAGTGTGTAACATACTTTCCGGCTGGTGGCATACTAAATGCAGTACCCCGACCGGAAGGCACCTGGAGGTGCGCGGTCGTCGATGTGCTGATGTCACACACATGTGTGACGTCATTGCATCGAAATGCGCGGAGGCCCATCTGCCGCTTTGGTGGAGGGATCTGGGAGGAGGGGATGTATGGTGAGAGGAGGACAGATGCCGGCAAGGAGGAGAGTCATCCGCACTGGCTAACTGCCTACAGGACATGCCTCTCGCTGAAGGCAGTCAGCTGGCACGGATGACTCTCCTTGCCAGTGTGTCGCAGCACACCTGAAATCTCAGGAGATGCCATGGCACACAGTTTGCAATACACTAGAAGATGAATAACTAAAATCTGTACAGAGATGGGTTTGTTTAGTTGGGATTGGCAACTTATGAACTATCCAATCAAGCTTGCCACCATGTCATGAGACCTCAGGAAACTCATACCCAGCTGATGAAAACTCCTTTTGAGCCACTTGAAGTACCTGACCTGAAAGGTCTTATTTTGGTGGTGGTAACACACAGGTTTAGTGCACTCCAGGCCCTGATAAATGATCACTCTTATATTAAGCTTTTAATAAGATTGGTTTGGTGCACCTATCTGAATTTTCCTTTCTAAAATGGAGTTCCATCTTAACCAGTCAATAGTCCTTCCAGCCTTTTTGCTAAACCATAAAGGTAAAAGTGTACTGCAAATTTTGGTATATAAGAGAGGCTTGTCCTTATTTCTGAAGTGTACTAAAGCCTATAGAAAGTCCAGTCATCCTTTTGTTTCTTTGGCTGCCGTCAGCAAAAACATACTTTCAAACAGGCTAGCAGACTGCATTTCCTTCACTTACTCTAGATCAGTGATTCCTAAACCTGTCCTGGGTGAACCCTAGCCAGTCAAGTTTTCAGGATATCCACAATGAATATTAGATTGCTGTGTATATGCTGCCTCCTTCATGTTATAGTGGGTGATTAGCAGATGGTTTGGCTCTATATTAAGATTGGGGTTCATTCAAGAGTGAAGGGTTTTTGGGGTTTTTTGTTTTTTTTGTTTTTTTTTCCATTATAGAAACTTACAACATAAGTATTAATCTTACTAAAGAAACTTGAATAGCAAAAAAAGAAATACAATAAGAAAATAAAATTAGGAAACAAAATTATTCTTAGCCCATAATATGTAGGGGAAGAGAGTCAAGTAAACAAAGGAGTGTAATAGAAGAAAAAAAGATAAACTATAAGAAGCTTTAACATGAATTAACCCTCGGTAGAATCAGTAACACTACCAGTCTCAACTGTGATGATCTTCATACCAAAAAGACTTTCAATTATTCTGGGGACCCCCTTCCACCTCCAAATATATTTATCTCCAGCATAACAGATCAAACACTTGCAGGGATACTCAGCAGGAATGTTGCTCCCAAATTCTTTGTCTCCTACCTCATAGCTGAGAAGGCTTTCCTTCTATCTTGTGTGCTTTTGACATATCAGAATAAATCCAAATTATCCCAGGACAAGCAGGCATGATATTCTCACATGTGGGTGACGTCATCTACGGAGCCCCGATGCGGACAGCATGTCAAGCAAACTTGATTGAAGATTCAAGCTTGCTGGCTGCACCACGCATGTGTGCCTCCTGCTCCACTAGAGGGCGCATCCCCTCCTCGTGGTCTTCAGTTCGATTTTTTCCGCTGTGCTAAGACACGTTTTTCTTAGCGCTGCCCTAGTGCCTTCTTTGCACCGCGATTTACTAGTTTTCCTTTTCTTTCTTTTCTTCGTAAAAGTCGCTGTGCATAACGAAAAATTTTTTCTTCCTGCTCATCGCACTTTTCGCGCCTTTTTCTCGCGATCCGGGGGCTCCCGGATCGCCGCGACCGCGAGGCCTGATTGGCCGCGGCCGCCTGGATGTCCCGGCCCATTACGGGCTTTAAAAAGTGCACCGGGTGCGAGCGTCTTCTATCTCTCACAGACCCGCATCGCTGGTGCATTCTTTGCCTGGGGGCCGACCATCCAACGGAATCTTGCCCCCGGTGTGCAACTTTTCAACAGCGGGCGCTCCGCCGCCGACGGGCCCGCATGGCAGAGCTATTTGCTACCGATCAACCCTCGACCTCGAGATCGGCCCCGGCCTCGAGTGCATCGGCCCCGCCTCGGGACTCGACTTCGAAGACCTCGAGCTCTCATAAGTCCTCTGCCCCGGGTAAGTCCCCTCTTCCCTCCTCAGGTTCCACATCGTCAAAGAAGCCAACCTCGGGGACAATGGCCACACAGAGTGGAAACTCCTTACCCATGGCCCCGGTAAAAACCCCGAAGACCTCGGGACGTGCCTCCACCCCTCGGGAATGCTCCGAAGTGAGATCACCCCCGGTGGAGAGCACAGCGGCCTTGGACATGCCATCGATGCTGTCCGTGCCCGTATTCCAGGACCTGCTCCGAGCGATGATCACAACGGAGCTATCCGCTGCCATGGCTCACCTTCAACCGGCCTCGGCCTCGACCTCGCATGCACCGGACCAGCCTGAGCAACGCGCCGAGAACCCTCGAGGAAAACCGCGCCGTTCTCGTCGCCTCTCCTCTTCATCGGATTCCTCCCAGAGGCATTTGAAGCATTCGAGGCTTTCAAAACGAAAATCGAGACCCCTCTCTAAGAAAGCCCGGAGTTCCCCTCCGGTACGAGGGCGCACCCCTTCGACTCGATCGGGGGAGCTGCTAAGGGTCACAGAGCTGTCTCTTACCAACCCACAGCTCCTATTGACTCCCCCTCGGTCCGGAGCTCCGGCCCGAGGCCCTAGGCTTTCGCTGAGGGAGTCCGGGGTGGGATCCCCGACCAGGCACCGGTCGGTCCCCAGAACCCCGGCGGCGTCCCCGAGGGGCTCCTCGAGGCGACCCAGGTCCTCGACCCCGGAGCGCTTTCACAGCGCATCTCCGGTATCGGACCGAGGATCCGAGCGAGAGCCCCGCTATTCGAGGGAGGCTTCTCCTTCCTTCTCAGCCAAACGGCGGTCTCGGTCACCGTCCCCGCAAGGGGCCACGGGACCCCATCGACCATCCTTCACGAGGTTCGTCCAGGACATGGGACGTGCCCTTGACTTGGACCTACAATCTGACTCAAGGTACTCCAAGGAATACCTGGCGGAGCTGGATATGCCTTCCCCGCCCCGAAAGTCCCTCCGGCTACCACTGAACCTGGTACTCGGGCAGACCCTTATCAGGAACCTCGAGACTCCTTACATGGTGACAGCGGTCCCATCCAAAATGGAGTCTAAGTACCGGACGGTACCTCACCCGGAGTTTGAGCAACCACAGCTGTCCCACCAATCCCTGCTGGTGGAATCATCTTTGAAAAAAGCTCACCCCTCGAGGGTGTCCGCGGCGGTCCCCCCTGGACGCGAAGGCCGGACACTGGACAAATTCGGACACCGGTTGTACCAGAACTCTATGATGACCGCCAGAGTCCTGAACTACACCTTCACTTTTTCCTCCTACCTGAAGCACCTCATTGGGCGGCTCGCCTCCTTCTCGGAGAGCTTACCCACCCCTCGCCAGACAGAGTTCAGCCTCCTCATCGAGGACTTTTCCAACCTCAGGCTACACTTGTTCCACGCTGCTTACGACAGCTTCAAGCTATCTTCCAGGGTCGCAGCCTTCGCGGTGGCCATGCGCTGGCTGGCATGGCTACGACTCGTCGATATGGACCCTAACCTGCAAGATCGACTAGCCAACCTCCCCTGCGTCGGGAAGGAACTCTTTGACGACACCATTGAAGCTGCTACGAAATGGCTGTCTGAACACGAACGCTCATTCACGTCTCTTGTCCGACAGAAGCCTAAACCACAGACCTCTCGCCCCTTCCGGGGATTACCTTGATGCTACCCCCAGAAGTCCACACTGGCCTTTTCCAGACCACCGCCGCGACGCCCCGAGGCTCACTCTAGGGCTCCACCAAAGTCACAGCCCACGGCGTCGGCGAAGCCATCTCCGTCCTTTTGACGGAATGAGCGGACGGGGGCGGACCCCCTCCGCACCTCTACCGAGCCCCCTCCCCATCGGGGGCCGCTTTCAAGCCTACTACCCTCACTGGAAAGCCATCACGTCGGACTCATGGGTCCTTGGCGTGATATCATCAGGGTACTCGCTCAACTTTCAAGAGGTACCCCCCGACAGTCCACTGAGCGCAGTTGCCCCTCCTCCTCTCCGAGGCACGGGATCACTCCTTGATGGCCCCGCCAGCCTTGGTTCTCCCTACTACTTCAACTCAGTGTCAGGGAACCTCTGCTTCTGCCTGTCTTTCCCTCTCTGCTATCTCAGAGTCGGGGTTCACTGTTACATCCCAATCTTCAGTCTCTTCATCTGACTGCTTGGTTTCTTTCCCCTTGACTTCCTTCCCTGTATCTCAGTCGGTCAGGGAAGTGTTGGAGGCTTCTCGGAAGGTCTCGACCAGACTCTGCTATTCTCAGAAGTGGACTAGATTCTCGTCCTGGTGCTCCTCTCACCGCCAGGACCCGGTGTCGGTCCCTGTGTCCTTGGTTCTGGAGTATTTACTCCATTTATCTCACTCTGGCCTGAAGACCAATTCCATTCGAGTCCATCTCAGCGCCATTGCTGCCTTCCATCAGCCCCTGGAAGGGAAGGCTCTTTCACTCCATCCCTTAGTTTCCCGTTTCATGAAGGGGCTTCTGAATGTTCATCCTCCCTCAAACCGCCTCCGGTGGTTTGGGATCTCAATGTGGTTCTAGCTCAACTGATGAAACCTCCATTTGAGCCTATGGATAAGTGTCATCTTAAGTTCCTCACTTGGAAAGTGATCTTCCTACTCGCTCTCACTTCTGCTCGGAGGGTTAGCGAGCTGCAGGCCTTGGTGGCGGACCCACCTTTCACGGTATTCCACCATGACAAGGTGGTCCTCCGCACTCACCCTAAGTTTTTGCCTAAGGTGGTGTCTGATTTTCATCTCAACCAGTCCATTGTTCTACCTGTGTTCTTCCCCAAGCCCCACTCTCATCCCGGAGAGGTGGCGCTTCACACTCTCGACTGCAAGCGGGCGTTGGCCTTCTACCTCCAACGCACCCAGTCTCATCGGACGGCCCCCCCAATTGTTTTTGTCCTTCGACCCCAACAGGTTGGGGTGCCCAGTTTCCAAGCGCACCCTGTCCAACTGGTTAGCTGCTTGTATTTCTTTCTGCTACGCTCAGGCTGGTCTCGCGCTGTACGGTCGAGTTACGGGACATAAGGTCCGAGCGATGCCAGCTTCGATAGCTTTCCTCAGGTCCACGCCTATCGAGGATATCTGCAAGGCTGCCACGTGGTCTTCGGTTCATACTTTCACCTCACACTACTGCCTGGATACACTGTCCAGGAGCGATGGCCGGTTTGGCCAATCGGTCTTACGTAACCTATTTTCTTGAATTGCCAACCTCCCTCCACCCCTTATCAGTTAGCTTGGAGGTCACCCACATGTGAGAATATCATGCCTGCTTGTCCTGGGATAAAGCACAGTTACTTACCGTAACAGGTGTTATCCAGGGACAGCAGGCATATATTCTCACAACCCGCCCACCTCCCCAGGGTTGGCTTCTTTGCTGGATATGTGAACTGGAGACCACGAGGAGGGGATGCGCCCTCTAGTGGAGCAGGAGGCACACATGCGTGGTGCAGCCAGCAAGCTTGAATCTTCAATCAAGTTTGCTTGAAATGCTGTCCGCATCGGGGCTCCGTAGATGACATCACCCACATGTGAGAATATATGCCTGCTGTCCCTGGATAACACCTGAAGCCAACAAAGTGGCTCTCTAATTAACATCTGTTACAGATTCCTCCAAAATAGCAGATAAATTGTTAACATTGATCTTCTCTCCTGAGTCTACTGCCTTAAATTTTCTTCTGAAGAATTCTTAGTGGAAATAGTAAAACATAAATTTTATTTAAGGGTGGCATAGCATCTGAGGAAATCTTTAATTCTCAGTCAAATACTTGATAAACAAATCTCCAATGGTCATAAATGATAATTTAGGGAAATTAAGTAACTGAAGATTTAATCTTATATTATAATTTTCAATTTGCTCTATTCTATGTAGAATAGCTGTTGTAACAGCTTAAAGGGGTTTTCTCTTTTTTGCATTTGTTTAATCTGGGTTGACCTTTCCCGCTTGATACCCTCAACAGTTTTAGATAATAAATCCATTTGGCTTACTAGAGCAGAAATATCTTTTGTAGATTTAGAAATGGTCCTGGCCCAGTTTTTCCAGTCCTTTCCAGATAATATCCAGGGTCAGCACCGATGCATGCTTCTTCCATATTCCAATCTTCATGCATTTTTCACTCAGTGATCTTGGAACAGGTGTGACACCCTTTAAAGGGATCTCCCACATATTTACCTCAGCAGCCAGAGTTCCCTTACCAATTGCCATCAGCAACGCTGGACATAGTGGGGTAGTAGTTTCAGGAGGAGACTAAGATGGATTGGGTCCCTTCAGTAGCAAATGCTCCTTCAGCTACCAACACAACAGGGCTATTCTGGCAGCACGAGAGGTCCCGGTGGCATAATGCTTGATCCATTGTTGAACAGGGAAAGATGTCACGGTCAATGAGGGACCGTTTCTCACCACACCTTTCCACTTCATATGTGGCATCGTGTTTTGAAGCAAAAGAAAGCAAGGTAGGCTAAACTAAGAATAGAGCATTAGAAAGGGCGGGACCGCCGGAAGAGGAAGCAGCGCAGACGCAGGGCTCAGAGAAGGGGCGGGACCGCCGGCAGAGGAAGTAGCAGGACAACGGTAGGCAGCTTCTCCATGATGGGGGGGTGCGAGTGGTCCTTCGGGGTGGGGGTGCGAGCGGTCCTGTGGGGTGAATCAGACGTCGGGGAGGGGGAACTATGTATAAAAAAATGTGTACAACGCGCTCACAAATATAACGCGGGGCCGGCTGGACACTGAAAAGATTGCTCCTGCCCTTCACCACGGCTGCGACATTGCAGGAGGCCAGCGAGGGAGCTACATTATTTTAAAAAGTACAGGGGGATCTACTAATGGGGCAGCTTATCTACAATGTCATTAGATAGGCCGCCCAATATAAGGAAACCGCACCCACTGTTTGGATTGCAAAACCCATATATAGACCTCTCTTGCATCAGCTTAGGTCAGTGTTCATGACTCCGTAATAAGAAAGAGACTCAGCAAAAATGTAAATCATGGAAGAGTAGCAAGAGGAAATCACTGATGTCCAAGAGTAATATCAGCACTAGTCTCGTTTGGAAAAATACACACAAATGATCCCCAAGCCATTTGGGATAATGTTCTATGGATAGATGAGTCAAAAGTGGAACTCTTTGGACATTTAATGTACAGTGCTACATGCATCTGGTAGCACTATAGAAATGCTAAGTAGGAGTAGTAGAATCACAGGCCCCATTTTGCCTTAAAAAACAAATACACACTTTACAATAAGAACATCATACCTGCAGTCAAACATGATAGTGGTAGTTTGATGGTGTGGGGATGCTTTGCTGCTTCAGGACTTGGAAAACTTGACATGGTTGAAGGAACCATAAATTTCCTGCATTGTACCAGAAAATTCTTAATATCCAGTCATCTGTCTGAGCTGAAGCTGAAGTGTAATTGAGTTATGTAGCAAGACATTGATCCAAAACATACAAACAGGTGCACAGCTGAATGGTGGAGGAGAAACTAAATTAAGTTTTGCATAGGCTTGAGTCATGATTAGAGACACCTACTCCTATGAAATAAAAATGTATTATATGATTGGCAAAGGAATATTAGGAAAGTTTAATTTCCTTGAAATTTGATTTACTGCAGATGCAATGTTCCTGCTTAGGGCAGTATAAATATCGATGAATGTATGTGACTCAGAGTGTAATAATGAAGAAACTAATTTTATGGGAGTTAACTTTGGTGTATAGGTGAGGTACAGGACTAGGATGGTATAATTAAACTGAGTTTTATCTTTATTTTATACATTTGAGCAGGGTGGATTTGATTTAAATCATGATTTTCTACAGAAAGAATCATGTCTTGATGGTATCTTAATATTTACAACCAGATGAAGGTTTCAGGTTTTGAAAAATAACTTTTCAGATTAGTTTTATAGTTAAATAAAAAAATTACTGACTGGGTTATACTATTAGAAATACATACAGTAGATAAATAATTATGAAATTATTTCGAGGTGAGCCATCTCCAGTTTAATCGGTTTATCATTCATATTTGGACAACTATTCTGCTGTACTGTATTGAAAAAACAACAACATTGCCTTAATTTAAATAGTTTTATTTCACCAAATCAATAACATTGCAGCATGTGTGTTCTTGTATTTGCTTAAATATCCCTGTTATCCCAGGACAAACAGGCAGCATATTCTCAACATATGGGTGACGTCAACCATGGTGCCCTGATGTGGACAACTTTACAAGCAGACTTGCTTGAACTTTTGGAAAGTTTGCGATTGCCGCAACGCGCATGCGCGAGTGCCTTCCCGCCCGACATAGGGGCATGTCTCCTCAGCATCTCCTCAGTTCTAAGTTTTCTGCGGAGCTGAGAAGCCCTCGTTTCAAGGCTCTGCGCGAATTAGTTCTACTCGTGGCTTCTCTCACCACCACTTGTGTATTTTATTTTATTTACAGGGTCGCTATGTTGCACGTGTTCAAAAAAAAGTTTTACATTTTTTTCGGTTGTGTCACGGCGGGGCCTGGTCCGCGGCCTCAGCCTGTGGGCTTCGATTTCGCCACGGCCATGTTTCATTCCATGTCCCGGCAGGTCACAGGATTTAAGAAGTGTAGCCAGTGTCAATGTGCGATCTCCATTACTGACCCACATAAGTTGTGTGTGCAGTGTTTAGGACCTGAGCATTGTCCGGAGTCATGCGCCTGCTGTGCTACACTTCAAAACCGAGCCCTTAAACGTCATCGAGTTCAGATTGAAAAAATCTTTGGGGGAATGGATATTTCTTCAACTAATGCCTCGATCCCGATTGCGGCCTCGACCTCGTCCTCGACTCTGTTAAAGTCTTCTGTGGGGCCCAAGGCTTCAACCTTGACCTCGCTAAAACCTTCCTTGATGGGGAAATTCTCATCCGTGAAAAAGTCAGCTAAATCCTCTCCGGAGGGGCCGTTATCCTCAGTCTCCATCAAGTAAACTATCCAAGCCAACCCCTCAGGAGTCACAGGATATTTCAACAGCGACATTGGTGGACCAGGTCGCTTCGAGACTTCCCAGGAAGCGTGTCTCAGAATCGAGGCAACACTCTTCCTCGTGGTCGTCTTCTTCGGAGTCCATAGCCACACCAAATGTACCAGCTCCAGTGGTCTCAGTGCCAGCTTTGCAGACTATGTTGGAGATTATTCTGCATCAGGAGTTTGGTAACATGCTTGCCAAATTAACTCCTGCCTCGACCCTGCTTCCTGCAGTTCAGCCTGAGCAATCAGCAGTAATACAAGGAGTTGAGTCCTTGAGAGTGCCTCGAGTTAAGCCTGATCACTCTATTCAGGCTGCATATGATGCTTTTGAGATGTCCTCCAAAGTCACTGCATTCTCAGTGGCAATGCACTGTCTAGCCTGGCTCCGCACCGTAGATATGGATCCAAATCTGCAGGATCAACTGGCCAACATCCCATGTCAAGGGAATGAGCTGTTTGATGACTCGATTGAGGCAGCTACAAACGCTTGTCTCAGCATGAGAAATAGTTTGCCTCTATAGTTCAGCTGAAGCTGAAGCCTTCTACTGCTAAGAGTTACAGACCTCCTCCATCTTATCAGAGGTATTATCCTCAGAAGGCAGCATCTTATTCAAGGCCACCGCCTCCTAAGAAACAGCAGCAACAACAAAGACAGCGTAAGCCTCAGACTCCTGCTGCGCCCAAATATACTCAGCATTTTTGACCATCTTAACACAAAGCATAACTTCAATCGTTCTGCCTCTGTCCTCTCCTCTTCCCATCAGAGGTCGTCTATCATTTTTTCATCAAAGGGAACTAATTACATCCGACCTCTTGGTCCTCACAATCATCCAGAAAGGTTAATCTCTTCACTTCATTCAGGTTCCATCAGATCTTCCCCCAAGAGAGTATCCTTCAAATCCGTCACAAACCACCCTTCTTCAGGAAGCTCAAGCTCTGCTTTGTCTCCGTGCCATTGAGGAAGTTCCTCTGGAATAACAAAGCACGGGGTTTTACTCCCATTACTTCCTTGTTCCGAAGAAGACTGGGGATCTGCGACCTATTTTGGATCTCAGAGCTCTCAACAAATTTCTTGTCAGAGAAAAATTTTGGATGCTGTCTCTAGCATTCTTGTATCCCATTCTGGATCACGATTGGTTATGCTCTTTGGATCTCAGAGGCTTACACTTACATTCCCATTCATCCAGCCTCTCGCAAGTTTCTCAGATTTTGGGTGGGAAATCATCATTTTTAATACAGAGTGCTGCCTTTCGGTCTGACATCATCTCCCAGAGTTTTCAACAAGTGCCTAGTAGTAGTAGCAGCAGCTCTGTGCAGCCATGGTCTTCAGGTTTTCCTGTACTTGGACGACTGGCTCATGAAAGATTCAACATCTCAGAGGGTTATTGTAATGACCCAATGGACTATTTGGTTCCTCCAACATTTGGGGTTCGAAATAAACTTTCCAAAATTCCAGCTACAGCCCTCTCAAAACCTACAGTTCATTAGAGCTGTACTGGACACTGTACAACTCAGAGCATTCCTTCCTCAACAGCATCAGGATGCTCTCATTCAGCCTTATCTCAAGGTGTCCCTCACTTCAGTCTCAGCGAGACACATGATGGTTTTCCTAGGTCACATGGCCTCTACAGTTCATGTGACTCCTTTTGCCAGACTTCACCTTAGAATTCCTCAGTGGACCCTGGCATCTCAGTGGGCGCAGGCTTCTGATCGACACATTGCAGTGACTCCTTTGTTGAGATAGTGTCTCCACTGGTGGATGGTTTCTTCCAATCTATCAAACGCCCCTTCATCAGTTATTAGTTGATGTTTCTTTGTAATTTGTTGTTGTTGGTTTTTTTTTAAATTATTAATGGTATTGTTAATGGCATTTTTATTATGTTCATGCTTTTTATATATATATATATATATATATATAATAAATATATATATATATATATTATAAATTGGCTTAGAAATTAGATAAGCAATTAAATCAAATTTTAATAAAACCTTGAAGGTCCTCGCAACAGATTTCTCGACCTACGCTTGGGGGGCTCATCTCGATGGTCTCCGTACTCAAGGCATTGGTCCAGCACAGATCTTCGGAACTCAGAGCAATTTTCAATGCTCTCAAAGCTTTTCAACATCTTCTTCACGATCAGGTAGTCCTCATTCATATAGACAATCAAGTAGCCATGTACTATGTCAACAAGCAAGGAGGCACAGGATCTCTCCTCCTTTGCAAGGAAGCTCAGAAGGTTTGGAATTGGGCAATTCTTCACATCTATTTGAAAGCCGTCTATATTCAAGGAGAGAAAAACGTCTTGGCGGACAAATTGATCGTCTTCTACAACCTCACGAATGGACCTCTCCCTCATCACATTTTTTCTCGGTGGGGAACCCTTCAAATAGATCTCTTTGTGTCTCCCCCCAGGATCTATTCTCACCGCCTGGAGGCAGATGCTATTCTCCTGGAATGGACAAATAAATTTCTGTATGTGTTTCCTCCATTTCCTCTCATTCTCAAAACATTCGTCAAACTCAAACACGAACATGCCACCATGATTCTGATAGCTCCTCGGTGGCTCAGACAATTTTGGTTCTCCCTTCTACTTCAACTCAGCAGCAGGGAGACACTACTTCTACCAGTTTTTCCATCTCTGCTTACACAGAGTCAGGGTTCTCTACTTCATCCCAACCTGACAGCTTGGTACCTTTCAATGTAACTACCAATCTACAGTATTCTCAATCTGTTCAAGACATTTTAGAGGCTTCCAGGAAGCCTGCTACTAGGCAATGCTATAACCAGAAATGGACTAGGTTTTCTGCTTGGTACGATGTTCATCACAAGGAGCCTCAGTCTACATCCTTGTCTTCAGTTCTGGATTACCTGTTTCATTTATCACAATCAGGCCTCAAATCAACCTCTATTAGAGTCAATCTCAGTGCAATTGCTGCTTTCCATCAGCCGTTGGAAGGGAAACCTTTATCTGCTCATCTTGTGGTTTCCAGATTTATGAAAGGACTTTTCAATGTTAAACCACCACCCAAACCACCTCCAGTGGTTTGGGATCTCAATGTGGTTCTCGCTAAATTGATGAAGCCTCCATTTGAACCAATGTCTACAGCTCATCTGAAATATCTCACTTGGAAAGTGGTTTTTCTCATTGCTCTCGCGTCTACTCACAGAGTCAGTGAGTTGCAAGCTTTAGTAGCGGACCCACCTTTCACAGTATTCCATCACGACAAGGTGGTCCTCCATACTCATCCATAATTCTTACCAAAAGTTGTTTCAGAATTTCATCTCAATCTATCCATTGTACTTCCAGTGTTTTTTTCCAAAGCCTCATTCTCACCCTGGAGAAACAGCTCTTCATACTTTGGACTGAATGCTTGCTTTGGCTTTCTACTTACAAAGGACGAAGCCACAGAGATCTTCTCCTCAACTTTTTGTCTCCTTCGATCCAAACAAATTGGGACATCCAGTTTCCAAGAGAACCATCTCCAACTGGTTGGCTGCTTGCATCTCATTCTGCTCTGCTCAGGCTGGACTGCATCTAGAGGGTCGAGTCACAGCCCATAAAGTTAGAGCCATGGCGGCATCTGTAGCTTTCCTTAGGTCTACTCCTATAGAGGAAATCTGAAAAGCTGCCACTTGGTCTTCGGTTCATACATTCACCTCTCATTATTGTCTGGATTCTTTTTCCAGATGGGATGACCACTTTGGCCAGGCAGTATTGCAAAATTTATTCTCCTGAATTGCCAACGCTCCCACCATCCCTTTCTGGTTAGCTTGGAGGTCACCCATATGTTGAGAATATGCTGCTTGCTTATCCTGGGATAAAGCACAGTTACTTACTGTAACAGGTGTTAACCAGGGACAGCAGGCAGATATTCTCACAACCCACCCACCTCTCCTGGTTGGTTCTTAGCTAGCTATCTGAACTGGGGAGACGCGTACCCTATGTTGGGCGGGAAAGTACTCGCGGATGTGCGCTGCGGCAGTTGTGAACTTTCCAAAAGTTCTTCAAGTCTGCTTGTGAAGCTGTCCGCATTGGGGCTCCGTGGTTGACGTCACCCATATGTTGAGAATATCTGCCTGCTGTCCCTGGATAACACCTGTTACAGTAAGTAATTATAGTTTATTTGATGTGGTTAAACAAAATATCTTAAAACAAAACATCCCCCCTCCAAACTTAGACTATCAGCCAGGGCCACACATGAAAACTTAAAATACTTTCTTCTGTAGCTCATTCACTTTAATCTTCTTGTTTGTTAATAATCTGGAAAAGAAAAACAAGCTTTCTCAGGTCCAAACAATTTCTCAATTTGGAATGAATGAGTCCAAAGGAAGGGAATATTCTTTCTATGCCAGCAGAAGAAGCTTAAAAAGTGACCTCCACCAGTTTACTGGTGTGACTTTCTTTAAAACATCATCGGAAAATACAGAATATATTTCTTGAATTGTTACCCCTTGGCTCTGAAGTTTATTATAGTTGACATTACAGATGGATGTTTCTTGGATACTCATATTATAAATAACTCCTCTTCTATTATGTCCCTTCCGGATTCCATACGCTAGGGGGCTCATAATAAAACAACAACAACAAAACATCCAAAAACCAGCCTAAGTTGGTACTTGGACGATCAAAGACTTGTAGCCAAGTACCGATAATCAAAACTGGTTTTAGACGTATCTAAAACTAGCTTAGGCCTTTTCAGTGCTGCTGTACGCCCAGAAAAGGGGCATTTCTGGAGGCGTGGATAGGGTGGAAGGTGGGCGGGATGTAGGTCGTCCTAGACTTAGTCATTTGTCAGCCATAATCAAAAAGTATGAGAGGTTGCTAGAAGGAACTTATACGTTTAGACTTAGACGAAATCAAAACAGGTTTAAGTTCCAGATGAGGCTGCCGCGATTAGCTCAGTGGCCCAGGCAACCCGTCCCCCCGTACCTGTAACGATCATGGCAGGAGAGACGCCCAATCTCTCCTGCCACACCCGCCACGACCCCCTCCCCCCACCTGATATATTGTGGCAGGAGAGATGCCCAATGTCTCCTGCCGGAACCCCCGAATCCTCGTGACCTTCATTGGCAGGAGAGATGCCAAATCTCTCCTGGAACCCCCCTGGAACCAGCAGATCTTCACCAGCAGCAGAGATGCTCAATCTCCTGCCAGAATCCTCCCGGAACCAGAAGATCTTCACCGGCAGGAGAGCTGCCCAGTCTTTTGTGCTGGTTACCCCGCTGAACCTGCGTGACCATCACTTGCAAGAGGGATTCCCAATCCTTCCTCCCAGACATCCCCCACCCCCGGGCCATCCAGCCCGCCCACCAGGACCCCCCCTAATCCCATCCAAACCCCCCATACCCCACATGGACCCCCAACTTCGTACCTTTTATTTGATGGCTGGCTTATGGGTCCTCTGTCCATCCGGCAGGCCTACCTTTGTCTGAATTGCGGTCCTGCCCCTTCCCGGTGGATTGTGGGATGCACCAGGGAGGGGCCTAGGGCCTGATTGGCTGAGAGGCCTTAGACACCTGGGCCAACCTAAGATTCTGGTTGGCCCATGTACTTAAGGCTCCTCCTATGTGCGGGGCCTTAGGCATCTGAGCCAATCAGGCATTAGGTCCCTCCCTGGTGTATTTCACAATGCACCGGGAAGGAGCAGGCCCGCCATTCAGATGAAGGCAGGCCCACCGGCCAGCCAGAGAGAGGACACATCCGTCTTTCCATCAAGAAAAGGTTAGAAGGAGGTCAGGGGGGGTTCGGGTGGGGTTAGGGGGTCCAGCAGGAGGGATTGGGCATCCCTCTTGCCGGTGAAGATCGCATGGATTCAAGGGGGGGGAGGTGTCCAGGCATCCCTCTTGCCAGTGAAGATCACGCTGTTTCAGAGGGGTTCTGACAGGAGAGATTAGACATCTCTCCTGCTGCAATCGTTGCAGGGGTGAGGGGAGGGGGGAAGGACAGTTCCATGATTCTCTAACTGACGTTGTTTGACAGATGCCAGTTAAAGAATCGTGCTTTTAGGCGAAGGACTGGCCCTTCCTTCGCCTAAAAGGTCTTGTTTTGGGTGTTTGGGATTTGGACGAGTTTTTGTTCAGGATGTATTCTAAACATACACTTAGTGTCGGTCTAGGTGATTAAACTGCTGAACGTACAGGTAGGCCATTCTCGAAATAAAGCACATTTTGGATGTTTTGAGAATTGATATTTCCCTGCCTCCTACTTTGTGTGCCTTGTGCTTTAGGCCAAAAGGGGACTTAGACGTTGTTTTTGATTATGCCCCTCCAGGTGTTCAATCCCAACCCTCAATCTGGGAGTTGCAGAAATCCACAAACTTTTCTGAGTACATGCTTCACCCCCTTAGCATGAGAGCTAGCAAACATATCTAGTTACAATTTCTGCAAGCAATCTGTGCAGAAGTCTTTGCAGTTGCTCTGTTAATTTTTCTTATCTTTTTCATTTAAAATTCATTTTCTCGGTTGCTTCATTGCTTTGAAACCCCCCTTCCAGGTGATCCCCTGTCGGAGGAAAGGATGCAGTCCCATGGTGCCGGTCTGCTGCTTCACAGAAAAAACAGGTGTATCTGTGGAGCCAGCTTGCTGTGTACCACCATTTCTAAATGTGGGGTCCCTTCCCCTTGGGAGTCTGCTTTCCGGTGACCTTGTTACGGGTTTCAAGATGCATGCTGCCTGCGTCTGGAGTGAAAGCCACCTGGGTTTCAAGATGCAGGCAGCCTTTTCTGCCCTCGATTGCTCAGATGAGGATCCGTTGGGGTGGAGGTCATAGTCAGTATTTGGCCGACTGGCAGTCCAAAGATTTCAAGGCTGGATCCATTTGGAGCTGTTTCTGAGGCAGAAAATCCTGTTCCTTCGTTCTAATGCTGTTTAAAGCTGCTGACAGTCTAGCACAGCATAACTGTGAATAAACCTCCATTATTTCCTATATGGGAACTTTGAGGGTGGCTTGTAAAATGATTTTAAAGTTGTTTTTCACAGTTTCTTAGGGTAGGGTTCAGGTCCCTCCACCTCTCCAGACCCCAAATCGCTATTTTTTTATTTTCATTTTTTGTTTATTTTTGCTGTTTTTGGTTCAAATTCGTAAGGGTGGCCATCTTGGATTTTAAAATCAATCTTTTTTTCTAACTTCCAATTTGTACAGCTGCTTTATATTCACCTGCTAATCCTGAAACTTCTATACATTATTTCATTCCCACAACTTCATTACAGTTTTTGGGTGTCCTGTGTTCATGTGGATTTTTGTCACTGTCCTCAATGAACTTAGCTTGAAGTCCTCCTCTTTATTTTGGCAATCCATTCAGCGAAATCATTCTTTCTGAATCTTGAGAGGCATATCTCATCTTTTCTCAGCAAATCTTCATTGAATACTGGATCCATGCAGCTGTATATTTCTTTTCAAGTTGAGTCTATCCCTAACCGTGCCTGTAGTTTCGACTAGGATAGGTCTGGGCTGCTGTCTTTCATCTGTACTTCTGGGGTCATGTAGTTTTTTGGTCAAGGTCCTGCCTTGTGTTATCATGGGTGCCTGCCAGGAACACAGCCACTGAGAAGGGGGGGGGTCTTAGGGGCCTGGTCCCCCCCTCCCTTCCTTCCACTTTGGGCTCAGGCCCCATCCAGAACTCCAGCACCCCATTTTACCTTGCTGGCAGGGATGCTAAGCCCCGCCAGCCAAATACGTACAGTGCTTCTGCTCCCCACTGTTTCCTTCTTCCTCAAAAAGTATGCCAGGACATCTTGTACATGCTTTTGAGCAAGCATGAGAAGTCCCAGCATGTTCTGAGTAGAAATGAAGCAGCAGAAAGTGGCTGCATTGTACTGATTTCACTGGTGGGGCTCAGCATTCCCGCCAGTTCACCTGGGGGGGGGGGGAGAGAAATACTTTGTCCCCCTCTTGTCTACTTTTGGGCTCCCCCCTAAATTTTAGGGCTGGCTATACTACTGGTGCTTGCATGGATGAGTAGCAATAGTTAATAGAAAGCCTGATAGTTTTGACAACCTTTCTATAATGTCTTGAATTCAGGCTCTTAATATGTAGCATGACTTTTAGATAACATGTTTAGTCTGTAGATCAGTCTTGGTCCTATGTTGAAGGGAGTCACCAACAATCTTTTACCTTTCCTTTGTTGAGCTTTTAACCATGTTCTGATTCTCTTCTTCAGCACTTTTCATGTCTGTGTGTGTGTTTTCCAGTATTTCTAGTACTGCATATCTGTTCCTTAACTGCATAAGTGGGCTGAGTGATTATAGGTTCTTTGCTTCTAGAAGGTAGCTGTCTTCCAGTTTTCATGTAAATTGGATGCAATGTCTACGCCTTTTCTGTTTCCTCTGTTGTCTTCTGCATTTGACTTTTCCTAATGGATATGATCTTTATTAAAACCTTTACCTTCCTGAATGCTTCTCAGTCTGACCATCTCTCCTTCAGCTCTCTTACTTGCTTCCTGTGGAATTTTACAAGTTGCTATTTCTCACAATGGATCATATCGATAGGCTGTCACACATGGATTGGAATGTATATGCCACATTTCCAGCAAACGGAGATGCAGGTAGACAGTGAACATTAGTGTTAATGGATTTGGTGACAGCTTTTTCTAACCATCATGGGTTCTTATGTTGAGATTCCCTTTCACTCTGCTCATAGTACACTTTGGCTGTTGTAGTCCTGTTTTAAAGACTAAATTTTAACTGTAAATTATGACATAAACCAACAACCTATAACAAAATATACTCTTATGAAAATAAATTAACCTCCACCCTCTTATCACTGCTCTTTTTGCAGTCCTGTGTTGCATCACATTTTTTTCTAGGGAGTATTGAGGGGGGGAAATAATTTCAAACAGGTTGTGATAGTCTGACCCATTCTAACATTTCCTTGCTTGTTTTTTCTTCTCTCCACTTGTGCAGAGGCGGGCTCCGCACCACAGCCATGCTAGGAAGAGAGCCAAGGTATGCGAGTTTCAGCCTTCTCGTTGTCCTCACATTTCTGTCTGTTTGTACTTCATCATGTTCTAGGGGAGAGAAACAAATGGGTGGAATTACATGTTTTCCCACCTCTGCTCCTGCCATATGATTTCATGTTCTGGCTCTTAAGTAGCTCTCCAGTCGTTATCCCCCACCCCCAGTTCGCTTGTTGAGTCTCCTGTGTCGTCATTCCTTGACTTTCATTTAATGCCAGGCTTTTTCCGGTTTCTTGACTTTTCATTTTTTCCTTCTTGAGTGATTGTAGTCCTGGTAAAGTCCTTTATATGCTTAGAGTGGAAAGAACATTCTTCGAAGACTATCAGGCTTAATATTGTCACATATTGGTGATGTCATCCAGGGAATCCAGTATGGACACTGCCAAGTGAACTGACCCTTTAAATCTTTAGGCAGTGCCCATACTGCATGCGAGCTAGTGCCAGTGCCTTCCCACCTGACATCTTAGTTTTCCACAGTTCATAGACAACGGCGTGAAAGACAAAAGCGCGTGCCGACAATTGAGCGCAGCGTGGAGGTGCGCGCCGCACAAAATTACAGTTTTTAGGGGCTCCGACGGGGGTTTTTGTTGGGGAACCCCCCCAGTTTACTTAATAGACATCGCGCCAGCGTTATGGGGGGTTTGGGGGGTTGTAACCCTCCACATTTTACTGTAAACTGAACTTTTTCCCTAAAAACAGGGAAAAAGTTAAGTTTTCAGTAAAATGTGGGGGGGTTACAACCCCCCACAATGCCCCCACAATGCGGCGCGATATCTATTAAGTAAAGTGGGGGGTTCCCCCCCACACCCCTCTGTCGGAGCCCTAAAAACAGTAATTTAGAGTGGTGCGCGCCTCCACGCTGCGCTCAATTGTCTGGGCGCGCCTTTGTCCCGGCGCGCTTTTGACCTGACACCGTTTTCCACAGAGCCAAAAATCTGTGTCTTCAGTTTCTCTGCAGTGCGTCAAACTTTGAAATCTTTTTATGCCTTCCTGTTTTTATTTTATTGTAATTTTCTTTATAATTCTTCATTTTTTTCTTGTTTTTTTACTAATTTGCTCAAATGTTACATTTTCTTCATGTTTGAATTTTTGGGCCTTCAGGCCACTTAGAGACCTTTTTCTCCTCAGGAAGTGTCAATGATTTTTGGCATACTTTTCACTTCAGCTCCCTGGGCCATTGAACAATTTTTGTATTGGCCTTTTTTCCCTTCATGTTAAAAAGGGTGGCAAATGGCTTCAAGAAATATAATTGGACCATTTCAGGCTCTGACCCCATAATTACTGTGTTCAGTGTCTAGGTCCTGAACATTCACTAAGACCTCTGTCTACATAGGCAAAAGAGGACACTTAGGGCCAGATTTTGTATAGGACGCCCGGTCTCAGAAGCTGCCTAAGTGGCGTTTGAGAATCGTCCTATATAGAATCGTGTCTGTCCTCATGGACAGACACATAAGCCCTCCTAACACCACAATTCTCTAACCAGCGTCCATGTCACAGGCATTGGTTAGAGAATCGGGTTGCTGCTGAGCTGATCGCAGCAAGGGGAATCTCCCTGCAGCAATTAGTTTAGGATCCATGGCAGGGACCCCCCCATGAAGACTACTAGCAGGAGGGATGCCCAGTCCCTCTTGCTGAAACCCCCGAATGTCACCCCCCCCACCTCCAAGTGTCTTTGGCAGGAGGAGTGCCCAATTTCTCCTGCCACCATCCCCCAGCAGGAGGGATGCACACTCACTCCTGCCGGAACTCAGCAGGAGGGATGCTTAGTCCCTCCTGCCAGAACCCTCCCAAGTGCATGCCCTCCGACCGCCCACTCCCAAGCCCACCTGGCCCCCACAGTACCTTTTTTAGAAGTTGGACAGCTGGAGGGATGTTTCCTTCTTACGGTCAGCAGGTCCACTTCCACCGAATGGCGGGTCTGCTCCTTCCCAGTGCATCGTGCGATTGGCCCAGGCGCATAAGACCCCCTCCCTTAGGAAAGGCATCTGGGCCAACCAGAATCTTAGGACTCTCTCCTAGTGCATTCTGGGAAGACTCAGATTGGCCAGATCCCTTAGGCCATTCCCTTAGGGGAGATTCCTTTGCCGTGATCAATTCAGCAGCTGTGTCTATTTGAAATATAGGCCAGCATTTTGTTGACCTACATTTCAGACATCAATCGCAGCCCTAGGGAGGCGCCTAGGGCTGCTTAAGCTCGTCTAATGCCACTTCCGGGTGACACCATGCCCACGCCTAGCCTTGGGCGAGATTAGGTGGCCCTACGCACCTTCCTAGGCTTATGAAGATGCCTACAATGTAGACAGCCGGCCTCGGGATATTTAAAAAAAAAAAAAAAGTTGGTCCCAATTGGCTGGTTAGACAGGGTAGGACGCCTACTGCCGCCTACAATTGGGACACCATTTATACAATTTTCCCCTTAAAGCCCAACAACTTCACTATGAAAGACTTTTTGGTTTGGCATCAAAATCAAGCATGGCTAGACATTCAGAACCTGACGCACAGCCTTCATCAACATTGGTATTGACACTACATAGAGAGCATAGAGCATTGGGCTTTCTCCAAAGACAGAAATCAAAGTTGTTTTCCTCCTTGCCTCATTCATCAGGGGAAGCAGTACATAAGAAAGCTAAGAAGCATAAATGTTCTTTCCTTTCTAGGCATGACATTGTGTCATCCCAGACATCGTACATCTCTCTCCATTGCTGCAGATCATGTTTCCGCCCAGGCTTTCCTCAACATTGAGGTCTCCTATGCCCAAACATGCACCACAGACTGATTCCACTTTGATGTCTCTTCTGGTGCAAACACCAACTCTCCAGTAGAAGATCCGAACTATGCACAAGCAAGAGTTTTTGGGGTTCTAATCTGCAGTTGCAGCCTACATAGGCTTTAAATGCGTCCATTATCCCAGGACAAGCAGGCATGATATTCTCACATGTGGGTGACGTCATCTACGGAGCCCCGGCGCGGACAGCTTTTCAAGCAAACTTGATTAAAGTTTCAAGTTTGCACACTGCACCACGCATGTGCGTGCCTTCTCGCCCACTAGAGGGCGCATCCCACCTCGTGGTCCTCAGTTCAAATTTTTCCGCGGAGCAAGAAAGCCCTGTGGATCTGAGCTCCAGTGTTTTTGCCTTCTAGCTGCCGCGTTTAGTTTGTTTTTCCCTTCGAATTAGTTCGCGGTGCTGTTTTCCTTTCGTTTCTTTTCAAAAAAAAAAAAAAAAAAAAGTCTTTCGTTTTTCGTCGGCCTCCGGGGGCTCCCGGAAGCCGTGGCCGCGGGACGTTGGTACGTTCCCGGCCTTCTTCTTTTTCTTCGTGGATGTCCCGTCCTGTTACGGGATTCAAAAAGTGCAGCCGGTGTGAGAGGTTGCTTTCCATCACCGACCCTCACCGGTGGTGCATCGTCTGTCTTGGGCCCGAACATCCGACAGACTCGTGTGATCGCTGTGCTACCTTCCAAAACAGGGCCCTCCGTCGCCGTAAGGCAAGAATGGCCGAATTGTTCGCCGTCGACGCGCCGTCTAAGGCCTCGACGTCGGCCTCGGCTTCGGCCCCGGCCTTGACCTCGGCCTCGGCGTCCTCGGGGGCCTCGGCCTCGCCTCGGCCCTCTTCCTCGAAGGCGTCGTCAGTGAAGCAAGCTTCGGGTAAGTCCTCTGTTCCATCCCCTTCAGCAAAGAAGCCATCCTCGAGTCAGGCCAAGGCGGGTGGGTCGACCCCGGCCCCGCATCGGACCTCGACTCCGCACACCCCGAGGGAATACTCGAGACCGAGGTCGCCCTCCAGGGAGTGTGCCCCGGACTCGGAACTCCCCACCTTCGTGGGGATTCCGGCCTTCCAGGACCTCCTCCGAGCTCTGATCTCATCGGAGCTGTCCGGAGCCCTGGAAGTGTTGCAGCGTGCTGCGGTTCCGGCGGCCTCGACCTCGGCCTGGGCGCCTTCGGTCTCGGAGGCCCCGGCCTCGGCTCCCTCGGGAGCCCCGGCCTCGGCGACCTCGGTCTCGGGTACTGTGGCCCCGTTCACCTCGGTCTCGGCCCCGCCCCGGACCTCGACCTCGGGGGAACCCCCTGAGCGCAGTGTAAGGCCCAAAGAAAAGTTGCGCAGAGTGCGCCGCCTTTCCTCCTCTTCCTCCGGGTCTTCCAGACACGCCTCGCCCTCGACGCGACCTCGGACGGGGCGTCGATCGAGGAAGTCCAAGCGGCCCCGAGGCTCCCCTCGGCGCGACCGTTCCTCGTCGTTCGGGGGCGAGGCACTGCAGGTGTCGGAGCTGCGCCTCGACAACCCGAGGCTCCTCCGCTCACCCCATGGGAAGTCTTCCCGGGCCGCCTCGCCGAGGAAACGGGAGAGTGTCCCACGAACCCCGGGGTCCTCACCCAAGGGTTCTGCGAGGAGGATAACTTCCCCTTCCCCCTCGAGGGCCCTCGAGAGGGGATCCTGGGATTCGGGATCGGTTAGGGACCCTCATTATTCCCATGAGGCCTCCCCCCTCTCCTCGGTGGGGCGGTCGAGAACCCCCTCCCCCCAGGCTAGGCCGTCCTCATTTTCATCCTTCGTTCAGGACATGGCCCAAGCCCTGGGGATTGACCTGATGGTAGGCTCTCGGTATTCCAAAGAATTTTTGGAGGAACAGGACCTCCCCACTCTTCCTAGGGAGGTGCCTAGACTCCCTCTCAACAGTGTCCTTCTGCAAACCTGGCTGAAGAACTTGTCAAACCCTCTTACAGTCACGTCTGTGCCTTCAAAAATGGAATCGAAGTATAGGACGATTCCCCCTAAAGGGTTCGATAAGGCGCAGCTCTCACACCAGTCCCTTCTGGTGGAGTCTGCTCTTAAAAAATCACAGCCCTCACGGGTTTCTGCGGCGGTTCCACCAGGCAGGGAGGGGCGGACCCTCGACAAGTTTGGCCGTCGCCTCTATTCAAATTCCCTGATGGCCACCAGGGTTCTAAATTACGCCTTCACCTTTTCCTCCTTTTTGCGTGGTATGGTGAAGGACCTTCCTCAATACCGAAACTCGTTACCGGACTCCCAAAGAGCAGGATCCGACAAGTTTATGTCCAACCTGTCTCAATTGCGGTTGTACCTATTCCATGCAGTGTACGACGCCTTTGAGCTGGTTTCGAGGGTGTCGGCCCTCGCGGTGGCCATGCGCCGCTTGGCCTGGCTTCGCACCCTCGACATGGACCCAAACCTGCAGGAACGCCTGGCAGACTTGCCTTGTGTGGGGTCCGAGTTATTCGACGAGACATTGGACGCGGCGACCAAGCGCTTGTCGGAACAGGAGCGCTCTCTAGCATCCCTGGTCCGCCCCAAACCTAGGCCCCCGCCGCAGAAACCCTTTCGGCCTCCGCCGCGCCGATACCCTCAGAAGTCGACCCCGGCTTTCTCGAGACCACCTCCGAGACGTCCGTCTCAGCGAGGCAGAGGGGGGCAACCCCAAGCCCCGGCGCAGGGCCCTTCTAAGCCAGCGCCTTCCTTTTGACGGGCTGAGCGGACGGGGCGGGTTCCCCTCCGCACTTTCACAAGAACCCCTTCCTATCGGGGGCCGTCTTCGGTCCTTCCGGGAGGCATGGACCGGGATTACCTCAGACGCTTGGGTGCTCCGGATCGTCTCCGAGGGCTACTCGCTCAACTTTGTGTCCTCGCCGCCGGACAGTCCCCCAAGTTTAGTCCCCTGCAACCGTTCGCAGCTACCGACCCTTATAACCGAAGCCAAAGCCCTCTTGAAGCTTCGGGCGGTCGAGCCGGTCCCCAGGGACCAGTGGGGCACGGGGTTTTACTCCCGCTACTTCTTGGTCCCAAAAAAGACCGGGGACCTGCGCCCCATACTGGACCTCAGGAAGCTCAACAAATTCCTGGCCCGGGAGAAGTTTCGAATGCTGTCTCTCCCGGTTCTGTATCCCCTCTTGGAGGAAGGGGACTGGATGTGCTCCCTCGACCTGAAGGAAGCATACACCCATGTTCCGGTGCACCCCGCCTGTCGAAGATTCTTACGATTCCAGGTGGGGGACCTCCACCTCCAGTACAGGGTACTGCCCTTCGGCCTGGCCGCGTCCCCACGAGTATTCACGAAGTGCATGGTGGTGGTTGCGGCAGCCCTCAGGTCGCGTGGACTTCACGTGTTCCCCTACCTGGACGATTGGCTCATCAAAGCCCCGACCAGGGAGGGGGTTATCTCAGCGACCCGACAGTCTATTGCCTTCCTGCAAACTCTCGGGTTCGAGATAAACTTTCCAAAGTCTCAGTTGAGGCCGTCGCAGTCTCTTCAATTCATAGGTGCGGTGCTGGACACGGTGCGCCTACGCTCCTACCTGCCGACCCAGCGGTTGGAAGCCCTGGTACGGATGAGCCACCAGGTCTCTCAACTGTCGAAGGTGTCGGCCAAGCGCATGATGATGCTGCTGGGCCATATGGCCTCGACGGTACATGTCACACCGTTTGCGAGGCTACATCTGAGGATCCCTCAGTGGACCCTCGCGTCCCAGTGGCGTCAGGAGTGCGACCCGGTGTCTCGCCTCATTTCGGTAACTCCGCCATTGCGGAAATCGCTGCGTTGGTGGACAGACTCTTCAAATCTGTCCATGGGGCTATTGTTTCGCACTCCGCCCTTTCGCAAGGTCCTGACCACGGACTCCTCGGAGTACGCGTGGGGAGCCCATCTCGACGGTCTTCGCACGCAGGGCCTGTGGTCGGCAGAAGACCGTCAGGGTCACATCAACATGCTAGAGCTGCGAGCCATCTTCCTAGCACTTCGAGCCTTCGTTCACATATTGCAGGACCAAGTGGTCCTCGTCCGCACGGACAATCAGGTGGCAATGTATTATGTGAACAAGCAGGGAGGAACGGGGTCATGGCCCCTCTGCTCCGAAGCTCTTCGCCTCTGGGAGTGGGCGGCCTCCCGGAACATCTTCCTCCGGGCGGTCTACATCCAAGGAGAACGGAATTGCCTGGCGGACAAACTGAGTCGACTTCTGCAACCGCACGAGTGGACTCTACACTCAGCTGTTCTACGCGAGGTTTTCGCTCGCTGGGGAACGCCACAGGTGGATCTGTTTGCCTCTCCGGAGACACACAAACTACCACTATATTGTTCTCGGATGTACTCGCAGGACCGTCTGGAAGCGGATGCCTTCCTACTCGACTGGGAAGGGAGGTTCCTGTATGCATTCCCTCCGTTCCCTCTGATCATGCGAACGTTGGTACACCTAAAATCGTCCACGGCCACGATGATTCTCATAGCACCTCGATGGCCGCGTCAGCACTGGTTCTCCCTGCTGCTCCAGCTCAGTGCCAGAGAGCCTCTTCCCCTGCCTGTCTCTCCTTCTCTGCTGTCTCAGAGTCAAGGATCCATGTTACATCCCAATCTGCAGTCATTGCACCTGACAGCCTGGTTTCTTGTTCCCTGACTCCTCCGGACCTGTCTCAATCGGTGAAGGAGGTGTTGGAAGCCTCCCGCAAGATCTCGACGAGGCTTTGCTATGCGCAGAAATGGACCAGGTTTTCCACCTGGTGTTCGTCTTTTCACCTGGATCCGGTATCAGTTCCGGTATCCTCGGTTTTAGAATATTTATTTCATTTGTCGCGCTCCGGCTTGAAAACCACTTCGGTGCGGGTTCATCTCAGTGCGATTTCCGCTTTCCACCAACCTCTGGAGGGACGCCCGCTGTCACTCCATCCCTTGGTGACACGCTTCATGAAAGGGTTACTCAGGGTTTGCCCCCCTCTTAAGCCTCCGTCTGTCGTGTGGAATTTGAATGTAGTTCTGGCTCAACTGATGAAACCCCCTTTTGAGCCACTCAACAAGTCCCTCTTGAAATTTCTGACTTGGAAGGCGGTGTTTCTGATTGCCCTCACCTCCGCCAGGCGGATTGGGGAGTTGCAAGCCTTGGTTGCGGACCCTCCTTTCACTGTCTTTCATCACGACAAGGTGGTCCTCCGCACCCATCCTAAGTTTTTACCTAAAGTTGTTTCTGACTTCCACCTCAATCAGTCCATTGTCCTTCCTGTGTTCTTCCCGAAGCCCCACTCCCATCCGGGCGAGACGGCGCTTCACACGCTTGACTGTAAGAGGGCGTTGGCATTTTATCTTCAACGCACCAGGCCTCATCGGAAGGTCCCTCAATTGTTTTTGTCCTTCGATCCCAATCGATTAGGGCACCCAGTTTCCAAGCGCACTCTGTCTAACTGGTTGGCCGCTTGCATTTCCTTTTGCTACGCTCAGGCCGGCCTTCCTCCCCCGGGTCGAGTCACGGGGCACAAGGTCCGAGCGATGGCAGCTTCGATAGCTTTCCTCCGATCCACTCCGATGGAGGACATATGCAAGGCTGCCACTTGGTCTTCGGTTCATACATTCACCTCTCATTACTGCCTGGACACTTTATCCAGGAATGACGGCCGGTTTGGCCAGTCAGTTTTGCAAAATCTGTTTTCCTAAATTGCCATCCTCCCACCTGCCCTTTTTTGGTTAGCTTGGAGGTCACCCACATGTGAGAATATCATGCCTGCTTGTCCTGGGATAAAGCACAGTTACTTACCGTAACAGGTGTTATCCAGGGACAGCAGGCATATATTCTCACAACCCGCCCGCCTCCCCGGGGATGGCTTCCTTGCTAGTTATGGAACTGAGGACCACGAGGTGGGATGCGCCCTCTAGTGGGCGAGAAGGCACGCACATGCGTGGTGCAGTGTGCAAACTTGAAACTTTAATCAAGTTTGCTTGAAAAGCTGTCCGCGCCGGGGCTCCGTAGATGACGTCACCCACATGTGAGAATATATGCCTGCTGTCCCTGGATAACACCTGTTACGGTAAGTAACTGTGCTTTAGTGCCTCTGCCCAGCCTTAGGATATGTTGAGGCGTTGATTGAGGATGAGGTCATACACCCCTACTTGACATTGAACATTGAGGTTGGCATGGACCCATTCCACGCATGTGTTGTCATTGACAGAGGAGTTATCTCCTGGGTTAGAGCATTGACTTCTGCCTTGATGCTCCTCGATGCATAGTTGATCAAACGCCCAGATTTCCATAGAGGAGAGTATTTTGAGGAATCTGAATCGGATATCTCAAACCACTCTGATGAGGATCTGCCAAATTTGTCAGCAGAAGAATCCTATGGCATACCTTCTGATCCTTCTCCACCTCAAAGGCATAGTCTCCATCAGAGAACATATCCTTTACTGGCTTTATAAGGCAAATGTGTCAAATCATTTCCCATTAAAATGGAAACAAAGAAAGAACCTCACTTTGAGCATTTTGAGCTTCTGAACTATGAATCGCCACCAACGGACTATGTCAAGGTACCTATATATAAAATGATGAAAGATACTCTATTTAAGAACTGATTAAGGATCAGCTTGAAGAGAGAAGATGGAACCTCTATATTTACAGGAGTGATCTATAGGCCTCTGACATAAATGGAGAACATAAACAAAGAGCTGGTTGCCGATGTCCATAAGTTGAGTCTGAAAGGGGAGCCGCTGTTACTAGGAGACTTCAATCTGCCTGATGTGGACTGGAATGTCCCGACTGCAGAATCAGAAAGAAGCAAAGAGATGGGGATGCCCTTCAAAGCTCTCTGCTCAAACAAATGGTTATGGAACCAATAAGAGAAGGGGCGACACTAGATTTGGTGCTCACAAATGAAGAAAGTGTGTCTGAGTGTTTGCCCACCTTGGTAATAGTGATCATCATATAGTATGGTTGATTTAAGAGCTAAAGCGGACTGTGAACACACTAAACTCAGTCTTGGATTTCAAGCATGATGATTTCAGTAAAAAGAGAGAGCATTCCTGAAGAAAGAACTGAAGGTATGGGAGCATATAAGGGAAATAGAAAGACCTGTGGTCCAAGCTGAAAGGAGCTATAAAAATGGCAACAACTATATGTAAAGAAAGTTAATAAAAACAAGAGGAAAAGGTTGCAGAAAAAATAAAGGCAAAAGATTCAGCATTCAAGAAATGCAAAAGAACACAAGAAAGAAACATATAAAAGAATACCAGATAAAACTCCAAAGAAGTGAAGAGAGAAATACAATTGTTAAAAGCGCAGGTGGAAGAAAAAAATGGCTAGAGAGGTAAAAAGAGGAGACAACTTTTCAGGTACTGTATATTGGGAAAAGGAGGAAGACTAGAAATGGAATTGTGAGACTAAAAGATGTTGAGAACTATGTGGAAAGTGAGGAGGAAAAAGCAAATGTGCTAAACAAATATTTTTGTTCTGTTTTCAGAAATGTCTGGAGAAGGACTTTGGTTGGCTAACCGAGGTATATATGGGAATGGAGTAGATATCACTCTGTTCATGGAGGAAAGTGTTTATGAACAACTGAGAAAACTAAAAATGGACAAAGCCATGGGACCTGATGAGATGCATCCTATTGAGGGAACTCGGGAAAGTTTTTGCAGGACCTCTTGCAGATTTGTTTAATAAATCCTTGGAGACGGGAGAGGTTTTGCGGGATTGGATATAAGCGAATGTGAGCCTTCTTCACAAAAGTGGGAACAGAGAAGTTGACAACTACAGATTGATAAGTCTCACTTTGGTGGTTGGAAAGATAATGAAAACTCTGTTGAAGGAAAAAATAGTGAACTACCTGGAATCCAATGGATTGCAAGATCCAAGACAACATGGTTACACCAAGGGGAAATTGTGCCAAACAAATCAAGGTCGATTTCTTTGACTGGGTGACCGGAGAATTGGATAGAGGATGTGCCTAGATGTAGTCTACCTGAATTTCAGTAAAGCCTTTGGCAAGGTTCCTCATAGGAGGCTCATCAATAAGCTTGGTGGGCTGAAGTTAGGACCTAAAGTGGTGACCTGGATTAGAAATTGGTTGATGGACAACGACAGAAAGTGGTGGTGAATGGAATTTGCTTGGAGGAAAGAAAGGCGAGTAATGGTATGCCTCAGGAATTGGTGTTGGGGCCCGTTCTGTTCACGATCATGTATCTTCCTTCTATCGTGAATTGCATGGCTATCCATGGAGGCCCGTATCATCTTCAAGTTTGGTTGTATTTATTACAGAATTATAACAGGTCAGGCCCCTTCATATTTGTTAAATGTATTCACGGTCTTTAATCCAAAACATTCTTGTAAAGCTCATGCTCTTTTCACCTACCCGTCAGTGAAGGTTTGTAGGTTTAAAAGGTATCTCGAACATACATTGTCATATCAAGCTGCTTTCTGGGATAAAGATTTTAAGTAATTATGCACAGTCGAGGAGAAGGACCTTGGCATGATAATGTCTGAGGATCTCAAGGTTTTAAAACAATGGCCATTGTCAGAAGGATGCTGGGCTGCATAGAGAGGAATCACCAGCAGAAAAAGAGAAGATGCCTCTGTACATTAGTGAGGCCCCACTTGGAATACTGTGTTCAGTTCTGGAGACCGTAGCTTGCTAAGGATTTAAGATGATGTGAAGCGGTCCAGAGGAAAATGATATCAGGATTGCGCCAAGAGATGTATGAGAAGAGAGTTCAATACCTGAATATGTAAGCCCTGGAGGAAAGAAGGGATAGAGGAGATATGATAGACATGATAGACTGGTCACCGTACATGAAGAAGGACACGGTACTACTCGAAAGGGTCCAGAGAAGAGCGACTAAGATGGTTAAGGGGCTGGAGGAATTGCTGTATAGTGAGAGATTAGAGAAACTGGGCCTCTTCTCCCTTGAAAAGAGGAGACTGAGAGGGGACATGATAGAAACATTCAAAATACTGAAGGGAATAGACTTAGCAGATAAAGACAGATTGTTCACCTTCTAAAGTTGAAAGGGGATAGATTCCGTACAAACGTGAGGAAGTTCTTCTTCACCCAGAGAGTGGTAGACAACTGGAATGCTCTTCCGGAGTCTGTTATAGGGGAAAACATCCTTCAGGGATTCAAGACAGTTGGACAAGTTCCTGCTAAACTGGAATGTATGCAGGTGAGGCTGGGCTCATTTAGAGCACTGGTCTTTGACCTGAGGGCCGCCGTATGAGTGGACTGCTGGGCACGCTGGTCTGACCCAGCAGCGGCAATTTTTATGTTCTTATGTTTAAATACTTGAAGTTTATTAATCTACAAACATATCTGTTTCAGAGAGGGAGAAGCAGTAAAACTAAAGGACATAATATGAGGTTGCGGGGCGGTAGGAGTAATGTCAGGAAATACTTCTAAATCTAGAGTGTGGTGGATGCCTGGAATGCCCTCCCTCTGGAGGTGGTGGAAGCAAAAACAGTAGCGGAGTTCAAAAATGCATGGGATAAACACAAAGGATCTCTAAACAGAAAGAGGATAGTTTCAACATAAAACTTGACAGATCTAAGACTATATTTTCATTTATGATGTGCAGGAGTGGTGCTTAAATAGAAGACCAGCAGCGGGGAAGGAAGATGATGCTGGACTGACTTCTGTTAGACTCTTATCACAACAGATCAGTAGGTGCTTCATGTTGTTGCTGAGGGCTGTGCCCTGTGTTTGATTAAAAAGCCTCCAAACCACCAACCAAAAGATGTCTTTTGAACTCCCTCTTTCACCATAAACATTTGACTCTTCTGCAGCTAATGCAATAGAGCCTGCTCCTCTGCAGGAGAGGGCTTGGGGAGGGGGGGGGGGTTGTTCTACTCCAAGTATTTCCTGATACCAAAAATGACCAGAGGCCTTTGACCCATTCTAGACCACTGATGCCTAAACAAATTTTTACTGAAGGAGAAGTTTCAAATAGTCTCTCTGGGAACCCTTCTACCCCTGCTACAAAAAAGAAATTGGCTTTGCTGTCTAGATCACAAAGAAGCCTACACTCATATATCCATCCTACCTGTTCACAGGAGGTATCTCCACTTCTGCATAGATCCCCAATACTTCAAGTACAAGGTCTTGCTCTTAGGACTAGCCTCCGCTCCTCATGTTTTCACAAAATGCCTAGTAGTAGTTGTCAATTAAAGGTCAAACAAAAACTTATGTTGTAGGATAACTAAAATCAGTAGCAACATACATTTCTTCTATGCTTTTGTCAAGACTTTTCAGAAGTGGCCGTTGGCTGAAAAATTCATACAAACAACTCTGGCCAACTAACACCTCCTCATATGTCCAAAAATCATTTGTACTGGTGTATATTTCATAATAGTTCGTTCTTTATGCACATCTCACAATATCTTTTGTCTTATAGAAAACCAATAACTTATTTTATTTCAGTGCAGGAGATCCAGTTGCCGACATAGCTAAGTTTTGCACACTGTGTCAGGGCAAACGGACTTCTGAAAAACAGCAACATAGTCATCATCACTTGCACTCAAATCAGTTAAACACATTTAGACTTTCAAAAAGGAAAGAAAAAAAAATTTAGTATAGCTTAAATTAATTTATATCACACAACATCCTCGCATATGTTACCTTCAGCTTTCAGTTGCTCTCCACGGCACATTCATTCAAAGATGGCAACCAGTATTTCAGTTCCATTAAAGGGATGCATCACATGATGTACACTAACCAGTTAAATCGGTACAAAACTTAGCTATGTCGGCAACTTGCTCTCCTGCACTGAAATAAGATAAGTTATTGGTTTTCTGTAAGACATAAGATATTGTGAGAAGTGCACAAAGAAACAACTATTATGAAATATATACCAGTACAAATGATTTTTGGATGTATGAGGTGTTAGTTGGCCAGAGTTGTCTGTATGAATTTTTCAGACAACGGTCACTTCTGAAGAGTCCTGACAAAAGCATAGAAGAAATGTAGGACATGTTTATATGTTGCTATTGATAGTAGTAGTTGTGACATCCCTTCGCTAACGGGGATTTCATATGTTTCCCTACTTATAGATAACTGGCTGATCAAGGCTTACATAGTAAATAACAGCAGTCTGCCCAATAGTCTCACACTCATCTCATAATTATTCATTTTATTTACTAAGTTCCTTAAACTTTCCTTAATTGCTTCTGATAATTTCAGCTATAGACAGCTGAAAGCAGTGCAACATGCAGAAAGTGAAAAACTATGAAAGTATCAACTGCAAGAGACAAGATTTTGGACCAACTATTTTGAGGCTCTTGGTATTACAAAGGATGATTCTTTATGGAAAAATTGTACCTTAAGTGTCCGGTGGTCGCGTCAGCTCTTACCTCCTCTAGCACTGGACACACGCACAAGCTGACTGCCTCCAATAATTACTTTACGTTCTGGAATGTTGCCTGCCTCCCTGCTGTAACCTCACGCAAGTGCTTTACTGCATCTGTACGTGATTGTGAGGTGGAGTGGAGAGGACAATCGCGTACAGACGCAGGAAAGCGCTTGCGTGAGGTTACAGCAGTGAGGCAGATAACATTGGAGAACACGACCGCCAGACATGATTGCTGGACACTTAGGCACAAGTTTTCCATAAAGAATCATTCTTTATAATACTGAAGGCCTCAAAATAGTACCTGGCGGGCTGCATGTGGCCCCTGGGCCGTGAGTTTGAGACCACTGCTCTATAAGATATCCTACCCCTCCCTACTCCCAAGATAAGAAAGACCTGTACTTGGATGATATGAATGTGATATAAAATATATATACTTGATCCTGATCCGTTTTCCCATATAAAGGACAAAGACCGTAGAAGTCCATCCAGCATCGGCCATAATAACCCAGTGCTGCCATCACCATCAAAACTAACTCCAGCCTCTCCCAATCTGTATAAGTCAGCTTCACTTCTCCACTCCTTTGGCTGTGTTTAAGCATCACACCTGTTCATCAGAAATGAAGTTATAGTTGTTGATCTGATGATCTTTTGAATTTTTTATTGATACTATCCTCTTTCTATTTAGGGATTGATCCTTTGTTTCTTTCTAAACAAAAACTGTGTGGAATAAGATTATATAGAAAAATATCTTCCACAGCATATATGAACACTAAAAAGAGATTAGGTTCTTATCTTGCTAATATCTTTTCTAGTAGATAGGTGTGTCATTCTGGACGGACGGGCAGTATCCCAGTGCCCACGAGCCTTTCTTCATTGCAAGCAGCCCAACATTCCATAATCTCAACAGCTTGCTCCTCAAGCTTTTAGAGTTTGCTGTTGCTACCAAAAGTCGCATCTACAGCTGTCTCAAACCTTGAAATTAATAGGAGCTTTTCTAACTGAGCCAGAGGATCAACGATCTCCACTTTCAAGCGTATTTCTGCATGCCATTTTTTGATCATATGGCATCAATGGTTCATGTGATCCCATTTTCACATTTTCATTTCAGAATTCCTGTGGCTTGGGACCTTATCATCACAATGGTCCCAAGCCACAGGATCCGCTTCTGCTCCAGTATGTCACCCAGATCTATGACACACTCTCTAATGGTGGATGGTAGCACAAAATCTTACCTGGATTCTCCCTTTCCAGCCTCCTCCCCACCAAAAACTTCTAGTCACAGATATTTGATGCTAGGCTGTAGATCGTCTCCACACTTAGGGAATGTGGTCTCACCATGATCAGACCTTCCATATCAATCTTGTAGAGCTGTGAGCAATGCAGGAAACTGCAACAATTTTTAACATTGCTAGCTCATCCCAACCCCTAACCTCCAATCGTTAGCACTAACAGCTTGGTTTCTTTCACCGAACAGGTAAATGCTTTCTTTCTCTCAGCTGCAGTATCCGTTGTCATTGAACCTTCCACTCAGTGCTGTTATTGCTTCAAGTAGACACAGTTCTCTTCCTGGTGTGCATTACATTCTCTGGAGCCTATCTCATGTCCATTCCATCCATCCTCAGCTACCTTCTCCACCTCTCTAATTCTGGACTAAAAGTCAATTTGGTCAGAGTTCATCTCGGTGCTTTTATTTCTGCCTGGAAAACAAACCTCTTTTAGTACATCTCTTGGTAGCTCGTTTCATGAAAGGCCTATTCCACACAAAATCATAACATAACATTCTGCTTATATACCACAGGACCGTGAAGCTCTTTGCGGTTTACAAAAGAGAAAGCTGTTACTTGGTGAACAAATATGTTTTCAAATGCCTCCTGAAATCTAAATAAGTGCTGGAAATCATGATTAAGAAATTTAAGTTTTTGCCCCAGAATGCTGCCTGATAGGATAAAAGATGTTGGTGGAATTTTTAAAATTTACATCCTTTTACAGATGGAAAAATGAAAGTGGCATGTGAACGTCTAGTATATTTACTAGTGGCAAGTGAGAATGAATTTGCGAGGTAACTAGGGGTAAGACCAAATAGGGTTTTATAGCAAAAACACCCGAACTTAAACTTAATTCAAGCCTCCATTGGCAACCAGTGCAATTCACGAAAGAAGGCAGTGACATGGTTGGACTTCTTTAACTTGAAAATTAACTTGAAAAGTCTTACCGCTTCATTTTAGACAATGTGCAATCTCTGCAAATTTTTCAATGTTCCTGCCAAGTAATCCAGTTGACTCAGGACCAGGGACTGAACCAAGAGTCTGAATGAGGTGACATCAAAGTATGCTCTGATTGAGCGGAGCTTCCATAAAGTGTGAAAACCCTTCCTTACCAGAGCATCCACCTGATTCTTCATGGTCAGATTCTGGTCCAAGATTACACCTAAGATCCTAATGGTTGAGTCAGTTGGATATGTTATATTGTTTATAGTCAGAGATGTTTCGGTGTAATTTTGACATAGAGAAGCGAAAAAGAATTTAGTTTTCTCTGAATTCAATTTGTCTAAATTTGGTCATCCATTGTTCCATTAGCCTAAATATGTCTGTGACTATGTAGGTGACTTGAGAAAGAGAATCTAAAATAGGAATCCTAATTGCTTGGGATCTTAACCTGGTTCTCTCTGCTCATTTGAAATCTTCCTTTGAGCCACTTATGTCTTGCTCATTCAAACTACTCACTTTGAAAGTTACTTTCCTCATAGCCCTCATGTCTGCATGCTGTCTGAGTGAACTTTTGAAGCCCTTGTTTTGGATCCTTCCTATACAAGATTCTATCATGACAGGTTAGTGCTTCGAATACATCCAAAATTCCTCCCTAAGGTAGTTTCAGAATTTTTCTTCAACCAATCTATCATTTTGCCTATTTCTTTTCAAAGCCACATTCCCATCCTAGAGAAACAGCCTTGGGCTGCAAGCGTGCTCTGGCATACTACCTGGACCAGACTAAACCACATAGAAGGTCCTCCCAGCTCTTTCTCACCTTTGATCTTAATAGGCTAAAAGTTGCTGTTTCCAAGAAAACAATCTCCACTTGGCTAGAGGACTGTATTTCCTTCACATATACTCAGGCCAAGCTGACACTGCAAGGCCGTGTAGCAGCCTACTTGTAGGGGCTATGGCTGCTTTGGTAGCTCATTTTTGCTCTGCATCTGTTGGTGAAATATGCAAAGCAGCAATTTGGTCCTCAATCCTTACGTTTACTTCTCACCATTATTTAGAACATAACTCCAGAAAAGAGGGTCAGTTGGTTTGGGCAAAGCAGTTCTGCAGAATCTGTTCTCTACTTTAAAGCCAACATTTCCTCCAACCCTATATCGTTTTGCCGAGCTGCTGTATATTCAATGTTAAATCTCTTCCAGATCCTGGCAGCTTGGGAGTCCCACATGTGAGAATATTATGCCTGCTTGTCCTTAGAGAAAGCAAAGTTATCCTTAGACAAACAGGCAACATATTCTCACATGTGGGTGATGTCATCCATGGAGTCCCGGTACGGACAGTGAAAAGTGTAGTATCACTTTAAGCTTTAGCAAACTTTTAGACTGCCTGCATTGCGCATGCGTGAGTGCCTTCCCATCCGACGCCAGCTCGCGAGGTCATCAGTTTTTTGTTTTCCAAGGAGTGAAGAAGACATATATTTTTTTCTTCACTGAGTTGCTTTCCTGTTTAAATTTTTTAACAAACCTTTTCAAGTATTTCAGTTTCTTCTTCTGTTCTTTACTTTTGAAAATCAGTGAAGAAAAATAGTTGACAGAAATTTTAGACTCTCTTTAAACACGCAAAGTTCCATCCTTACTTCATACTAGGATCATTGATGGATTTTCAGCCTTATTTCTACTTTACTCCAGCTTGCCCTCTTCGACTATATCTGTCTCTGGAGCAGTGGTTTAGGAGAAAAGAAGCAACATTGTTTAATGTCAGCTTTACTTCTTTTGTTTCTTATTTCAACATATAGTTCTGGAATCGGATTTCCAGCAAGTGGGACTTGCCAGTACCGGTAGACATCCATACCTTCATTGGTGGCATTATAGCATCGCGTCTATTTGATACTTGCCTTCTGTACCAATATTTCAACCATGTCGACACAGATGTATCGCAGTAACAGCAATTCTTCCATCTACTTGCATCAGTGGCATATTAGCATTGAGTCTATTTGATGCGTGTCTTCTGTACCGATGTTTCAACCATGTCGACGCACATGTATCACAGTGACATCGATATTTCCGTCTATTTGCATTGGTGTGGCATATTAGTATTGAATCTATTGGATGCATGCCTTTTTATACCGATGTTTCAACCATGTTGACAGAGATGCATCGCAGTGACATTGATACCTCCATCTGCTTACATCGGTGGCATATAAGCATCGAGTCTATTTGAAGCATGCCTTTCAATACCAATGTTTTAACCACATTGACACAGATGCATCACAGTGGACAGTGCCCTGTCAATTAAACATCGTGTCCATTTTATGCATGGCTTTCTGGACGATACAGGTGTCATTCTGAAGCACATCACCTTTGCATACATGCTTTGACACCTGTGACACCTTTGATACCACTTGATGCTATATGGTCATGGTGCTTCCACTTCATCAATGAACATCGATTCAGATTGTTGTTTTGAAATGCAATGCCTCCTCTTCATACATCGTTCCATCAGTACCGATCCATATTCAACAACGGTACTTTCTCCAGGTTCTTCTTACATAGTAGCATTGATGATCATCGAACCTTTATGCAGTATTTCCTTGCATATAGCAGTTTTTCTTCAGTACCTGTCCAGAATACATCATTGAGAAATAACTCTACTTCGACACCGGTGTCTCCTTCTGTGCTGATTGTGTCTCTTATTGGACGTTCATCCTCTTTGACATCCTCGACAACCTTCACAGGATATTGTTCCAGGGTCGATGACTTTATGCACATTGCCCTGCATCGTTTTCATCGACTATGACCTATTTACTTTTGACAGAACATTAATTGCTGTTTGAGGGAGTATTTCATCAGAGAGGTACCAAAGATATCAGTTCCATAACAGCCTCTGTTCTTCAAGTTATTGTCGATGTTCGTCTTCAGAGCATCGGAGCATCGTTAAAACATCATCGTTGTCTGCAAAAAAAATAAAAAATTTGACGTTTTTCATCTAAACATCGTCATGAAACAGTGAATAAGAAAAGAAATTGATGTTTTGTCTTAGACGGCATAGCTGCTTATCTTGGAACGTCAGCATGAGTCCAAAACAACCTGCATCAACATCAATGATTTTCATCAGGTTACTATGACAGGAATCCACCATGGGTGTAATAATAATAATAATAATAACTTTATTCTTCTATACCGCCACAATCTTGCGACTTCTAGGCGGTTTACAATCAAGAGTGCTGGACATTCAGCGAAATACAATAAGTAGATATTTAGAGGAAATACAGAGCCTGTAAGGTGATCTTTTTTCCTCTTGTTTGGATTCAATTACACACAGACTAGTGGGGGAATCTAACATGGGGGTAGAACCTGTTAAGTTAGATACCAGGATCAACCAGCATCGATCCACGTTGCAACTACCTTTCCATACTGCTTCAGGAAATCCTCCATGTGTGTAGAGCCTGTAAGATGGTCTTTTTCCTGTTCTCTGGATACAAACATTAATAGTACCTGTCCAGAATACATCATTGAGAAATAACTCTACTTCGACACTGGTGTCTCCTTCTGTGCTGATTGTGTCTCTTATTGGACGTTCATCCTCTTTGAAATCCTCGACAACCTTCACAGGATATTGGTTCCAGGGTCGATGACTTTATGCACATTGCCCTGCATCGTTTTCATCGACTATGACCTATTTACTTTTGACAGAGCATTAATTGCTGTAGCCCTTTTCTGCCGTCATCTTTCTATGTTCTATGTTTCTAACATGTGAAAATAAGTGGCAGTATCTAACATGGGTGTAGAGCCTGTTAAGTTAGTTTCCTTACCATGTAAAAAAAAAACAAAAAACAGTGTTTACTTTTGTGCTTATGCACTATCAAGGGATTTTCTCTTTCTCTATTTTATCCATTGAAGCAGAATGGTTCTCTGCTTTATCTTATAAGCTGGATCAACTAGGTTTTTTTGCTGAAACACGCCTTTCATTGTACCATCAATGTTCATACAGTATTTTCCAGAAGGCTTATATAATTACTTTGAAGTATCTTTCCCTACTTGGGTTTTTCCTATTGTTTAATGGACATTACCCACAACACCCTTTCCTCCTTCTCCTTTTTTATTCTAAAGGAACTCGGAGATTTGGGAGCGGCTGTGGGGTGGAAGCTCGCACAACCTCCGGACGCCCATCCCTGGCAGTGGAAGAGATACCCACTCTCTTCCACCATGCTCGTATATTCCCTGACTCTACCTCCTCCCCCTGCCCCCCACAGCAGAAGAGATGCCCAATATCTCCCGCCACACTCCTACAATCCCCTGACTCTACCCCCCCTTCTGCTGTCACCCAATACCCCCGACAACCACCCCATGTCCCTGACGACTCACCCCTCCCTACTTTATTCAGGAAGTCCAATCGGAGGCTATGCCTGCCCTCTGCCTAGCAGGCCCACCTCCTACAAAATGGCAGGCCTCCCCTTCCTGGTGCATTGTGGGAGGCGCCAGGGAGGGGCCTAAGGTTCTGATTGGCTCAGGTTGCTTAAGGCCCCTCCTATGGGGTAGAGTTGGGGGATTGTGCAAGCGTGGTGGGAGAGAGCGGGCATCTTTCCTGCTGATTTTTGATTTGGGGGTTTGTATTTTTTTTGTTTTAATTTGCATTGGGGTGGGGATGTTTGAGCTATCAAATCTTACTTTCCTGTCAGTGGCTCACTATCAGCACTCAGGCACTGATCAGAAAGTAAGGCTATGACAGCTCAGACCCGTTGACAAATTTTGGCTGCAAATGTGGCACAATAAGGTTAGGGAATCACTTGGCGATGATAGAGAATTACTCGGAGAGCTCATTGTACTGCATTTGCAAAGCAAAGACCATGGTAAGCCGTTTTGATGATCCGCCGCTAAAATACATGCATGCTAAACTAGCTGGAACCAGTTTGTAGTGAATTCCTCTTGGAAATATGAAGGGGTGCACATACCTCCTGAATATGTTGCTGTTATCTTTCTTTAGTTTTTCACTTTATTTTTTATCATATGCAAAGTATTAGTTGAGAGCAAATTGTTTTTTGCTTTACTACCCCAGGAAGAAAGCAGTAAATAGTTGTAAACAGCTCTTACCTGTTAGTTTATTAATTAGCTATTAAGGGTCGGTTTCCTACAAATGTTATGGAACCCAAATAAAATTCACCAGGTGATCCTGGAGAATGAGAAAAAAGTGGGTATTAAACCAAAATATACACACATTTGAATTGCACACAATAACAAAATTAAGGGCCCTTCTTACAAGCCTTGGTAGTGAGTTCTGGTGCAGCAAATGCGACAAAGCCCTTAAGAATTGAATGGACTGCATCACATTTGCCATGCGGGACTTGATACCATGGCTTTGTAAAAGGGGCCCTAAGTGCAGTCTTGGTGCTTGTAGTCTGACTACTTGTTTAACTGTGTATACAATGCTAGCAGAGGAATGCATTAAACTAAGGTTTGCAATGGATTTCATTAAACTAAGGATGAGGATGGCATTTGCCTAGTGACTAAAAGGCTTCTGCAGTTTTTCTACTTATTTTAATCTTAGCAATTTTTTTTTAGTCCAACTCGAAGCTAAAGCTTGTTCGGAGTTTGGCCGTTTGTGAAGAGTCCTCAAATCCTTTTATAGATGGCCACTTAGAAACACAGGTAGGTGTGTGCTGTCAGTAATCAGAGCTGCTATGTTTTTGCTTGAATAGTTGACTCTGATTAGTTTTGAGTGACACTTACCAATCCTGGCTCTGTCGCAGGCTCTCTATATTATTCTCAGTGATCAGTTCAGTTTTCTTCAGCTTCTTTCTCTTCTAACTTTTCATACACTTTCCATAGTTTATTTGGCTCCCCACACCGGAAATTGCCCCATATGCATTACAAATACTGCCTGATTACAAATACAAGCAGTCCCCGGGTTAAGAACGGGTTCCGTTTTTTAACCTGTTCTTAAGTTGAATTTGTATGCACAATTACTTGGATCCTATATAGTACACAGTCTAAAAAACATTAAATATTAAAGAAACAGTCCTCAAAATAAAGTACAGTGGTACCTCGGTTTGCGAGTGCACCGGTTTGCGAATGTTTTGCAAGACGAGCAAAACATTCGCAAAATTGGCGCCTCGGAAACCGAGCGCGCCTCAATTTACGAGCGCCTCCCCACAATCTGGCACCCTTCCCCCCGCGATCCGGCACCCTCCGCTCGCGTCGCACCCCCTCCCCGCCACGATCCGGCATCCCCCAGGCATCTACCCACCCACTCGATCACATTTCTTACCCCTGTTTGGCACCGGCACCAACGCACAGGACATGCCGGTGCCGGTGCCCGAAGATCTGCCTCCATCGCGCTGGGTCTTGAGCATCTCCGAGAATCTCGGAGAGAACAGGAACCCGAAGGCCTTGAGCATGAGCAGATGCTCAAGGCCCAGCGCGAAGGAGGCAGATCTTCGGGCACCAGCATGTCCTGTGCGTTGGTGCTGGTGCCGGTGCCAAACGGGGGTAAGAAATGTGATCGGGTGGGTGGGTGGATGCCTGGGGGATGCCGGATCGCGGCGGGGAGGGGGTGCAACGTGAGCGGGGGGGTCGCCGAATCGCGGGGGGATGGCAGATCACGCTGGGGGGCCTTCATGAATGGGGGGGAGCAATGATCAATGCCGGTTCTTGGGGGGTGGGGAGCAGCGTCACTGGCCTCGGAGGGGGGGGGGAACGTATCAAAGTGAGTTTCCATTATTTCCTATGGGGAAAGTCGCTTTGATATACGAGTATTTTGGTTTACGAGCATGCTTCTGGAACGAATTATGCTCATAAACCAAGGTACCATTGTACTGTAGTTTAAATAGAAAAGATAAGAGGTTTATGTCAGCCTAGCTATCGCTACCATTCAGCATTTTCAGTTGGCATTACTTACGTCAGCGAAGGCCTATGGGAAATTATATCAATCTGACTCTGGCATGGGAATGCAGATAGACCCTGAGGGCAGGGAAACTGTTTTAAGTATCCTTGATATGTTTTAAGTAGCCCTGATTGAATCATGACTAGCTAAAAGGTGTTAATGTCTGATTAAGAGGGTGCTTAGGACAATGGGTCCAGGTGCACAGATAACTTAATCAGAAACTATTGTCAGAGACAGACTGGAAATACATATATGCCCATAGCCTATTCTTCGGCTGTTTACTAAGGAGGGGAAGATTTAACTTCTATTGAAGCTCAATAGTTTTCTATTCAGAATAAGATTCCAAGGTATAAAAGCCTCCTCTCTGCAACACACATCTATCTTTTTCTATCTAGCTATCTCTTGGCTTGGCACTCTGGTTCTCTCTTGAGCTCTCTCTATTTCTCTGTCTATCCTTCCCTTTATCTATGGAACACGAAGCTTAGACCATCCCCCTTTTCTCTCTGCCTTTCCCTGGAACTTCACGCTTCCTTCTGAACTATGTATGGCAGGGAAACTGCTTTGCTCTCTATTTAATTGTAATGCTTAATTGTAATGATTATAAATATTGCTTTTCTGTAAGCCTATTTCTATAATATATTCTTTATGCAATCACCTCTGGCTGTGCCTATTATTTGATTCTATTTCCTGGTGAAACTTCAGTGAGGGAACTGAATCTGGGACCAGCGTTTGTCAGTACGCCTTTCACTTAACCCCTACCACCATACATTGGGGGGGCCACTAACAAAACTGACAGTTTACACTTTAATTCTTCCATAACAATGTTCCCTCTCCACTATCACATCCAACATTTCTCCCTCTCATCGCTCTTTTCCCCATGCATCTGTACCTCATGCCTCTCCCAGCACCATGTCCAATATTTCTCTCTCCCTCCCTGTGCCCAATTCTCCTCTTTCTACATTTTCCCTTGTGCAACATCTGTTTCCCTCTCACTGACTCCCATACCTTACAATTCTTCTTTTCTATTCCCTCTTCCACCTCAGCATCCCTTTCCCTCACTCCCTCCATTCTTCTATCCAGTGTCCCAAGTTCATGTCTCTTCCTTCCATCCTTTGAAGTTTCCTCCATTCTTTATGTGTCCCAATGTACCCCTCCTCCTCCCTTCCGTGTCCCAAAGTGACTCTCGTCCTTCTCATTTGCCTCCCTCCCATGAGTGTTACCTCCTCTGGTCGACTCCCTCCTCCCCACCATACTTCTCAAAGCTGTGCTTCCTTCATGCGGCTCGCAGCTGACTTGGAAGCCTTCCCTTCTGTGTCCTAGCGTGCCTCTCTTCCTCCCATGTCCCAATGTGCACCTCATCCTGTTCATTTGCCTCCCTCCTAGCAGAGAGGGAAGGCTTTTGGGTCACCTATGGGCCGCGGCTTTGAGAAGATTAGTACAGCAGGGAGAAGGGAGCTGACCAAAGGAGGTAACACCCGCGGGAGGGAAGCAAGTAAGAAGGAGGACGAGGGGTGTGTTGGAACACGAAAGGGAGGAAGAGAAATTTGTCTAAAAATCTTCCTAACCTCATGAGAAGTCTGTATATTATTCTTATGCTATTTCTTTTGTCTATCTTTGAGTTGAGGAGTCTTTGCAGTGGGAACTTGGCAATGCCCTTTAAATGAAGGTGAGCTTCAAGTACATCATGGTCCAGACAATTATTATATATATATAATTAAATAGCTCTATTTATAGATGCACTCAATTGTGCACTTGGGCAGTCCCCAGCATTTCACTTTATAGAGAAATGAACCGTTTTTATGGATTTGCACTGACATCTGCCAGTTTTTTCCTTCCTTGATGGAGTGTTATTTTTGTTACAAATTAGTATATATTAGAGCTGTGCTCAGCAGCGATATTTGAGATGCATTTACTCCAGAATGGTTTTCACAGGAATATGATGCCAGCCTCAGGCATAGGAAATGGCTGTGTAAGATCCATCTGGTATTCTGCCTGTCTACTGTGTTGTATGAGCAATAGCTTTTTTCCTCTTTCAGGATGTCATTCAGTTGCATATCAGCTGCCCATCTGATAAAGAAGAAGAAAAATCCTCCAAGGATGGCTCTGAGAAAGAAGAGCGAGATAAAACAAAAGAAAAGTGCCCAAAGAAAATGCTCTCAAGGGGTAAGACCTAGAGCTCATAATTTTTATTTTCCTTCGTAAACCTTAAGCTGATTTTCCGCTACTCTGTTATATAGTCCAAACACACTGAGGACAGCTTAAACTCTGAAACTGCCACAAAACCAAACATTTGTTTCTGGTTTTAAGTTTCTCCCTATCTCTCTAAACTAGGCAAGTCCAAGTTTAGTCCTCAAGGTCACAAACAGTCCAAGTTTTCAGGATAACCCTGTTGAATTCAATAGGAATATCCTGAGGACTTGCAGACTGAACTTGGACAAGTCTTCTCTAGATTGCATGCATAGGTAGTATGGTGCACCCTTGCCCACTCCAAGGTCTAGAAAGGTGCTTCTCTGAATACACCCTCAGAGATAAAACAGCAGCAGCAGCAGCAGCCATTTTCCTTCCCTCCCCATCTCTGTTCATCTCAGCTGCAGTGCATACAGGCCCAACTAACTTTTACCAGATGGTGATATGGATCCATATCCCCTGTGCACAATAATGTAGCAAGAGTAGTGGGCTGGATCCATACTCTTTTTATAACCTATCTTTTTTCTAAAGAATTATGTTTATTGTGAATTGCCATACAGACTGTACAACCAGCAAACAATACAATTGTGATCAATACTATGCAATGATGGTAAGAAAATAGCATCTACAAACTAGTCAACAGCCCCTTTGCAACTTGCATTTTCTATGTTATTCCCCACAAGCACTCAACCCTTTCAACCACCCCTCGTGCAATCTGACACGCTTGCTCACCACCCAGCACAAATCAAACACTCCACACTCACTCAACCTCACTCAATCATCCACCTGTCCATCCGGACCTCTAGGATCTCCGTGGAAATCAGGAAAACCATGTAAGCTCATTGCTACACAGAGTACAACTACAGAGGATGATCTCCAGGGCAGAGGATCAATAATTCTTTCCAGAGGGCTACATAGCACAATTGTTCTATCCTTACCTTTGAGGAAGACCTTTGTATCTCGTATCAAGCTACCTCTTCTATCTGATTAAGCCAGTGGGAATAAGAGGCCGCACAATCCGACACCCAATGTTGCAACAAAACCTTTTTAACTACCAAAACAGCCAGGTAAATAAATTTCCACTGAGGGAAGGAGAACCCATCCTGCAGCAGCTCTCTCTGGTCCCCAAACAGTAACATACCATTATCTCATGGGATAGGGCGCTTCAATATCTGCTCTAATAAGGGGAGGACTTGCAACCATAATTCTGTAGTAGGGCACTCCAAAAAGAGATGGAGAAGTGTACCCGGGGATCTTTTACATTTGGGACAAAGATCCCCTTCCCATAATACCATTCATGCCCCCTGGACCCAGGATATATATGCCCTGTGTATTATCTTATATTGCATTTCCTTAAGATCAGCCGTGCCCCCTATAGAATGGACATTATCAAAAAGATCCAGAAATTGTTTCCTGGCATACGGGCTATCCATAGCCCCTCGCCATATGGCAGCTACTTTGTCCATAGGATGTAATTTATAAGCAGCTTTCAGGACTTGATATCAGGTAGAGTTTGTTCATATTGGGACCTGTAAAATTTGAGTGTCCAGTGGACCACAGATCCAAGCAGCTCCCCTATTTCTGTTATAAAGAGTTATAATAATGTTGAACCTGGAGGTAGGCCCAAAAATAAGTCGAAGGTAATGCCCACCTGGACTGTTCTTGAGTGAATGTAAGAAACACTCCTCCCCCCCCCCCAAATCCCAAAGATCTTTCAAGGTGCTACAACCCCCTCTGATCCCACATATGAAACCATGACCAACCAATACCCAGAGGGAATTCTATGTTACCAATCGTCTGCAACGGTGGGGAAGCCTCTGGCACCTGCTGCCACCCCCTCCACCATCTCCATGCCAAACAAATAGGCTGTAAGAGCTGTACTTTGAATGACACCCCCCCTTGGGATAGCGGAGGACTTCAAGTGTATAAGGTTCAGCATAGAGTGAGTCGAGCACCAAGATGCTAGCCAGCCTCGTAGCAGTATTTAAAATGGCCCATCCACCCCTCGTGTATAAAACGGAATAGGGGAGCCATATTATAGAGCTGAATATCTGGGAGAATCAAGCCCCCCATCCGCCTATCCAACACCAACTTGCTGTGACAGATGCGGGCTCTCTTATTGTGCCATATAAAAGAGGATATAATGAATTTAAATGCCAGTTCATCCCTGTTGACTATCCATATAGGGAGGGTCTGCAAGGGATACAACAACTTTGGCAGGAGCACCATCTTGGTCAGGGCTACTCGGCCCCACACGCCCAGCGGCAACTCTCTCCATTTCACACACAATGCACTTATAGTCTCAGTATAGTGCTGATCATAGTATTGATACATAAGCTTGGAATTAGGGCTCTGATATACTCCAAGATACCTCATCGGCTTCTTAACCGGGGGAATATTAGGGTTAGTGTGCCAAGCCTCCCGCTTAGAGGTACTTAAAAGCAAAAGCTCAGACTTATCGCATTTTACTCTCAAACCTGAGATTTTATCAAAAGAGCATACAATTTCCAATGCCCTATCCAGATCAACATGGGACTGTTGATCTGGATACATCAAAATGTCATCCTCAAATAGATTGATTCAGCTCTCCCTTTCCCCTATCCGAATGCCCCTAATATAGGGGTCTGCTCTAAGTTTAATTTCCAGAGTTTCTATAGCCAGCACAAAGAGAACAGGAGACAATGGACATCCCTGCCTTTTTTCTCTACCCCAAAAGAAGGAATATGTATATTGACCATTCACTAAAAGTCTAGCCTGTGGTTGGATGTATAAACTATAAATCCATTCATGAATTTGCCCCTCCATCCCGTATTTGTTCAATACCCAAAATAAGTATTGCCACGAGATACATTGAAATGCCTTTTCCATGTCCAATATGGCTATGGCTGCCATGCCATTCACCCCCCACCTAGAGTGCACTGCCATCATGGCCCTTATAAGGTTCATAGACGCATACCTGCTTGGAATAAACCCCACCTGGTCTTCATGTATCAACAAGGGCAAAAAGGAATTCAGTCTTTTAGCTAGTATCCTGGCTATAAGTTCAGCATCTTGATTAAGAAGGGAGATAGGGCGGTAGGAGCCCACCTGCATAGGATCTTTCCCAGGCTTAGGCAATAGGACCACATGGACCATATTAGGATTCACAAAACAAGAGAATTTAAGTAGATTCAAAAACACATACAGAAAAATGACAAAAAAGATAAATATAAATGTGTGCTCAGTGGAATCAACATCAGAAATGCCATAGACAGGCTAAAAAGATGTTAAACATGTGCACCATAGCACACGCACTCCCTACCTCCAATTGAAAAAGATAAGAAAAATACTTCTCAGCTGTTTTCTCTGATGTCCTGATCAGGAAGGCAATAGTTAATGTGCCATGGCATTCTGTCTTGTCTGGCAAACAAAATCTTGTGTTCCCCAGTCCCCAAATCTTCAGTGAAAGACTAGACTCGGTGGGTGTGGTTCCTGCTGTGCTTGGTAGTTGGTGGCGTTTTTTTCCCTTCCTGCATTGGATTCTTCCTTTTGAAAAAGAACAGTTGAAACACGATCTGTGTCGAGGAAGTTGAGGGGAACTTTCAGAAGCATTTGGATTTTACTGTTTTGGATGTGGAGTGTGTATTGACTATTTTTTGGATGCAGTTTTGTTTTTGATTTTGGCTTGATTTTCACTAAAGATATGGGGACTGGGGAACACAAGATTTTGTTTGCCAGACAAGACAGAACGCCATGGCACATTAACTATTGCCTTCCTGATCAGGACATCAGAGAAAACAGATGAGAAGTATTTTTCTTATCTTTTTACTCTGTTTATTCAATTGGAGGTAGGGAGGGCATGTGCTATGATGCACATATTTAACATCTTTTTAGCCTGTCTATGGCATTTCTGATGTTGATTCCACTGAGCACACATTTATATTTATCTTTTTTGTCATTTTTCTGTATGTGTTTATGAATCTGCTTGAATTCTCTTGTTTTGTGACTATATTGTTTTGAGAATTGAGTTATACATTTAGTTAAAATTTTTTTCTCTCAATTGTATTTATTTTTGGATTAACCATATTAGGATTCCCCAGCCAAGGAGCCCAATGCATTATAGGCCGCTCTCATTGCAGGTGAAATCAAGTCCGACAATATTTTATAATACTCTGGCCTAAAACCATCCGGGCCTGGTGTTTTCGCAAGTTTCAGCACCTTTATACCTTCCTGTACCTCCCTAGTAGAAATAGGGGCATTTAACATAGAAACATAGAGTATGATGGCAGAAAAGGGCCAACGGCCCAACAAGTCTGCCCACTCAAGAACCTTCCCTCCCACAAGAATCCATCTATTAAGCATTCTTCTTGAGTGACCCCACCTGTCTGTCCCATCGTCCCTTGAAGTCGAGCGTGTTACTGGCCTTGACTACCTGACGTGGAAGACCATTCCATTGATCAATTACCCTTTCAGTGAAGAAGTATTTCCTGGTGTCCCCATGAAATCTTCCTCCTCTGAGCTTTAGTGGATGCCCTCTTGTCGCCGTGGGACTGGTAAGAAAAAAGATTTCTTCCTCCACCTCAATGCAACCCGTGATGTATTTGAATGTTTCTATCATGTTCCCCCTTTCTCTGCGCTCTTCGAGAGAATATAAGCGTAGTCTGCTCAAACGTTCTTCATATGGGAGATCTTTAAGTCCTGAGACCATCCTGGTGGCCATTCGCTGAATCAACTCCATTCTCTTCACATCCTTTTGATAATGTGGCCTCCAAAACTGAATACAGTACTCCAGGTGAGGTTTCACCATGGATCTGAACAACAACAGTATAACTTCAGGTTTTCAGCTAATAAAACTCCTTCTGATGCAACCTAGCATTTGTCTAGCCTTTGCTGAAGCTTTCTCCACCTGATTGGCAGCTTTCATGTCTTCCCGGATGATTACTCATAAGTCCCATTCTGCTACAGTTCTTGTTAGGTTTTCACCATTCAGGGTGTATGTTCTGCATGGATTTCCGCTACCAAGGTGCATAACCTTACATTTTTTGGCAATAAAATTCAGTTGCCAAGTACTGGACCATTGCTCCAGTAAAAGCAGGTCCTGGGTCATAGTGTCGGGCATGGTTATGCTGCCTGGTTCTGCTGCGTTGCCCACAATGTTACATAGTTTAGCGTCATCGGCAAATAATGTAATTTTGCCATGAAGTCCCTGAGACAGATCCCTTATAAAGATATTAAATAGTATCGGGCCCAAGACCGAGCCCTGTGGTACTCCACTGGTCGCTTCCAATGTTTTTAAGGGAATACCGTTTACCATTACCCTTTGAAGTCTGCCGCTAAGCCAGTCTTCTACCCATGTGGTCAGTGTTACTCCTAGGCCCATTGCATTCATTTTGTTCAATAACCTACGGTGTGGGACACTATCAAAGGCCTTACTGAAGTCCAAATACACGATGTCCAGGAACTCTCCCCCATCCAGTTTCTTTGTTACCCAGTCAAAGAAGCTTATCAGATTGGATTAACAAGATCTTCCCTTTGTAAATCCATGCTGGTGTGGGTCCCTTAATTTTTCGTCATCCAGAATTGCGTCCAATCTGTTTTTTTATCAATGTTTCCATGAGTTTACACACTATTGATGTGAGGCTCACTGGTCTGTAATTTTCAGCCTCTGACTTGCATCGCTTCTTCTTGTGGAGCGGAATAACGTTGGCAGTTTTCCAGTCCAGAGGGACTTTTCCCTTGCATAGGGAAAGATTGAAAAGCTCAGCTAACGGTTCTGCCAGGACGTCTCTTAATTCCCGAAGTACTCTGGGATGTAGATTATCCAGGCCCATAGCTTTGTTTACTTTTAGCTTTGATAGTTTGTGGTAGACATTGCTTGCGGTAAATTCAAGGTCCCGGAATGGGTCCTCTGAGTACCCCTATGCCTGTAGCTGAGGTCCGGACCCTTGCGCTTCGCAGGTGAAAACAGAGCAGAAGTAGTTATTGAGTAGTTCTGCTTTGTCTGCGTCTGAGTTTACGAAGTTTCCGTCGGGTTTCTTTAGGCGCACGATACCGCTTGTGTTTTTTTTCCTGTCGCTAACTTACTTAAAAAAGGATTTATCCCCTTTTTAAATCTGTTTTGCTATACTTTCTTCCATCCGTAGTTTGGCCGCCCTGACTACTGTTGTTTTAACATTTCCCAAAAGAACATGCAGCGTTTACATTTGATGCAAAATGCAACGGTCAAACTGATCTTTGGGCTGAGGAAGTTTGACCACGTGACACCCTACTACCGGCAGCTGCATTGGCTGCCAATGGAGGCGCGCGTAAAGTTTAAATTTTCCTGCTTCTGCTTCAAAGCACTACACGGACTTGCCCCTAAATATATAACTGACCTTTTCGTCTTCTCAGCCAACAGACACAAGAGAAGCTCACATTCCAACTTCGTTTCCCCCCCAGTGAGAGGTTGTAAACTGAAAAAACACCATGAACATCTTCTCTCGCACCAAGCAGCATCATGGGGTAAAGACCTAGAACAATTGCTTTCGCCCACTACTTATGAGGAATTTAGGAAACGTCTGAAAACACACCTGTTCCTAAAGTATCAAGACAACTGATCCTCTCTTCTCTCTCCCCTCTATAGCGATTAACTTGTTCTATTGATCACTCTCTCCTCAAAAATGGATTTCCTGTCCTATTAACCCTCTTTCTTCCTCCCCTCTTAAAGTCAATCAATTTTTACCTTTGCTTAATCTTTGTAAACCGCATAGAACTTCACGGTATTGCGGTATATAAGCTGTTGTTATTATTATTATTATTTCTAGATATCGTCAGATAGTTTTCTTTATCTTCCGGTCGTAGTGATTGTTTGTATGTTACAAATGCTTTTTTCTTTTGCTTTACTAGTTCTGAGATCTCTGCAGAGAACCACTGTGGTCTATTTTTTCTGCGCCGTTTGCTCACGGTCTTTATATGTTGGTTGCTTCTTGCAGGGTTGATTTCAGAGCCGACCATAGTACCTCCACACTGTCCGTCGCACTTTGGTTTTGAAGCTCTTTGTAGACATAGTCTCCCATGCACTGAAAGCTCCTTTAAAGTTTAGGACCTTAGTCGATGTATTTGACCTAGTGATTCCTTTCTTCAGGTGGAACCACACCATGTTGTGGTCGCTGGAGGCCAAAGCTTCTACTGATACCTTTGTGACACTGTCCCCGTTAGTGAGCAGCAGGTTCCAGGATCGCCTGATCCCTGGTGGGTTCTAATACCATCTGTTTGAGGCGTGCTTCTCGTATGGAGGTTAGTAGCCTCTTGCTGCCACTGGTTGTAGCGGAAAGTTTGTTCGTCTACATCAGGCATATTGAAGTCTCCCAACAGCACTGTGTCTAGTTCCTTGTCTGCATCGTCCTTTTGTCTTGGTGGTCTGTACACACGCCAAGATACAGGCTTTTGTTATTGTCCCTGGCAAGGTTCACCCAGAGAGATTCTCCCGTATACTTGTTGTCTGTGATTTTAGTAACTTTGATATCCTCTCTGATGTATAGAGCTACTCCTCCTCCTGATTTACCTTCTCTGTCGTGACGGAGTAAGTTATATCCTGGTATGACCATGTCCCAGCCGTGGGACTCCGAGAACCATGTTTCTGATTTCGCCACCACATCAAGGTCGGTGTTTCTCATTTCTGTTTCCAGTTCCAGAATTTTATTGCCCAAGCTTCGGGCATTAGCATACATGGCTGTCCATTCTTTCTGTTTGTATGAAGTGTTCTCTATCCAAGGTATTTTGTCCCCCTCTATCCTGCCTCTGTCCCCTTTGGTATACACTTGATTACTTATCTTAGACTCTCGGATAGAGTTTCCATCTTTCCCTCTGTCTCCCACTTTATCGACGCGATTACTTACCTCAGATTCCAGTATGGAATCTCTGTCTCTCGCACTTCCTCCCTCCATATTGACGCGAGATGTTTTGTCCCCCTTGATCATGTCTTTGTACCCTTTGGTATAGCCTCTGTCCCCTCTAGTATACATGCTATTACTTACCTCAGGTTCCAAGATGGAGTTACTTACCCAACTAGTGTGAGAGTGGGTCCCCTCCCCCTGCTCATCTAGTTTAAAGCTTTCCGGAGCAGGTGAGCCAGGCGTAGTCCAAACTCGCCTACTCCGGAAGGCTTTAAACAGAGCGAGTTGGTCAACCGTCAGTTTAGATAAATCAAGATCCTGAAAGAAGGTATCCCTATGATGCTCTGAAAAGATCGTTGCGAGTAAAGAGCCTCATAGAATCTAACAAAACTGTTGCTGAATCTGCTGTTCTTGGGTATAACGGATTCCTTGGGTATCTTTAATGGACAATATGACCTGTTGTTTCCTATGTGGTCGCCCTAAGTTAGCCAGAAGTCTTCCCATCTTCCCGCCCCACTTATATAGCTTCTACCTTTGATAATATAGATCCTTAGAGGCTCTCTGAGTCAGAATAGCATCTATGTGTGCCTAATATTTTTCAGATGAGATTTATCCTCAACACCCATGGTATCCAAATGTCTCCACCTCATCATTTGTAATTCCCCAGATAATGTCAAAAGATCCGCTTCTTGCCTTTTCCTCTTTCTGGACAAATAAGCTATGATAAATTCTTGGACTGCCACTTTGGAAGCCTTCCAAAAGAATACCATGTCTGTATCCGGATTCTAGTTATAGTGACAGTAATCCATCCATTCAAGTTTATTAATAATTTGATTGATCAACTATCATGGTTTCTAGGCAATGTACTAAACAAAACATGAACATATGAAACAAGTTACATGACCAAGACAGACTCACACTTACACAGAAGGGAACGGGGTAGAACTACAATAAATTGGTTAAAACAAAAAGGAGTGGAAGGGGAGGGTTGTTCTTACTCATGGCCCTAAGAAATTGATGAAACTTTATATCCCTATATAAATATAAATAGCTCAAAAATCTCCAGCAGTCTGATGTAATTTGCAACTTCATAACTATCGGGAAATGGTCGGACAAGGGAGCCTCCTGAATTGTGACACCAGCCACCCTAGAGAGCAGAGAGGGTGGGACCAACAAGTAATCCAAGCAGGCATAAACATCATGAGGGTGAGAATAGAAAGTGTAGGTTTGTTGAGTGGGATGTAAGATCCGCCATATATCCAGCAGATGCAGCTGGCCTGTTAAGAATTTAACTCCTTTGGCTCCATGATCTGCAGGGTATCTCCTTGCCGGATTATAATCCAAGGCAGGGTCACCAGTGACGTTAAAATCCCCCTCTACTCTCTGTTGATAATCTGGTACATGGCTATTTTGGCTAACAGTTCAGAAAAGAAACGGTGGCTGTATACATTAGGTGCATATAGATTGCAAAACAACCATTTTTGTTCCCACAATTCCCCCAATACAATCACATATCTTCCATCCTTATCCTGCAAAACCGTGGCAACTGTTTATGAAACAGTATAGCTACTCCTCTTTTCCTGCTATTATAGGTGGAGAAGCACCTATAAAACTCCCTTCGGAGTTTATTATGTTCAAGAGAGGAGACTCTCAGCAAAGACTAGAAAATTTAATTCAGCTTTGCATGCAGACTTCTCACTTGCCAGGAAAATGATGGTGCTACTGGATCACATGGCTTCCACGGTGCATGTTACTCCATTTGTGAGACTTCATCTCTGGATACCTCAGTGGACTCCCGCATCTCAGTGGTCTCAAGCATGCGACCCACTGTCTCAACACTTTACCATCGCTCCTGCATTTCGACAATCTCTGCAGAGGTGGATGAACTCTTCCAATCTTTCCAGAGAGTGGTTGTTCCACACACCCTCCACATCAAAAGGTTCTGACCACGGTCTCATCCACCTACGCTTTGGGGGGCTCATCTGGATGGTCTTTGCACTCAAGGTCACTGGTCAGCCTAGGACTGCCTTTGCCATATCAATCTGTTGGAACTTTGAGCGATCTTCAATGCTCTCAAGGCTTTTTAGCACATTGTCACCAACCACGTCCTTCTTATTTACACAGACAACCAGGTTGCAATGTATTATATAAACAAGCAGGGCAGCACGGGCTCTCTCCGCCTTTGTCAGGAGGCCCAAAAGATTTGGACCTGGTCGATTGCTCACAACATATTCCTGAAAGCAATATACATTCAAGGAGAAAAGAATTCTCTTGTAGATAAACTCAGCAGGTTTCTTCAGCCACACAAGTGGATGCTCAACTCTGTAGTCCTGTATCATATCTTCTCTCAGTGGGGGACTACTCAGATAGACTTATTTGCGTCCCCCCTCAACCACAAGCTGCCCCAGTTTTGCTTCAGGAAGTACTCTCTCCCAAAAGCTAGAAGCGGATGCTTTTCTGCTGGATTGAACACACAAGTTACTCTATGCATTTCCTCCAATCCCTCTCTTCCTCAAGACGCTTGTCAAGCTCAAACGGGAGGAAGCCACCATGATTCTCATAGCTCCGTGGTGACCCAAACAACCCTGGTTTTCCCTTCTGCTTCAACCAATCTCACTTCAGATTTTTCCATCTCTTCTCATACAGAGTCACGGATCTCTTCGGCATCCGAATCTTAAGTCGTTGCATCTGACAGCTTGACCTCTTGACCTGATGTCGGCTGACCTTCATCTTTCCCAGCCTGTCAGACTTATTTTGGAAGCATCAAGAAAACGATCTACGCCAGTGTTTTTCAATCTTTTTACACCTATGGATTGGCAGAAATAAAAGAATTATTCTGTGGACCGGCATCGGTCTGTGGACCGGCGGTTGAAGAACACAGGGCTAAGTAACTGTGCTTTACGGTCTGCAATTGGACGAAATTTTTTTTTCACTCAGAGTATAGTTAAGCTCTGGAACATTTTGCCAGAGTATGTGTTAAGAGCGGATAGCATAGCTGGTTTTAACCTTTTCCTATCGTAATAAATTTTACGTTACGCTGGTTCCAATCATAATTATTTTAGCAAAGTTTTGTATTATTCACCGTAATCATTTATGGCTATTGTAAACATAATGTAAATAAGTCATAAGTCTGTAAATTCAAATATTTTGTGTTCCTGGCTCTTTATTAGTCCATACAGACTGTTTATCCACTGTCTGTCATTTTTGGAATGTCCTGTCGTCCGGGACACACAATAGGAAAAAGTTAAGAAAGGGTTGGATAAGTTCCTGGAGGAAAAGTCCATAGTCTGTTATTGAGAAAGACTTGGGGGAAGCCACTGCTTGCCCTGTATTGGTAGCATGGAATATTGCTACACCTTGGGTTTTGGCCAGGTACTAGTGACCTGGATTGGCCATCGTGAGAATGGGCTACTGGGCTTGATGGACCATTGGTCTGACCCAGTAAGGTTATTCTTATGTTCTTACTAGTCTTTAAGCCCGTTACATTAACGGGTGCTAGAATAGATGTGTGTGTCTGTCTTTCTTTATTTCTCTCTCTCCCCTTGGCCGCTGTCTGTCTGTCTATGTTTATTTGTTTTTCTCTCCTTGGACACTGGCTGTCTCTCCTTGGATGCTGCCTGAATGTCTTCCTTTCTGTCTGTCTCAATGGCCCCCTGTGTGTCATTCTTTGTGTCTGTGTCCTAGTGTCATTCCCCTGCCCCCCCAGAGCTAAGCTGTCTGCTTCCAGCATACCCCTTCCCCCAAAGCAGCCCCCTTTCCCTTTCCCTGTCCCCCTTGTGTCTTCCCCCTCCCCCCCCCCCCGAGCAAAGCTGTCTACCCCTCAGCACATCTCTCCAACAAAAGCATCCCCCTGTACCTGCAGCACTGGCACGATACCCTTCAGCCAATCGTGAGTGCTTAGAGCTCGACAGGGAGCGGGGCCTGCAGCTTCTTTGGCGTCGGTGAGGAAGGAGAGGTTAGCCCAACTCTCCGCTATCTGCACTCAGCACAACCCTCCCACCAAAACAGCCCCCTTTCCTGCCTGCTCCATGGCCCTTCTTTTTCCTCTTCCCCTCCCGTTCTTCCCCTCCCTCCAGTCACCGCTGCCATTCCTATTTAAAACGGCCTGCTGAGGTTCGCGGCTGGCTGTAGCGAACTTCGCAGGCCGCTGTTCACCTCAGTAGCATGTTCCCTCTGACGCGATCGCGTCAGAGGGAACGTGCTACCACGTGGAGAGCGGCCTGCGAGGTTCGCTACAGCCGGCCGCAAACCTCAGCAGGCCGTTTTAAATAGGAATGGCAGCGGTGACTGGAGGGAGGGGAAGAACAGGAGCGGTAGCGGTTGTTGCGGGAGGGAGGGAGTCGGTGACGTGCAGGCCGCTGTGAACAGGAGCGGCAGCGGCGGTAGGACCATGAGCCCTCCTCCCGCCATCCGCTGCCAGAGCCGCTCCTGTCGCCCGATGCAGCTAACTGGCGCATACGCCTCAAGCCGCGGCCAAGGCTGGGGACTCGCGCATGCGCACTCCTGCGGCCACAGACCTACACTGCACAGAACACGCAAATAGGAGTGCGCATGCGCGGCTAGCTCTTTATTATATAGGATTGATGGACCTGACAGTCAAAACAGTATTTTTAGTGGTGGTCATATCAGCACATTTGATGTCTGAACTACAAGCTTTATCCTGCAGAGAACCTTTCCTCAGTGTTTCGGAGATGGGGGTTTCACTGAGGACAGTCTGCTCTTTCTTGCTGAAGGTAGTTTCCAATTACCACGTCAACCAGGAAATATGGCCTTCATGCTCATGGGGTCCAAGAAGAGTGAGAGAGTTCTGAAATTGCTGGATGTTTGCAGAATGTTGCTTCGTTATTTGGAAGTGACAAATGATTCCTATGGCCATTTCTTCAGCTTACATTGGCAGCAGAAAGGAATCACCTGTAGTAATAAGGACCCATTCCACTAAGAGTGTATCTTCCTAGTCTAAAGCAGTTTTCCATGAGAAAAATTGTAGAGGGACCACATTCTGTCCTCCATACTTTCACAATGTTTTATAGGGTGGATATAGTGGCCAAATTGAATACTGTGTTTGGATCTTCAGTATTTTCAGCAGGCTCATCTGTCCCACCCTAAATTCTAGGAGACTGCTTTGGTACATCCCACCTGTTCCAGAATGAGGTGTCTATTGCACTAGAAGGAAAGATTAGGTAATTACCTTGATAATCTTTCTAGTAAATAGGCATATCATTCTGAAAGCCTGCCCTGTCAGATGTTCATTAGCCTGCTTGCTGTGTCAGACATGTCTGTATTACCGGATATTTCATTTCTTTCCTCTGTCTACTACAGTCAGGGGTAGGAGGATCCAGGGCAGGATTAATTCTTTGAGGGCCCTAGGCACACAAGTACACTGGGCCCGCCCACATCCCGCCCCGCCCCTATTATCTGGTTTTTTTTATTTACTTCTTTATTTCCACTTGTATTTATTTTTTTTAAACCAGTGCACAGTTTTTCTTCTATGCAACCCCCAAACATCTCTGAACAAATCCCCCTTCCTTCCCTTCCCACCTACTTACCCAGGACATTAACTCTGAACCTTTTCCATACATATATAAAAGTGTTCAAATATATTGTAAAGCAGTAATACTATTCGAAATACTGTATAAGTTTATATTAATAACCAAGTTTACAATGCCTCTCATCTGCCTCACTCTGTCAACCAACTGTAACCTATATTACATTAGTGATTTCTATTCCGCCATTACCTTGCGGTTCGAGGTGGATTACATAAGAAGTTATCTGGACATTTCCAGAGGTATTACAGAGTGGAACGAGTTGCTACAGGGGATTGAGATGATTCTTGCGGTGTTAGTTTGTCTTTAAGGATTTCTTGAATAGCATAGTTTTTATTTCTTTTTTGAAAGTTTTGTAGTCTGGGGTCGTGATCAGTAAATTGGAGAGTTGGTAGTCTAGTTTTGCTGCTTGTGTGGCTAGAAGGCCATCGTACATTTTTTTTTCATTTGATGTCTCTGATAGGAGGGTGCGTGAATGGTGTGTGGGTTCTCCTATATCTGGTAGTTTGGATTAGGCAGTTGTTCAAGCAGGCTGGGCTGTCTCCATTAATGGTTCTAAATAGTAGATAGTAGAATTTGAATAGTATTCTTGCTTGTATTGGGAGCCAGTATGATTCGAGGTATGCCACTGTGATGTGGTCGTGTTTCCTCAGTGACTAGATAAGTCTCAGAGCTGTGTTTTGTACTGTTTGTAGTTGTTTTATCATGGTTGCGGTGCAGGGGAGATAGAGGATGTTGCAATAGTCTAGAAGACCTAGGACTAGGGACTGGACCACGAGCTGGAATTGTTTTCTGTCGAATTTTCGAACTTGCCTTAGGTTTCTCATGACTTCGAATGATTTCTGTATTGTTTTGTTGATTTGTGGCTGCATGGTACAGCATCTGTCTATAATCATTCCTAGAAGTTTTAGAGTAGGTTGAATGGGGTATGTGATAGAGTTTATTACTAGGTTTGTTATGGTTAGGGTTTTGTTATTTTCGAGGAGTATGAATTTTGTTTTGTCTGGATTCAGTTTCAGTTTATGATTTTTCATCCATGTTGCTATTGTTTCTAGTGTTCTGTGTAGTGTGTCCGTCATAGAAGGCGTTGGTTGATCAAAAGGAAGGAGAAAGGTGATGTCATCTGCATAGCTATAGGAGGTTAAGCCTAATTTGTCTAGGCATGTGCCGAGGGATGCAATGTAGAGGTTGAAGAGTGTTGAGGATAAAGGTGATCCTTGGGTACGCCGTAGAGGTTGGACCATGGTTCAGATTTTTCTTTGTTTGTCTTTACTCTTTATGTCCTGGACCTGAACCTCGGCAGCAGAAATCCGTGCAGAACTTACACCTTGAATGGTGAGACCTTAGCTAGAACTTCAACAGAACGAGACTTGGGAGTGATCATTAGCGTAGACATGAAAACTGCTGATCATGTGGAGAAGGCTTCATCTAAGGCAAGACAGTTGTTAGGTTGCATCCGCAGAAGTTTCGTCAGCCGTAAGCCTGAAGTCATAATGCCATTATACAGAACCATGGTGAGACCTCATTTGGAATACTGTGTGCAATTCTGGAGGCCACACTACCAAAAAGATGTGCTGAGAGTAGAGTCGGTGCAACGGATGGCCACCAGGATGGTCTCGGGGCTCAAGGATCTATCGTACGAGGAAAGGCAGAAAAATTTGCGGCTGTACTCACTCGAGGAACGTAGGGAGGGAGGAGACATGATCGAGATGTTTAAGAATATTACCAGCCGTATCGAGATGGAAGAAGAGATTCTCTTTCTCAAAGGACCCTCAGCCACAAAAGGGCATCCGCTCAAACTCAGGGGTGGGAAATTTCATGGCGACACCAGGAAATATTTCTTCACCGAGAGAGTGGTTGATCCTTGGAACGAACTCCCGGTGCAGGTGATCGAGGCAAACAGCGTGCAAGAATTTAAGAGCAAATGGGATGCCCATGTAGGATCCCTTAGAGGGTTAAGCCAAGGGAACCTGTCACCAGGAGTGGGATCCCTAGGATAGTAGAATTGGGGGTGGGTCAGTAGAGTGGGCAGACCTGAAGGGCTATGGCCCTTATCTGCTGTCATCTTCTATGTTTCTATGATTGTAGGAATCCTTGAAACCATGTGTGTACTTTACCTGTGATTCCTATTGAATCTAGTATTTGTAGTAGGATGTCATGGTCCACCAGGTCAAATTCTGCAGTGAGATAGTTGTATAATCAGCATTTTTCTGCCTGTGCTGAGGTGTTGTCTAGCTGTGTCAACGAGGGATCCTAGTAGTGTCTCTGTGCTGTAATTGGTTCTGAAACCAGACTGTGTAGGGTGGAGTAAATTGTGGTTTTCTGGGTAGTTGGCTATGGGTCTGTAGTTAGATGGTTGATCTGTTGTTCCTTTAGGGTCTTTTAGGATCAGGGTAATGATGATTTTGCTGAGGTCTTGTGGGAAAAGGCCATCTGTGAGCATGGTTTGTATCCATTGTAAGAGGCGAGCACGGAATATAGTGCTAGAGGTTTTTAACAGGTTTGGAGGGCAGTGGCTGAGGATGCAGGCTGCGTGGCTGTATTTTTTATAGAGTTTGTTAAGGTCAGTCCATTTTATAGTGGAGAACTGGGAACAAGTTCTGTCTGCTGCAGCTGATTTTTTTTTCTGTGGAGGGCATTGTGATCTCTTCTAGGTGAGTTGGGATTCCAGTGAAGGTAGTCCTGGCGGTTGTAATTTTGTTTTTAAAGTATTCAGCTAAAAGGGTGGCTGAAGGGGGTGGAGAGATGTTATTGGCTAGGAAGGATTTAGTGTCTGTGAGTTTTTTAAATAATTGGAATAGTTTTTTTGTGTCTTGAATTTCTGTGCCTATTTGGTTGGTATAGTGTGTCCTCTTTTCTTTTAGTTTTTGCTTGTATTGTTGGTTTAGTTTTCTCCATGATATTTTAGTGTGTTCTTGGTTGCTTTTTCTCCATTTTCTTTCTAGTCGTCTGCATTGTCTTTTGAATAGGAGTTCATTGTTGAACCATTTGTCTGATCGTCTGCTGATTCTGGTTTTTGTTTGTTTGGGGCTAGCTCATCTAAGATAGCTGTACTTAGTGTGCACCATTGTGAGATGAAATTTTTGAGGTTACTTTCTTGGGTTGTTGCGTCTGCTTTATTCCAGAATATGGAGGGGTAGATGTATTTACAGGATTCATAAGTTAAGCTTTGGGATTTTGGTTTGAGTTTGCCTTTGGCCCAGTTGATATTGAAGGTGTATGTGTAGTGATCTGACCAGAGAGACTGGGACTAATTTCCGTTTGAGGTGTAAATCTCTGGTAGAGTGGGCTGTTGGATCATGAAGGTTGCGATGTCAAGTTAGTGGCCTTTCTCATGTGTGGTTTGCGGGTCTAAGATCTTGTAGGTTAAGGCTTCGAGGTAGGATAGTAGGTTTTCAACTTGTTTAGAAGAATGGTCTTCGAGATGGAGGTTTAGATCTCCTAGGATTAGGTTGTATACTGCCATTAGTGAGTTTCGGTATATAAAATCTTCAAATTCTGGTCTTACTGTGTTTCATTTCCTTGGTGTTATGTAGCAGAACATGCAGGCTATGAATTATTTTAGTGTGGAGCATGATAGTTGGCAAGCTATGAGGTCCATGTATGGGGTGGATGTTTTTTCTAGTATGTTTAAGTTTAGAGAGTTTCTAACTATTATGGCCAGACCTCTTCCTCATTTTTTTTTCTCTGCAGACAACCTTTATCTTGTATCTCTGCGGGAAGACTTCAGTAATCCTGGGATCCGAGTCTGAGGTTAGCCAGGTTTCGGTAAGGAAGAGGCAGTCTGGATTCTCGGTTTCTATCCAGTCTCTTATGCGTTCTATCTTTGGGCCTGGTGCTCTGATGTTTATGTAGGCACATGATAGTGTGGTGTATTCTGTTTGAGCATTGTTTGTCATTTTTGGGTGGATGATTGATCTTGGTTGTAGGTGTGGATTGGTCCTGGGTGGGTTTGTTGGTCTTTTCCCCCATGTTGGTGAAATGATGTGTTGTATGTGGGTCTGGTAGTTAATTATGTTTCTGTCTGCAATGATTCTCCTGGCTGGGTGGTAAACTCTGTTTGCGGTTAAAATAACTGGTATTGGGGAGGTGGTGTTTGCTGCTGCCTTCCGGCTTGTTAGGAGCAAGGTGATCAATAAGATAGTTTGTAATTGTTTTTGTGGTATTGTTTTCATTGTGAAAGATAGGAGGCAAGGGGTGATCGGGTGTGAGGTAGCAAATGATTTCTTTGGGGGTTAGGATGTAGTTTTCTCTTTTGGTAGTTGTTAGTGGCAGATGAATGGATTTTAGTGTGATTGAGTGTGTGATTGGAGCTGATGAGGATCCAGGTGATCTGGGGTATGGATAAACAACCAAATCTGTAACTATTCTAGTATGTTCCACTCCATATATGTTAACTTGTTATGAAACAACAAGGCAAGCAGTCCACCAAAGAATCCAACATGAAACAAAAGAAGATCAACAGAAAATAAGGAGATTCAAATCAGGTTTATTCAAGATGCTCCCAAGAACCATGCCCGATGCATTTCGCCAAACAAGGCTAGTCAACGCTAACAGAAAACCATGTCTTTTCATACACACAGAACACAGATACACCCTCACCCAGTATGGAATAAGTCATAAACTATTTCTAGTCATAAACTAGAAATAGAAATATATAGATAAAGGTTAAACAGAAACAATGAGACATAGCCCCCTAATACTCTGCAAAATATAAATATAGCAGATGTAAATTTGAAGAAACTGACAATCACCACTTTACAAATTAACAAATAGAAATAAAACAAAAATTGAAAATAAGAATATACCATTTTATTGGACTAATCCATTTTTCAATTAACTTTCAGAGGCCATAGCCTCCTTCAGGTCAATATAGTATACTGCTGTTACGTTATGCTGTCCTGACCTGAGAAAGGGGGTTTTGTTCTCTAAAAGTTAATAAAAAATGTATTAAAATTAGTTCAACCCACAACCATCCTTTGGAGTTCCATTTTATCTTAGTCCTGTAAACCGTGCCGAGCTCTACGACTGTGGAGAAGATGCGGTATACAAACCTAAGGTTTAGTTTAGTTTAGTTTAAGATTACCTTATTTTATGTTTATAAAAGTTTTATCAATACAACTACAATACTAATTTATTCTAAAGCAACAAAAAAATATTTTTTCTACCTTTTGTCGTTTCTGCTTTAAATATTTTGTCTTCACTCTTCTTTCTAGCCAGCGCCTATCCTCTCTCTGTCTTCCATGCAGCATCAGCCCTTTCCATCCACTGTTCGCCCTCTCCCCGTTCCATAAGATATCTTCCCTCTTTCTATGCTCCTTCCATAAACTGTCTATCCTGTGCCCCTTCTCTCCTTTGTACATGATTCATTTCAGCTTCATCCCCTCTCCATTTTTCTGTCTCCAACCCCTCCCTTATGCTTTGACATCTTTCTCTTCTCCTTTCCTTCCTTCCTTCCCACTCCACCCCATGGTCTGTCATCTCTTTCCTTCCCTTCCCATGGTCTGGCATCTCTATTTCCTTCCCTGCCCTCCCCCCCTGCCCTGGCATCTCTCTCCCTCCATGCTCTGGCACTTCCTCTCCCTCCTTTCCCTCTGGTCTGGCATTTGTCTCCTTAGTTTCCCTTCCCTCGCCCCATGCCTGGCATCTCTCTCCTCTCCTTCCAACTCTCCCTCCTCCTCCATTATCTGGCATCTCTTCTCCTTCCTTCCTTTCTCTCCCTCCCTCCTTCCTTCCCTCCCCCCATGCCCTGGCATCTATCCCTCCCCCTCCATGGTCTGGTATCTCCTTCCCTATGGACTTGGCATCTCTCGTTCCTCTCCCTTTTCCTTCTCCCTCCTTCCCTCTCTCTCCCTTATTGGGTGCAGCAGCAGCATTTCTCTTCCCCCCCTGTGCAGCAGCAGCATTTTACCCCCTCTCCCCTTCCCCATGCAGCAGCAGAACCTCCCCTTCCCTCTCCTGTGCAGCAGCAGCATTTCTCTCCCCATCCCCCCTTCCCTGTAAAGCAGCAGTATTTCTTTTGTGCCTCCGTCTGTCAAGTGTTTTGTTTCTGGCCGGCTCCTTTGCTGCCTGTTCAAAGCCGCGCGAGTTGGCTTCTCACGCGATCCGTGGATGCGTCGGAAGCCTGAATGCTTCTGACGCTGTTGCGGATTTCGTGAGAAGCTGACACCCGCTGCTCTGAACAGGCAGCAAAGGAGCCGACCAGAAACAAAGCATTCACCAGAGGGAGGCACAGAAGGAAGGAAGGGAGAAGGTTGTGCTGGGACTCGAGAGGGAGCACAAGCTGGGCTGCGGGTTGGACACTTCTGATTTAAAGTTTTGCTGCCGCTGCTGCTGGTTAAGGAAATCAGAATAGGGAGGGTGGTTCCGGCGGCCCGTGGCTACTGGGCCTACCCGTTAATCCAACCCTGGGAACATCTACTACTATTGTGAAGAGACCATGGAGCAGGGGTGCCCACACTTTTTTGGCTTGTGAGCTACTTTTAATATGACCAAGTCAAAATGATCTACCAACAATAAAATTAAAAAAAAACACAAAGCACACTGTACGCAGAGAAAATGTTAATTATCATTTATATTCAGAGTTTTTTTCAGAGGTCAAGGTAGAATACGCAACTATACAAAAATAGACAAATGCAAACCCTCCCCTTTTACTAAACCGCAATAGCTATGCTGAATGCCCCTCGCAGCTTCCGACACTCATAGGCTCCCTGTGCTAAAAACCACTATAGCAGTTTAGTAAAAGGGGGCCATAGTGCAAAATATAGACAGAAGATATAAATTCTCAAAACGGACACATTTTGATCACTAAATTGAAAATAAAATCATTTTTCCTAACTTTTTGTCTGGTGATTTCATGAGTCTCTGGTTGCACTTCCTTCTTCTGTAAATCCAATATGTTTTTCTTTCTTCCCCCTCCCCTTTTCTTTCTGTCTCTCTTTCTTTCTCTCTCCCCCTGTCCCCTCTTTATTTTTGTCTTTCTCTCTCCCCCTGCCTGTCTTTCTTTCTCTCTTCCCCCTGTCTTTCTCTCTCCCCCTGCCCGCCCCCCAAGCCATTGCGCCGATTTCTCCATTTCCCCAATTCTTTCTCTCTCCCTGCTCCCCTCCCAAGCCACCACACCGATTTCTCTCTGCTTCCCCAAGCCAGGCATGGTATGTACAAGCGCTGGGCCCACAAGCCTCTCCCCAGGCAAGCCAGGCATCAATTGGCTGGCCCAGAACTTCCTCTCCGACGTCAGAATTGACATCAGAGGTGAAGGCTTGTGGGACAGGCGCTTGAACGCGCCTGGCCTGGCTCGGGGAGGCAGGAAGAACAATATCACAAAGGCAACGCAATCTACTGCCTTTGCGATCTACTGATCGACCATTTGGGCACCTCTGCCATGGAGTATATTTCAGAACTCCAAGATTATTAGTGCAGGTTGTATTCAGTTAGGAGGCCTTTTCATTCACCTCATAAGGTTAAATGCTTAAATGTTTCATGATTGTTTCATGTTATTTGTTGTCATATGATCAGAATAGACTTGTTTCTCAGGAAAAGTCCCTGTATCCCTCCCTGTTATGTTTCTTCTTTAGGGCTGGAGCCTTGCAAATAGTGGGATGGGACAAATGGACTTTCCACAATGAATAGAGCCCACAGAATGATGTAAAGTGTTTATTATGTCTAATCACAATGGTATGGACCTGATACAGTATAGTGTTTCGGCATAA